>NC_139352.1:78162625-78680125 GCF_055883805.1 Amblyomma maculatum | reverse complement strand
GGAAGAACTACGTCACACAAATCCTTGTACAGCTTCTTCCTGCTAACACAAGATAAATATTCATAAGAAAATCGAACAGACAGGAATCGCACACTAGCGACAACTTCTCTAAAATAACCAAAAATGCGTCCGGATACCCTTTCGGTCGAGACAACAGAGTCCGGCAGTGCATTTCCGAGCCTTAATTAGCACACAGTACGCAAAAATGGATCTTTTACATCGCGAACAAAAAGAAATCTGCTGACTATCTGTCATAGAAATAAATGCCCCAAACCCAGTCCACCGTCCTTCACCCGCCTAAACAAACTGGTCCGGCTACATCGTTCCCATTCTGCTGCCCACACAAAAATGGCAAATATCCGTTGCAGTCTCTGTACGTTCATCCTTGCACAATGCAACACTTGCATCACGTACCACAGCTTCGACATAAAAAAACATTGCACACTGTGGCCCTGGCGAAAACTGACAATTGTTGCCCTTTCCACCCCTCCACCTTTTCCCGCATGGCTTGAGTCTGTGCCCTCCAGTACGATTCGCTATCGCGATAACTATCTAGTGGGACTCCCAAGTACTTTACTGGTGTTGTCACCCATGACATGTTTGCGAACTTCTCGGGCGTCGTTGGCCATTCTCCGTGCCAAAGCCCCAGGGACTTTGACCAATTAACTTTACTGCCGGAAACCTTTGTGAATTCTTTTACAGACGACACGGCCTCGATTAGCCCTTCGCGATTCACTGCGAATACAGCCACATCGTCCGCATATGCCAGCAGCTTAACCTCTGCAGCTTGCAATTGGAAGCCACGAATTTTGCCGTTTTCTATGATATTTAAACACAGTGTCTCGATGTAAATGCAGAATAGCAGAGGGCTGAGGGGACAACCCTGGCGCACCGATCGCTGCACGTTTATGGGGGCCCCCAAACTCTTATTTACAATCAATCTTGTTGTGCAGCTTCGGTACGCCATGGCCACTCCGTCGCGAATGACGGACCCTACATTCACATGGTCGAGTATGCAGAACAGGATTTCATGTGAGACACAATCAAATGCTTTCTCCAGATCCAACTGAAGGATGGCTACACAACTGTTTGTGTGACGGCGGTGAGATCGAAAATTTGACGTGGAAGCGTTGGAGGCTCGATTGTGCACATCGCGTTGCCTTCACGCCTGCTCTTGTGTTCCTCGGATGCAAAGGCGTTCGTTATAGGGAACCATGGAGGAAGGAAAGCTTAGGAGAGGAGGAGGAGGTAAACTTTATTTAAAGAAGAGGTCGTAGGCGCGGGGTGGGTTGACGTTCCCGTCCCCGCGGTGGGCTCCTCTTCTAGGCCGGACGCCAGGTGGCCGACCGACGATGTCGTTCGGCGACCTCTTCAGCCGGCTCCGTGACTCGGAGTTGAACCTCCGGGTCGGAGCTGAGCAGCGCGGCCTCCCACTGAGATTGGGTAGAGAGCTGCAGACTCTGTGATGGCTTGTCTTGATTACATGAGTATAGGATGTGTGGTGTGTCTGCCTTTTGATGTCCACAGAGAGAACAGACAGGGCTGAACTGCTCTGGGAACCATATGGAGTACATGTACGGATTAAAGAAAGTGTCTGTTTGAAGCTGCCGCCAGGTGACTTGTTGTGTTTTACTTAGAGATCGATGTGGTTCTGGGAAGATTTGTCTTTCTTTCTTGAAGTGGGTAGTAATTTCTTTGTAAGTTGTCATCCGCTCCCTGGCCGACCTGAGCTCAGGGCAGCGCACCTCCCGGTTAACTACGAATCCTCGGGCAAATTGGTGCGCTGCCTCGTTCCCAGGATGGTCCGAATGGGCAGGGACCCAGATCAATGTGATAAGGCGGGTACGGGAGATTTTTTGTAAGATTTTGATGGCTGCGGAGTGGGCCCTTCCTTTTGCAAAATTTCGAATTGCGGTTTTAGAGTCGCTAAGGATGTATTTGGCAGTGGTGGAGGTAATGGCTAAAGCTATGGCAGCCTCTTCGGCCTCCTCCGGAAATTTTGTTTTATTGATTGTCGCCGATGCGAGGGGAGAACCTCGATGATCGGCAACTGCCAGGGAAAAGGCATCTCTGTCCGCATGTTCTGCCACGTCCACGTGCGCCGTGTCTTTCTGTACTGAAAATCTTTCGTGTAATTTTCGTGCCCTAGCCCTTCTTCTGTCCGTATCGTATTCTGGATGCATATTTTTTAGGCAGAGGACGGACTATTAATTGCTCGCGCACATGTCTTGGAATCGGCAAAGTGTGGGCCCGGATCCCTTCATATTGTATTCCTGCTTTTTTTAGGACGAAACGTCCCGTTTGAGTGCTTGATAATCGTTCGTATTGTGCGGTGACGTGTGCTTCCATCATTTCCGCTAAGGTGTTATGAATTCCTAACTTTAGTAGTGTTTCATTTGGGGTATTGCGGGGGAGGTTAAGCGCAATTTTATAGGA
This sequence comes from Amblyomma maculatum, assembly GCF_055883805.1. NCBI lineage: Eukaryota > Metazoa > Arthropoda > Arachnida > Ixodida > Ixodidae > Amblyomma > Amblyomma maculatum. The sequence continues at coordinate 78,677,689 of NC_139352.1, read as the reverse complement.
CTGCCTAATTAGTGAATCCATGTCGTCTCTTTCTCTAACTGTGAGGGCGACGTATGGTGTAGAGATAACTCTGCTAAGAACGAAGGCTTCTACTAGTTTCCTGGTCTCAGCTTCTTTAACTCCTCCACGCCTATTCGCGATTCGTCTGAGAAGGAGGGAAATTTGGTTGACGGTGTTTTTCAGTTTCTTAATTAGTGTGTCGTTTTTTTTGGTTTGACTGTATGAGCATTCCCAAGATTCTTAGTGTTTCCACTTCTTGTACGGTTGCACCTTCCGCGTAGATTTTGATCGCAGGCGCTTTATTCTTTCTTTGACGCTTTGGGTGTAGAATGAGTAATTCAGATTTCTGGGGGGAACACGCGAGTCCCGCGGCTTGCGCCTCCTCTACGACTACGTCTACCGCTTGTTGTAGCGTATCTTGTATCGTGCCAATACTCCCCTTGGTGGTCCAAAGGGTGATATCGTCCGCGTACAAAGAGAGTTCTAGGTCTGGGATTCTTGCGAGTTCGTGTGCCATTTTGATTAGGGTTATATTGAATAAAAAGGGGGAGAGGACCGATCCTTGCGGAGTTCCTCTATCTCCTAAAGTGAAGGTGTCGGATTTGATAGTGCCAATTTGAATTTTAGCCGTCCTATCGGAGAGGAAGTCCTTGATGTAGTTAAACGTTCTTGCGCCTACATTCAGCAGTGAAAGAGATTCTAGGATTGCTTTGTGTTTAACATTATCAAAGGCTTTGGTTAAATCTAGGGCTAGGATTGCCCTGGTACTCCTTTCTTGCTCATGAGATAGGACTTCGTTTGCTAGTCTTAGCATCGTATCTTGTGTTGATAAATGTGGTCTAAAGCCGACCATAGTGTTTGGATATAAATTCTCTTTTTGCATGTGGGACTGGAGTCTGTCTAGTATGACGTGCTCTATCAGTTTTCCTATGCAAGAAGTAAGCGAAATAGGTCTGAGGTTTTCGAGCGCGAGCTTTTTGCCAGGTTTTGGGATGAATTTAACGATGGCATGTTTCCAAGACGCTGGGAGTTTTCCCTCCCTCCAACACTCGTTCGCAAAGTCCGCGAGGGCTGTGATAGAAGCGTCGTCTAGATTTCTGAGTGTCTTATTGTTAATGCCGTCCTCTCCTGGGGCGGATGTTGTACGTACCTTAAAGAGGGCTGCTCTTATTTCCGCCATTGTTATGTCAGCATCTAGGATGGAGTTAGGCTCTCCGTTATAATCGGGCAGGGACTTCGTCTCACGGGTTGTGCAGAAGTATTTCTGCTGTAGCGTGTCTATAATATCTTGATCCGTGCCTGGGTCTATGTTTAAAATTTTGGTGATTTCCTTTTTAGTGGTAGCCTTGTTGGATTCCGGATCAAGGAGATGCCGCAGAAGATTCCACGTCTCCCTCGTGCCTAGATTGCCATTCACATTTTCACAGATATGGTTCCACTGCTGTCTCGCTAGTTCTGCGGTGTGGTGTTGAATTTCTTTCGTGAGTGTGACGAGCTTAGGAGAGGCCCTGACGTCATTTTTTTTTTAAAGCCGGCGCGGCCGCGCCGCGACCAGACGCTGCAACGTCTCTCCTCCTTCTTTACCCTTTCTCCGCGACGCTCACGTACCTAGGGCCCTTAGCAACGCTGTTGCTAGTGGCCCGAGTTTTCATAGCAACAGCGTCGCTGTTGCTAATGGCCCGACTTGGCTAAACCTAAATTTTGACGTCACTTCCGCCACACTTTCTCCAATGCATTGAGAATGGCAAGGGCCTCTCCTAAGTTTTTCCTTCCGAAAAAAAAAAATACGGAGAGAAGAAGCCTTGTATTCCTTCTAATTGCACTTGAGCTACTTTACCAGCGGTCCCGTTTACGGTACCGATGAGAGAACTGATGACTGCTTGGTTTTCTTGAACGTACCTCACGAATGATGTTCAACTTTACGAGAAAACTCACCCTGGCCTTGTATTTTATTTCATCCGGCCGCAGCGACTGTGTTTCGATGGAGACGAAACGCTAGGCGCTTAATTGGACCATATGTTTGGTCCGCATTATGCGATAAATAAAATAAATAAACTATTGTGCGGTACGAAAGTGTCTGGTGGCCCCCATTACGGCATCCCTCATGCCTTGTACCACTTTGGGACGTTCAACTCATGGACCATATATACAGCGGCACTTAACGAACAATAAACAGCCAGGTTAAAGGAGGACAGGGAAATAAAATGCTCACACAGGTCAGGACTGGCGCTAACTAGCAACTATTCATTGTTTCGTGATCGTCAGTCAACCGACAGACGCGAGTCAATAGAAAGTGAAACAATAAAAACGGCGGGCTCGCTTGCTCCATCCTGTTTTCCCGCGGGAAGCAGCACGTGTCAGTCGTAAGGGGAGACGGTTAAAACGAAGTCGAGGACATGTGAAAGCTGGCCTGAATCTCTAGGTTACCGCTTTCAAATCTCATACCACTGTCATCGAAAGGAGCCTAGAAAAGGGAGTTTTGTCATTCGTTGTGCATAACTGAGACGTGCAATGCATAGCGTAGAGCAGCGTTTGGCCACTCTCCGCTCATGCTCAGTCACAGCTAGTTGTGACTGAAGGAAACCAGGAATACGCAAAAAGGGATATTTTTATATTTCTTGCGTGCTTCCGCTGTTCTTTGTGACCCTTTACGGCGGCGAAAGCAAGCTGACCTTCAACAATGTATACCGGGTCCGTGCCGTGTCCGAAAGAATTGCAGTAGCTGCAGCTGCAATGATGTGAAGAAAACAAGTTCATCTGTGGGGATAAATGACCTTGTTGTCGGGAAATTCACGAAAGTCGGGTTATTTTGAGATTATGTACTATGCGAAAACATTTTCTTAAAATGTCACTGGTCGTAACTCGTGACCCAAAACATAATGATAGCATTGGCTTATTTCAGAACGAACATAGACACCTGTGGCATCCCCCCCCCCTCCCCCACTGTTATTTTCTTCTTCTGGTTTGAGGCAACAAGACCGGGTCGCTGAGCCTGCTACATCGAACTAAATAAATACATGCAGCTTGTTCCACGAGGCAGGATGTGGGAAATAGTTCAGTATACAAATATTAACTTAAAAGAAAAGAGAACAGAAATGGAGTTCGGGATAGGTCGGGGCCATCACTTTCTCGGTCGGAGACCTCGAAAGCTGCATCCGGCATTATTTGCCTCGGTCGCTTCCACTGTTGTTTTAGAATTTGTTTTATCGGTGCACCTGGGAGAACCTGGGGAAAACTATGCCAAGGCTTGGCTACAGGGAGGCTTGGTGACGAATATTAGAAAATCAGCGCGAGGACTGAGACACTGACGAAAATCTTAAGGCATACAGACTCCGACTGTCACCTCATTTTATCTGTGAAGCCGGCAACACTTTTAGACCCGCCAGGGCGCGCGATAAATGTGATCAATAGACAATATTGCAATGATTACAATCGTTTCCCAGGCAAAGACAGGCGCACGAGGAGAAAGCTACAGATTGCATAATTTTATTAAAGACAACGTGGCGTAGCTTCTGTGGCTTAATTATATCTGAGTTTTCATATTGTACTTTTAAATCTCCCCGAGGAAAAAAGAAGAAATCACAAATTAAATAATGCATAGGGCCGCTGGGCAAAAAAAAAAAAAAAATGTAGTTTATTTTAATCGCTTGCATTTTTTTTTATTTTCCCCACAAACAATTTTTTGTAGTTTTTCTTTGAAAAAAAAAAAAAAGAGTCCAGCATTTTTTTTCTCTTTCTCACTTAAAATTTCTCGCTGTGTAGAGTTGCGAGCCTTCCTCTTATCACGTACACTGAAAACGTCCAGATAAAGGTAAATACGGACCAGGTTGCGTGCAGTTCTGCGTACGAAGATGTATATAAGAATCATCAACAAGATATATCTGCGTCGTAAAAAGGAATTATCGTTCATTGGCACCCTAACTCGCATAGAAGATAATGGCTCAAAAGGGAGCTAAACGTATGTAGCACACAACTCCCACGCTATACATAAATCAAAACTACGTACCTCCGGACGGCGTCTTGCCTTAAACGACTCTTTCGCATTCTACTACTATATGGCCGGTTATAGCAATTTGAAGGTCGCGGAATTTGCAAGGCTGTGCTCGCATACTATAAGGCCGGACTGTGATTGGTCGGAGCCAACTTGTGGTTCCCCAATCGCGATACGACAGCAGATGCGGCAGCCAATCAGGTACTGTTTTCTAAAGTGGGCAAACGATGATTCGCCGGCGCTAGCTGAAGTAGTCTCCCTGTGCACGATGAGGCAATTTTTTATTCAGAAGCGCAGAGATGAAAGAAAAATGGTCGCCTGGTACGATCTTCGATCGTCTCCCCGGGCTAGCAGCAATGCTGCGCTGCCGTATAAAATGGACTGAACGCCTTCTCTGGAAGAATAGAGAGAAAGAATAAAACAAAAATGGGAGCAGATCGACTAGGGGTAAAGACGGTGGACCCAGGGATATGAGCGAATTCCTTGGAGTGAGCGCTCTATTGTGCCGAGCGAACGATAATTAAACGACGTTCTCGACCGAGACCCTGTCAACTGGGGAAGGTCGCCGGGGCTTTTCGTTGAGTTTCTGGGCACGGCGAGTCTCGAGGAATGTGATGAAGCAGTGAGGAAATACGTCTCTGGACGCTGCCAGCACAAAGAAGAGAGAAATGCTGTTCTGCAGTGCAAGCAAGGCGTCGTCAGCAGTTTGACCACTTGAGGTCACGGCAACGATAGTGCGAAATTACGTTGCTTTTCTCAACGCTAAGGTGGTCCACAGCGGTTTATCTGGAAAAACAGCGTGACTGGAAATATACTTTTGCTTATGTCCTTCTTGATACTTGACTGTGAGCTCACTGTTAAGCAAGATACAAGGACACATTGCAGTAGAAAGGATAATGGACAGGCGGATAACTCTTAACAAGAAAATAGCCGCCGGTGTGCTTAGTGTTTCCAAGTCATATAACGCTCGTTGCGTGCAATGTCGCTCTAAGACACGAATGTCGTGTCTGTACTCTCGGAGATATTTTTTTCCCCTTCTCGAGAAAAATATGCTTAGTTTTATTCTACTCGACGCACTTCGTACAAGTTCGCGAAGCTCAGCTATTTTCTCTTTTGCAGTACTCAACCGCCCACCCATAATGGCCGGCACCAAAAAAATAAAAATAAAAGAGAAAAAGCAAAAAAGAACCGAGGTGTAAAGAATAGAACAGTCAAGCAGCTATGTGCTTCTTGTGGAGTGAAGCCTTCATATATTCTTCCTATTGTATTCTAATATTTCATTAAGAAAACTAGAGTACAGGCAAGTGACTTCTAGAGCAGTCAAAATAATACAATTCATTTAGTGATACTTGCCACATTTAAACAATAAATAACGTCCCCAGCGAACTATAGTTTTAATTTATTGCAAAAACATTGTCGGTTTATAATTCGTCGCCCACTGCTACAGACACAGAATGCTGCATATCTTTCTCTTTCTCGGAACTTTTTTTTTTCGCTGCCAATTTTATATCCTTCACCTTTTCAGTCAAAAATATACAACAATTAACTTAGTGATACTTGCCATATTTAAACAATAAATAATACCCCCAACGCACTATAGATTTAATTTATTGCAAAAACATTGTCGGTTTATGATTCGTTGCCCACTGCTAGACACAGAATGCTGCATATCTTTCTCTTTCTCGGCACTTTTTTTTTTTTCGCTGCCAATTTTATCCTTCACCCTTTCTCTCATGATGCAGTCAAGGTGTCCACCCGCAGTTACCGCGTCATTGCTCAACCTAACATTACTCCTAGTTTTGCTAGCAGTGACTGCACCAAGTGAATAGTAAGCTATAACGTCGTTTACAAAATCGGCTTAATGCTTCCTTCGGTGAGGGCTCATCGGGCGAATGAGAGGCTTAATTTCCATTGACGCCCGCAAAAACTCACTCTGCTGACGCGTTTCGTCTCCCGCGCTTGAACGGTGTTGGTGGCGCCAGCGGGAAAAACCGCAGCGCGGTCAGATTTTCCCGATCAGGCGGCTTCACGCGTCGGCTGCCAGGGGCCGCCACCGGCGCGCCAAGGAAAACTACGTCGCGCTGCAGGGGCCGCCGTGGTTTCGCTTGTCTGCTCAGTGCCGGCGGACGACGAGTTCTCGCGGTGCGGTGGTGATAGTTGTACGATTGCGGCTCGTGTATTACGACAGGTCGAGAGAGGATGACGAACGAATCACAGCTTGCAAACGGCACGTCGGCGGCGGCTTCGGATCTGTACCCGCCGCCGCGGCGGGTACAGGAGAAGGCGTACGTCCGTAGTATGACCGAGTACGAAGAGATGTACCAGCGCTCCCTGAAAGACCCCGAAGGATTCTGGAAAACGATCGCGCAGGACTTCTACTGGAAGCACCCTCCGCGCAAATTCATCGACTACAACATCGACGTGCGCAAGGGACCCGTGCACATCCGATGGATGGAGGGTGCCAAGACCAACGTCTCCTACAACCTGCTTGACCGCAACATCGAACGGGGCCTCGGCGCCACAGTCGCCTTCTACTGGTAACCTATTAGTGCACTGCGGCTGTGTGGAGAAACAGCTCGGCGCACAAGCCCGCTGGCTTTGTTCGTTCTGCGCTTGACAGTGTTCTCATTGTGATTGACAGTGTTCTTTCTGTGTTTAATGTATGGTCGTCGCGTTTCGCTGGCTATACCGGCTTGTTCATCTGCTACACAGTGACACAACTGTGCGGTAGCGTAGTGCGCCGGCCCGTAGCAACCTTCGCGTCTCTGCCTCGCGCGTGTCTGCATTGCGAAACAATCGCACTGTCATACGGCATGCGTCCTTTTCCCGTGATCGTTGCTGGGACGAAAAGGCTGACGCGTGCGCACGTGGGGAATTGATTTCGTTCTGTCATTTTCCTGATTCATCAACTCATGCCCGTACAGGGCCTTCCGGCCGATCGTAGATTTATGAATAATGTAACTCGCCGTACGCGAACTGCCGCCCGATTGTTTCTATTCGTAATGCGGTGCGCACGGCTACAACGAATATGAGCTTTAAATGATCTTCAGTAGCTTCTGGATGCACATGTCGAAATGCTGGTGAAATGATTCGTGGGTTAATAGTATGGAAAAAAGACTGTATATGCCTGTTTGGCTGATTATACTGCTGCCCGGAAGGAAAGATAATTAATTCAGCTCCGCATGCGATTTCTCCTTGGTCACGCTATACGAATAACTGTCTCCGATTTAGTGATATGTATGCTTGCTCACTGCCTCCCTAGGGAGGGAAGTTTGGGATTAAAAAAGCGGCCGTGAGATCGTTGTGGCGTATCCACTGGGGAAGACGTCTACCGCGTATGAAACAAGCTTAATTATTCACGCCAAGCGAAAATGTTGCAATGTGTACGCATAGCCTATATACTTCATAATTATCCTCGTGTAGGCGATATACCTGAGTGAAATGATCTCCCTAGATGAGGGCCGCACCTCATCAAGAGCTTATTGCTGCTTCAATATCTCAGACCCTCCTTCGACGTAAGCAGAAAATAAAAAGCGAATTTGGCCGGTCGCCCATCGGGCGTGCCCCGGCTCCTTCTCAATTTAGCCGTGGAAAATAACGTGCGCCTCGTGCCTTCTTAATCGTCGGCACACACAGTTGAGTGTTCGTGCTTTTTCAATCGTTTCTGCGCTGCATGTTATTGTCGCACGTCTGTCGGTCAAAGTGCTGTGCATGTTGACCTTGCTCCGATTTCGACCGCTTTTACTTAACTGGTTCGAGCTGCGGCTTCGGCCACCTGTTACACCGCCGCGACAGGACTTGCGCCACGCGGCATTGACCCATCGTCTCAGTCTGGAGAGATGCCGGCACCGGAATTACGCGTTGCTTTATGCAAGCATTTCCTTGCTCGAGTTCTTTCATTTCTCAGCAGCGCCCATTTCCCGATTTCGAAACGCATTCTGTCAGCAATGCGGTCGGGGCGTTCCTGGCGCCGCTACCGAAGCTGGCTTCACCGCGTGCGTGGTTGCCAAGCTGTGAAGCAAGCTTGTCGGGGGGGAGGGAGCTTGAGGCGCGAGGCTCGCTGTGGAACAGCTACGTTCCATTCAATCAATTTTCTCGTCTTTTTCTTCTTTTTTTTTTTTCGGAGAAACTGGGGTGTAAAATTAGGTGAAAAATGGGTATTTTCCAGAAGTATTTGAAACGAAAATATTTTTACATCGTTAACGTGAAAGCGCTGTGCAGCCATATCGGAATGTCGAAAAAAAGACATCGGCTGTTGAAAGCCTCGGAAATTTTGCCAGTAGGTAGGGAAAAGATGACATGGCCAGGCATGGTTGGTAGGCACTTTGTGTGACGTCACCAGATCACATGGTTGAGTTGGAATGGCCTGCCAACTCGGACAGCTCCCTTTGTATGGAATGATGAGATGGAGATCAAATACGCCGGGATTGTGCCCCCCCCCCCCCCACACACACACACACACACACACGTTTGGAGTCTCGCAGCCTCAAAACCGAATGGTCGGAATTGTATTGGCGCTCAGTTCTCGCACTCACGCGTATGTGTCGCATGAAAGTCATATTGATCGTCTGTCATTTTTATTTATTTATTTTATTGACGGAACGTTCAAGTTGCTGGCGAGAATGGCAGCCTGAAATAGCGAATCTTAGACCTGAGTGGGGGAGTTTTCGATTGCGGCTTGGCACATCACTAGTGCATGGCGGTATCGATGCGTCGGTAAATTTCTGAAGTTTGGAAACCCCATTGTCCGAGTGTAAACGTTCCGTCGGTTTTCGGGCACTGTGTTCGTTTGCCCTGGGCGATTGTGGGGTTTGAGGGAATCAAGAACGTAGAAATATAATTAGTGCTTTTAGCGGGTACTAATTTCGCCGTTATCTGGTTACCCTCATGCTCTTTTGAATTGCATGTCTTTTTTTTTAAATTAATTTCGGAGAAGGAAAAGAACACTACTCACGGAACACAGACTTTAAAAGTGCTACAATCTCTTGTTTTCTGCTATGATAATTCACATTTTCCTTCCTATATATATTTTTTTCTTTACTGCATTCGGTTACGTTTCTGACCCGCCGCGGTGGCTCCGTGTTTAGGGCTCTCTACTGCTGATCCCCAGGATGCGGGTTCGATCCCGGCCGCTTTTTGATGCATGGAGGCGGGAAACAAGGCGCCCGTGTACTGTGCAATGTCAGTGCGCGTTAAGAAAGCCGAGGTGGGCGAAATTTACGCAGCCATCCACTATGGCGTCTGTCTCATAGCCTCAGTCGCTTTGAGACGTTAAACCATATAAACCAAACCGTGCATTTGGTTACTCTTTTTTTTTTTTTTCGGTCAGAATACGGAGCATCCCTCAGGCGAGAGGAACTCTACCTCATGTTCATTCCTTTAGAGTTTATAGCGCATGCATGGCCCCAACCTTCGGTGTAACTGCGTTTAAGGCTGTATAGCGAAGGCACTGATCGGAGCTTCACACCTAAACTCTCTTCTACGAGCACGTGTTTCTCCAGCTGTCGTACAACCCAGTGTCCAACAGGCGGTGCCCTTGGACCTCTTTTTGAAAAACTTCTATATACACGGTCGTTTAATTGTTTTCGACAGAGGCTGTGCACCTATTACGCGCAGGGACGTTCAGCCAGGAACGCGATTTCGTGTGCGTTGTGGCACTTGTGGCGTGTGGGGGTGAGAGAATGACATATCGGAGTGACGATGTGATTCTTACACCTGCCGCGCGTGCGCAGGGAAGGCAATGACCCTGACGACTGTCGCGCCGTCACGTACCAGCAGCTGTTGGAGGACGTGTGCCGGTTCGCCAACGTGCTCAAGAGTCGAGGTGAGTGCGTTCTCTTTTTCACGCTGTAGTGAGTAATTACTCCCCGTTCACTCCCACTCCGAGGGATTTATCAGCTTGGTCGGTATGGTATACTGCCCCCGTCAGGCGACGGCGGTCCTAGTTCGACTCTTGGACCAGGACGATGCTTTTGTGAAAACTGTTAGCGTTCCTTTGTAGACGTGTGGCATGCGCTATGGAAGGTCTCAGTGTGTAATCACTCCGTTATTACAAATGTACTGCACCTTGGGGGATTCCCCTAAAACGGTGCACTATCACAAAAATGGCGCCCACTCAATCGTGTACATTGTCCCACGAGCTTGTTCGTCTTTGCAGCTAATCGTTGTGTGTCTCTTCCGCAGGTGGTGGTGTGCGTAAGTTATACGGCTCCGAGCCTTGTTCGTAGCAGTTGCGTCTTCGTTCCGACTGCAAGGGGTAGTATATGTAATGCGACAGCCAACTAAAGTTTCCTGCCTGGAACCTAAAAGCACGTGAAATGCGGAGCTTTATGGTTTAGCCGCAGGGTGCGGCATCACGTCTACTCCTGCCTTAGTTCAGGGTACCTGGAAAGAAATGCGAAAATATAGCGGATGGCACGTCAGACCGCTCTGTCAGGCAAAGTCTTCCATGTGATGGCGGTGGCTACTCCGCTGAGCCCGTGCCTACTCGTCAGCACTCTTGCTTCCCTTTTCGAAGACGCTTCTACCACTGCAACCTGACGCAGGTTTACGGCGGGTAACATGCATGTTATGTGCTTCGCAGGCCTCAAGAAAGAAGACACGGTGGCCCTGTACATGCCCATGATCCCCGAGCTAGCGGTCGCCATGCTGGCTTGTGCACGGATTGGTGTCATTCACTCTGTCGTGGTATGTGCACCCTCATCTGCGCAAAGAGGAATGACAGCTGCATCCATGTTTTGACCATTGAGGGCCCCCTGTAACGGTTAATGCCAAGGCCGGCAAATAACCATCATCTTGGCACAAATATGTTCAATCCAATTTTGGTGGCATATCGGGATGCCTCCCCTTTTTCCCTCTCAGGCTATGCATATGAAAGATAGCCAGAAAAAAAAAAAAATAGCAATGGTTGAGCCTGGTTAAGCCGGATGTGGATCGAGCGATAGCTCTTCGTGGTTATGCGCTATGCTTTTTCGTTCGTTGGTGATATCAGCTTGGGCGCTGGCTTGAGCGACGACTTCTGCAATGCGCTTCGCGAGCCTTATTCTTCGGAGCCTTATTCCTGGTAAGCTGCGAGTCTGCTTCTCATTGTTCTAGAGTTTCCCTGTCTATTACAGGGGTCTCAAACACGCGACCCGCCGAACTGCGTGATGCGAGAAAAAAAAAAAAAATGCGCGATGCGGTTTGCCGGCTCCAAAAACTTCAGCCTTTAATTGTTCTGAAAAGATGTGCCAGTGTCACGAGTCGACTTTACCACTAAAATCGAGTAAAAATCCTAGTCCGTCGCGCGTTATCTATGGAAAAGAAAAGAGCCATTGTCTAATTAATCTGCTCTTTTTTTTATGTTGAGGATTACTGACTGTTATTTATGGCCGTTGTGCATTTTCATTAGCTTCTCGGAGCCATCCCGAAGATGGCGTCCGTCCGGCGCCTAGGCAGAATCGAGCACGCGTGCGCTGCTTTCCTTTTTTTTTTTTTTTTTTTTTTTTTTTTTTTTTTTTCAAGGAACTTTATTGACAAAACCAAATAAAATGTACAAACACTGTTTGGACCGATAGCTCAGTAGGCTAGTGGCCGGTCCAAATACAAATATTACTATCAGGTTCAGCCATAGAGGATCAATGATTGAAAGGAACAGTAATGATATAAACGCAACATTACTGCTACAGTTGCGTACATAGACAAGAATACAGCAAACAGCAAGTAAAATAAAATACCCACATAATTATGAGTACCAAATAAAATCGATAAGCATAATAGTACTACAATGAAGAAAAGAAAAATTAGAAAAAATATGGTTACAAAGTACAATAAAGTGCAAGCGAACTACACCATACACTCACAAAAATTATTGCGCACACGCTATTGCATCTGCGCAACGACAAATACAAGTGTAAAGCATGTTTCAAGAACTAGGCTACATATGGGAATTTCACTAAGAAAGAAATTCAGGCAGAATTTGATTAGACTGGTAATATAGTTTACATGTCAATTTAAAATTTCTGGCGGCTTTTACCTCGATCGGCAATTCATTCCATATTTTAACACCATTGAACTCCATCAGTCGTTCACCATACACATTTCTACATTTGGGAAAGTTAAAATTACAGTTAGATGCCTGCCTAGTGTTACGCGAAGGCTGGACAAATAGACTTAATGGAAGGGGGGAGTTAGTGCTAATCATATTGTTGATCACAAGCGCAACTTTGTAGTTACGCAAGGTTAGGTACGATAGTATATTGTTGGCATCAAAAATGTTGCTGCTGGATTGATCAAAATTACTAGTTGTTATTGCATTCAATGCCCGCTTTTGAAGACGATGTAAAGGCGACAAATATGTTTTATATGTTTGACCCCAAGATTCACAGCAGTAACTGATATGTGAATGGAAAAACGAGAAGTAGAGGGAACGTAGTATATCGTAAGGAAAATAGTATCTCGCCTTAATGAGCGTGTGGCATCCAAATGCTAATTTTTTGCATACGTTGTTAATTTGTTCTTTCCAGTGTAAATGGCAATCAAATATAACCCCTAAATATTTAAAAGAAGAAACTGGTTCTATTAACGAGTTACCTAGAGTAAGTGTAAATGTATTGTTAATAGTCTTGTGTCTAGAGTGAAAGATTATATACTTAGTTTTGGCAATGTTCAGCGTTAAGCGATTGTTGAGGAACCAGGAAGACAGCATTGTCAGCTCATTCATTATGATCGTCTGAATTGCCTGAAGAGATTCCCCAGTAACCACAAGAGTGGTGTCGTCTGCATACAGTAGTACTTGAGAAAAGCGTAGCACTTGCGGGAGATCGTTGAGATAAAGTGAGAACAACATGGGACCCAAAACAGAACCCTGTGGCACACCACAGGTTACATCGTTGACATCTGATATAAAATCATTAATAAGCACTCTTTGCTTACGGTTAGATAGACAGCTGTGAAAAAATTTGGACGAGTTATCGACAAAACAGTAACTTTCCAATTTCTGCAACAATATAGGATGACATACCGTATCAAATGCCTTTTGAATATCTAAAAAAACAACAACAGCTATTTTGTTCTGATGCAGGGCAGAATTAATAGCTTGTGATAAAGTTAACACTGCTGTGGAAGTTGACCTATTTTCGACAAATTCATGTTGCTGAGGTGTAATGATATTATTGTTGTCAAGAAATGTTTTTACTTGTTTTGCTATTAGTTTTTCGAAAAGTGTATTAATCACACTTAGTACAGATATCGGCCTGTAACTACCTGGCTGGTTACGATCTCCTGCTTTATATATTGGAACTATTTTAGCAACTTTCAGTGTATCAGGATAGCGATTATTTTCTAGGGAACGATTGAACAAGTGGCAAAGGTAGGGGCAGAGGATATCTATGTTATCTTTGACTACCCTTGATTGAATGCCGTCAAGACCGGTTGCTTTGTTTACTGCCATCTTACTTACAACAGCTTTTATGTCTTCAGTGGTAATAGCGCGAAAATGAAAATGTTCGCATACAGTTGTTGGTATAGATGAACTAGATAGCGATAGTGGGGATTGGCTAGAAAGGCTATTACTAATGTTAGTGAAGTATTCGTTGAAATCATTAGCAACTTGAAGAGAAATGCTATTGGGGGTGACCTCTTTGTGTTTATCTATACCAGTTACATTTCTAACTATCTTCCATAGTTGTTTCGTGTCCCCTTTGTTTTGACTAACCAGTTTGGTATAATACAGTTTTCTCGATTTTCTGATCATGGCTACTGACTTATTCCTGTAATATTTAAACTGCGTTCGGTAATAGTCATTTACTTTGTTTTTCTTCCATTCATTGTACCATGAATCCTTTCTCTTCAGGACGTCAAGTATATCCTGAGTTATCCATGGGCATACAGGATCTTTGTAGTTGCGTTTGACACACTCCCGTGTTGATTGGCCGATTGCATTTTTGATGTACGAGAGAAAATTTTCAAATTCAATATTTACGTCGTCATCATTACATATAGTACTGAAAGTAATGCTCTTAAGTATATTTCTAACTCGCGTGTAATCAATACGGAAAGATCGCTTTGGATGATTTTGACTAGACGGTGACATACAGGATCGGGGCAAGAACATAAATGTCGGACAATGATCAGCAATCAAAACATCACACACACCTGCCCGAAAATTCATATCAAGGTTACACAACATATGGTCGATGAGGGATGCAGTTTGACTGGTTATCCGAGTTGCAGAGTTGATGACATTTTTAAAATTGAATGATTGAAGAAGAAAAACGTAGTCGCTGCAGTTGTCTGATAATAGGTCAATGTTGAAGTCGCCACAGATAACAATGGAATTTTTTATACTCGCATATGACATCAAAATAGTTTCCATGTCAGAAATGAATTGTGGTATTTTAGAATTCGGAGGACGGTAAACCACGCCAATTACGGGGCCACACTGAAGTTTAATGAAAAGAGCTTCAATTGCTTCGTTGCTGTATTTCTTAATATCGGAGCTACAATAATGTAATGCAGTTTTGACAAAAAGGGCAACACCACCGCCACGTGAACTGCCAGACCTTGATAGTGACAGCATTTTGTAGCCGGATTCGGCCTCTCTTAACCACGTCTCTGTGATAGCAATCACGTCATATGTGAATGAAAACTGTGACAGGTACGCTAGAAGATTGTCAGAATTTTTGCGAATGCTTCGTACGTTGCAATTTAAGATAGATAAGTCATCGTGCGCAAGCCTGGCTTGCTCTATCTGGGAAATATTGTATGCCATCTGTTTAGACAACTCTGCTCAGATCTTCGACGCATGTCACATGAAGTACCTTTGTTTTGTCTGCTTTTCGCATGAGGATTTTGCCGTCGGATACCCAAGTATACTTCCATTTTTTTTCTCGTTTTGCTGCAAGAGCTTTTCCGAGGAGCAGTTTATTCGCCGGACAAAGGTGTTCATTAATGAAGATGGGGTCGGGATCATCAAAACCTAACACAGACGTATTTAGCCGGCATTTCTTAGCTGCTCTCAGGACACTGTCCCGGACTTTCTGGGAAGTAAACTTCACAATGATATTTGACTTGCTTTTGTCTTTCGTTGGGACGCGATGTATAACTTCTATGTCTGTTTCTTGAATGTCTGATTTCAATGAAGTGCAAATGGTTTCCATGGTCTGAAAGAGGTCTTCCTCCTGTTCTAAGGGAATGCCCTTTACCTCCAAGTTTTTCTTTCGACTGTATTGCTGGAGGTCAATAACCTCGCTCCTTAACTCCTTCAATTCTTTACCAAGACGGTTATTTTCCTGTTTGAGCTCGTGATTTTCATCCTTTACAGAAGCAAGTTCTGTTTTCAGCGTAATCATCTCAGTCCTGAATTCTTCAAACTTTTCGTTCATGAACTGCACCGACTGTTTCACAATTTCCAGTTCTGTCTCGATTATTTCTTTCAAGGCCTCTTTCAACCTTTCTTCTTTGCCGTCGAAACGAGCTTTGAAGTCTGCTAATGCCTTGGCCAACTCTTTTATAGTCGTAGGTGGCTTGTCGCTCATTTTGTTAGCAAAGTAAACACTAATGACTAGTAACACTAAAAACCAGCACAAAAATCAAACACACTTAAAACACCCCCACTTGGAGCAGACCAGGAGCTAAAAATTCAATCGCTAGGGAGACAACATACCTGCGTAAAAACGTAGAAAGCAGATAAGTCGCTGTGCTATCCTGCAGGCTGCCTGGTCTGCTCCGGAGTGATGATCCGTCCAGGCCGGTGTGGCTTTATATATGGGCCATGTCACGTGGTGTCAGTGTCCTTTCACGAGTCGCGCAGGCGCGGCTTGCGGCATATCCGAGGGGCTCGTAGTCGCATGTGTGAAGTACGGCAGTATCCCGGCTGGATGGGCGATGCACTGGTCGTCGGCGCCGATGATCAATTCGTCGTAAACCTGGCCGGAGG
Organism: Amblyomma maculatum; assembly: GCF_055883805.1. NCBI lineage: Eukaryota > Metazoa > Arthropoda > Arachnida > Ixodida > Ixodidae > Amblyomma > Amblyomma maculatum. The sequence goes on along the minus strand of NC_139352.1, from coordinate 78,661,781 downwards.
CGGCTGCGTAAAAACGTAGAAAGCAGATAAGTCGCTGTGCTATCCTGCAGGCTGCCTGGTCTGCTCCGGAGTGATGATCCGTCCAGGCCAGTGTGACTTTATATATGGGCCATGTCACATGGTGTCAGTGTCCTTTCACGAGTCGCGCAGGCGCGGCTTGCGGCATATCCGAGGGGCTCGTAGTCGCATGTGTGAAGTACGGCAGTATCCCGGCTGGATGGGCGATGCACTGGTCGTCGGCGCCGATGATCAATTCGTCGTAAACCTGGCCGGAGGCGGCTGCGTAAAAACGTAGAAAGCAGATAAGTCGCTGTGCTATCCTGCTGCCTGGTCTGCTCCGGAGTGAAGAATGGGAGTGGTCTGGGGACGGAATATTTTGGCGTAGTTTTGTTTGATTTATTGTTACGTACTGTTTTTATTTTCTTGTTTCTGTATAGTTATTTTCTGGCTCCTGGTATGTCGGACGAAATTCCGCGATGCGGTTCGCATATCAGTATGAGTTTGAGACTTCTGCTCTATTGGCTCGCTGTTGCTTCGCCATCGACAAGCTATATCCGCTAGGCGATCTAATGGACAGGAATCAATCAGCCAGGGTTCTTGGATGCCTATAGCTACTCGATCCTAGGCCATACGCCGACATGTTCGTACGGCTTAGTTAAAGCGGAGCATTATATCGATGTGGGGTAGTCACTAATTATGACTGGTAGCTAGATAACGTGGCAGGTGAGGCCTGTATGCTAACGTCGCAAGATCGCATGACCACTCTGTATAAAGAAGCTGCCGAGCCTCTCTCTCTCCAGTCATGGATTAGAAGCCGAGCATATCGGATTGTGATGGCCGCAGTTTTGCGCGAAACGTCAGCGTCACCAACTAATGGCGGAATCAGACCGCCTAGCGGATATAGCTTGTCGATGGCGAAGGCTTTTAAAAATTTCAGTTTCAAAATAGGTTTGAAGATTTTATCTGACGGCGATCTTTCGGGTGAAAATCACGCTTTTTGCGCGTCAGCCATGCCATGCCAGGGGAAATTTTTGTTTTCTCCTTACTGTTCTCAGTTCAGTTCAGTTTAGTCGTTCAGTTGTGTCCGACTCTTCGTGACCCTATGGACCATGTCACGCCATGCTTTCCGGTCTCTCACTATCTTCCTAACATCACACAACTTCATCTGCAGTGCCTCGAGGATGCCATCTAACCATCGCGTTTGCTGCCTACCCCTTCTCCGGCGACCCTCAACCTTTCCCAACATCAAATCTTTCTCCAGCGACTCCTCTCTTCTCATCAGATGACCAAAGTAGCTGAGCTTTAACTTTAGAATTTGACCCTCCGATGAGTAGTCAGGGTTTATGGTCGACAATATCGACTGATTTGATCTTCTGGCAGTCCAAGGAACTCTCAAGAGTCTTCGCCAGCACCACAATTCAAACGCGTCAATTCTTCGGCGGTCAGCCTTTTTCACAGCAACTCTCGCATCCATACATCACAACTGGAAAGACCATAGCACGAGTTATACGGATCTTGGTTTTCAGACTAATGTCTCTGCTCTTTACTAAGCGGTCAAGGCTAACCATTGCTCTCTTTCCCAGAAGCAGGCGTCTCCTAATTTCATTGCTACAGTCTCCTTCCGAGGTAATCTTGGAGCCCAAGAAGTGAAAATCTGTCACAGCTTCCACTTCTTGTCCATTGATGCTCCAGGACTTGATAGGGCAAGACGCCATGATCTTTGTCTTTTTAATGTTCAGTTTAAGCCCAAACTTCTCACTCTCTTCTTGCACGCGCATCAGAAGTCTCTTGAGTACCACTTCACTTTCTGCCATTAAAGTGGTATCATCCGCGTATCTAAGGTTGTTGATACGTTTTCCAGCAATCTTCACTACAGCTGAATACTCGTCCAGACCGGCTTTTCTCATGATGCACTCTGCATATAGGTTAAATAGGCAGGGCGACAGTATGCAGCCTTGCCTCACTCCTTTCTATTTCAGTATATGTATTTTCAGAGACAGAAGCTCGGCAGCTTCTTTATACAGAGTGGTCATGTAAACTTGTGACGTTAGCATACAGACCTCACCTGCCAAGTTATCGAGCTACCGGTCGTAAGTGACTACCCAAATCGATATAATGCTCCACTTTAACTAAGCCGTACGAACGTGTCAGCGTATGACCTATGATCGAGTAGCTCGGCATCCAAGAACCCTGTATGATTGAGTCCTATCCATTTCTCCCACCTCAAATGAGAAGTCCAAGTTGGCAGCTCCTCTCAACTTTGTGACAGCATACAGTATTGTTATGTCGCACTACCCATCGACCTGCCAATTACTATCTAAAAAGTGGCTCTGGCACTTAAGGTCAGAGGTCATGGGTCAACACTGATGTTACTATGCTTTGACTTTGAAGATTTGACCTGAGCCTAACTGAAGGTCAAATGCCCTGCACATAATGAAACTCGGCTTTTGCGATGAGTAGAGATACTGCTCTTAAATGAAGAAACGGATCGGGATAATGCCCTACCCACTTCTTGCGTCACAAAGCTGCGTGGTTTAGCTCCGGCTGCGCACTTTCTCTCCTGTCATGGTCGAACTGAATGGGAATGGACCCGCTGCTGCCTTCGTTGCAGTTTTCCTTCAATTACTGGCTGTGATGTTTTATGGTAGGCCAATGACAGCTAGCCCCTCATTCATGACGTCGCACGAAGCGTGTGACTTCGTAAGGCTGTATGCGGGCGAGAAACCGGCAGCGTCTGCTGCCGGTCAACACAAAATTGTGAACATAATAGTTATTTTTTAAATATTGGCTCACTTTTTAAGTTTGATTGCCCTTTTAACTGTCACCATTCAAGCATCATATCAAATATGGTAGTAACCCGCTTTGGTGGCTGAGCGGTTAGGGCGCTCAACTGCTGAACTTAAGTTCACGGGATCGAATCCCAGCCGCGACGGTCACTTTTCAATGGAGGCGAAAGGCTAGACTCCTGTGTGCTGTGCAATGTCAGGACACGTTAAAGAACTCCAGGTGGTCGAAACTTCTGGAGTCCTTCACTACACAGTCTCTCATAGCCTGAGTCGCTTTATGACGTTAGACCCGAAGAACCAAAAATGAAACCAAATCTGATAGTGACTTATTTTCTATTAGCAAGACAACATTGAATTGCTCCATCTGTAACACAAAGTTTTAGTTGCTTGGTGACTAGAGGGGTCTTAATTTACGTCTTGCTGACATCATTTGTATTTTTTCTTTCCTGACCGCATTTTGAGATCGTTAAATGTGTAAAACAGCTTTTAAGGTGCTGAAGTGCATGCTGTGGCTTGGTGTACTGACATTGCCTCATCTTTTGCTACCTCCATGCAGTTCGCAGGTTTCTCATCTGACTCCCTGGCTGAGAGGATTAAAGACGCCAAATGCAAGGTCGTCATCACAGCAGGTGAGTAAGCCCTTCACTAACTGCATCAATTTTATCAAGATCTGTTGTAGTCATTTGACAGGAAGTGAAGGATTTAGTGGGGGCTGGTTATGTAGAACAGTTTGATTTCAAGATGGCCTGTTTCACCTTCCCATTTGCCTTTCATTGAGTAAATATTCTGTTGATTAGCAATGCATAGCTGTTGTACTACACTTCAGCCAGTGTGCTTTTCATTGCATGAGAAGTACAGATATGAACAAAAGTACAGAAAGACAGATATGAGGCTTTAAATTGATGGTTTCACCTATTGTAACAGTGCTGCTTCAGCCATGACACCATGCATATACAAAAGTGCCTAAAACTTATGACTCACATAATAGGAAGCAGAGCTGGCACTGGTAACTGCTTAGATGTGATGTCCATTAGGTACTTCCAAAGCCTTGGCTTGTGTGTAGCAGCCATCTTTGGGATGTTACCACACAGGTTATTAGAGTGTGTGGATATTTTCTGAATGTTGCCCAACCTGCATCTACATTTGTGGAGTCAGTGTTTCACTGAATGATGCCCTTCCACTCTGAATTTCACAGATGGTGTGTGGCGAGGGCCAAAACTCATAAACCTCAAGGAGATAGTGGACCATGCTGTTGTCAAAGCCAAGGAACAGTGAGTACTTCCAGAATTGTTTTTTCACTAGCTAGACGGTAGCTGATGTCTTGGAACTGTTGTGCTTCCCGACACCATGGCATATATGACATATCAATCAATGTGGGACCTATTTTTGTGAATGCCATGGCACAAATCAGATTCTGGGATCAAGTGTAAAGCATGCCGGATTCACGGTACCATAGAAATTGTCATTGTGAATTTCCACATGTGTAGTTTGCTGGAAGCTTAGCTGATGAGCCTCTTGAGGTAAAGGGATGTGCCTCACTGGAAACCAGGTGCAGAGGATTTTATCAGTGCTGTCGGATGTTCTTTGCTTCACATTGAAACTCACTCTGCAGCTGTAAACCATAAAATGCAATGCAGTACCAACCGTGACTGCATACAATAGAGTCTCAATGATACGATTCTGACGGGAATCACACATTTAAATTTATTATCAGAGTCGTATTATTTCAAAACAGGCCCGAAAAAGTTGTGGACAAAATATACTTGGCCATGAACTTACTCGTTACCCCGCTTTGAGTAACCTGTCATTTTGCGCGGGGCTTTTTGTTTCTCAGGCGTCTATAAACAAGCTTTTATGAAATTCTTATAGAAACAAGTCGCTATTTTATCGCCTGGCACCCAAGACAACACCCACACTCACCTCTCCCATATGGGAAGAACATCTACAACTTGGCCCACTGCCAACTTCGCAAGAGCGTTGCCCCTGCTGGAGATCTCTTGAAAAGATAAACACGGGGAGACGTTATCAGCTCAGCATGAAGCACATTGGAAAGCTGCCAATGTCAGCACTGTGGTCTGCGACAGGGAGGGCGTGATGTTGCCCGCCCCCATGAAATAAGAGAAAAAAAAATATGGTTTTCGAAAGTGGGAGGGAGGGTTCACTACAGTACTGGAACATCGGCCACATAGCGATTACTATCTCTCTCCCCCCCCCACAAACTGCTAGCACTTTTTCGTTGCCTCTATTGGGGAAATTCAAAACCACTCGAGTTTGTATTGTATTTTCCAGATCATGTTATCCGAACTCACATGAAAATATAATGGTTATATTAGCTGCATGAAAATGCATCGCCTCTATGGCTTCGGCTGTGAACAAAAAAACCTTATTGTGCTGAAAAACATATTAAGTGGAATCATATCAAAGAAATTTGATTATCTCCTGAAGGCACACTTTATGTAAGAACATATGTCTACCTCTGCGCGGATTAAGTAGTCAAACAACCACGTTTCATTTCCATTCCATTTTCATTCTTCTTTTATTCTGATTGTGTATGCCATCACACCCTATATGCGATATTGCTACAATTTCCCGATTGGCACTACAATTTATAAATGTGGAAGACTCAAATGAAACAGATTTCTGTGGAGGCCCATTGAAGCCAGGAAAGAATTTCAGATTTTTGTTTTGTTTTGTCTTGGTTACCTCATTAGGGAGTCTGTAATTGTTTTTCGTTAAAAGTTTGGAATGGTGAATACTGAACATACCCACCCCTGTTATATTCCACTAATTCTTGACATGTTGCATAATAAAATGTTTCTTTGCTTAACACCTGCAAGGAATTAAAAATCATCTTTTTTCAGATAATTGCCACATGTATTTAATACTCCTGATTACAAAGATGTACTTTACTGTTTCTTTACTTTTCGAAGCTTTTCTTTCCTTCTCATGTGATCATCTCATGAGATCCTACCTTGCAAGCCTTCTTGTGGCTTTGTCATGCCTGAAAAGGCAGCCTGTTTCTTTAAAAATGAATAAATATTTGTTGTTTGTTTGCCATCTCTAGTGGCCACTGAAGCAGGGCAGTTGTTACATGCCGCACCTCTTTTTTTTTTTTTTTTTTTTGCCACTGCGCAGAGGTCACGAGGTGAAGCAGACCATCGTCGTTCAGCACCTGTCATCTCCGGAGCAACGACGCGATGAGCCTGGAAAGCGGCCTTACTCTGGCCTGCAGGTGGCTTGGAACGCAGAACAGGACGCCTGGTGGCACGAGTTGGTAGCGAACCAGGCGACCACCTGCGCCCCCGAGTGGCTCGATGCTGAGGCGCCACTGTTCCTGCTTTACACCAGGTCAGCTGCCAACGTGTGAACTGCATGCAGGGTACGAGCATTGGCGGCTCAAGCCTGGCAGTTGAAATGACAAAATGAGAAACCTGCCCACGCACGCGCAATACCTTGCTTGTATACCAGCTGGCACAAAAGTAAGAAAAGAAAAAGAATGTACAAACTTAGTCATTAGAAAAACATGGGCTATAGCAGGGCTCATTTTTCACAGAAATGCACAGAGTGGGCTTAGTTCCTTAATAACAAATAAAAAGTTAATTGCTAGAAACCTTTCATTTGCAACCAAGATATGTACGGATTAGCTACTGTGTCTACAGTCAGTTGCAACTGTAACTTTTTTGATGAAAATATTTGTCATTATATTGAAAAGAATTTCGTGTTTTCCTGCCTACCTGGTAAGGGAAGGCCAAGTTGGACTTCTTAAACATACGTGGAGCTGATGGGAATCTGTTATCTGTTGCCAGCTGCGCTGGAGAAATGTCCAGCTGGTCATCCTTGACTAGGCAGAGTTAGGTTGTGAAGTGTGCAATGAGATATGCATCTTCATGTCCCCTTTCAGTGGGTCCACAGGGAAGCCCAAAGGCATAGTCCACACAACAGCCGGCTACATGCTCTTCACAGCCACCACCTTTAAGTACGTCTTTGATTACCACCCGGGCGACGTCTACTTCTGCACGGCCGACATTGGCTGGATCACGGGTCACTCGTACGTCATCTACGGGCCCCTCGCTAATGGAGCTACAAGCGTTATGGTAATTTTTCATCCCCTGCTGATTTCGGTCCAGCTTAAACAAATTAGAAATTCTATTAAAAATATTCATATGTTCTCCTTTGTTTGAATAACTTGTGAAATGGTTCGGCATGGCTTCCACATGTCTGGCATTCAGTTTCAGATTCACTCATAACTCGAACCTTGTATACTATGGTCACTGCTCATTGCCTGACAACTAACAACTCTTGTTTTTGTCAAAGCATAGAACGGGTTGAAGGAGGGGGTTCTTTATTGCTTGAAAAAAAAATTATGCATGATTGTGAGAGGCAACAGGGTGCCTCACAAGAAAGAATAGCCTATTTTGTGGGCAGAAAAACTGACACTGTCACTTGTACCGCTTTTGAAAGCAACAAGTAAACACATCTCGTTCTTTCCGTTTCGTGTGCTACCTTTTTTACGAAATCTTTGTCATCCCTTTGGGGCAAGGGAGTGTGAAGTGAAGCCCTCGCGGCTAACATTTTCACAAAGCTATTGAAATGTTGGCTGTGTGCGAAGCATCACAAAAAATACACCAGTGAAACTAATCTCTCACATGCTCATTCGACACCACGATGGAGTATCTGCGCCTCCTCATTAGAATGTGATTGTAAATGCATCTCCATTTGTATGCAGTTCGAAGGGGTGCCCTTCTTCCCGGATGCGGGTCGATATTGGGTCATCGTCGAGAAGTACAAGGTGACTCAGTTCTACACGGCCCCCACGGCCATCCGGGCCCTCATGAAATACGGGGACTCTTATGTGCGCCGGTGAGCCACTCTCTTTTCTTGATGCTGGTGAGCTATCTGCATAGATTTTTTGTGAAATTAGTAACTAAAGAGATAAGGGGCACAACAATCTGTGAATTTTTAAAGAGCACAAAGTGGGGCAGACAGGAAATGGGCACTTTGGCTTGACTAGAGTCGTGCAGAAGACACTTATTCAGTCATAGCGACATGGTTGTCCTTGAGGAAAGCCTTCAAGAAATAATGTGATAGTTTCCATACCAGTCTAGTCATGGCCAATTGTATGTGTTAAATTTAAGCAAAGACGCAAAAAGGCGAACTGCATTGGCAGAATATAATCTACGCTCAGTGTGTGGTGCAGGATCCATAGCAGAAGTCGGATTTTTTAGCCTAACAACACTAGCCAAGCCAAATATGCAGTGCCCACATCCCAGCAGTCCTGCTGCTTGAATGACATGCTCATTAAGAAAATGCCATACCTATAAACAATGCCACCTTTTCCTTGTAATTAGCTGAGTGAGGTTCTGGGGTCGGGCAGAGGATCCACTGTGGCATTTCTTTGTTGCAGTCACGATCGGAAGTCCCTGCGCATCTTGGGAACAGTAGGCGAGCCCATCAACCCAGAGGCTTGGCTCTGGTACCACAGGATGGTCGGGAACGGCAACTGTGCTATTGTGGACACTTTCTGGCAGACCGAAACGGTACGTCTGGCTCATCACTGCTTGCCAGTGGTGCAGAGCAGTTTGTTTACAGCATGTTCTGCAGTGCTAAAGCATCGCAGCAGTTAGGCGGTCTAGCCAAAGAGAGTAATAAACATACCACCTAGGAACTACACCAACTAGCAAACAAGGATTTAGGACGTGATGGTGAGTGTGAAGTGAAACGTATGCTGTACATACAAGCTGCGTACAGCAGCACGATACAAGAATGTCTCTGTTAGTTGCGAACAAGGGTAAGTAAACTGATAAGTTGGTGACCTATTCCACTCTGATATTGGCTTTAAAAAGAGGAAGAATTTCATGTAATTTGCCTGATGAATTTCTTTCGGGGTTCCATTTACCTGAGACCATAGTGGGGAGTGATTTTAATACTTATTAAATTTATTCATGCATGTTAAGTTGTTACTAGTTGCTTGCAAAATTTTAGGCTTGTTTTCTTTTTGGCTTCTGTCCTGAGGTTTGATTTTAATTCAAACCTTCATTGATGTGGCACTTGTTTCCCTGAAATAAAAATAGTGCTCTCTGTGAAGAGCACTATTATACTAACACTATTATAAAGAGCACTCTATGAAGACTATGAAACGTAGAGGCTAATGAAAAGGGTTCTACTTGAGGAAACGCAGAGGGCTATGGAACAAAAAATGGTAGGGGTAACGTTAAGAGATAGGAAGCGTGCAAAATGGGTCAGAGAAATAACTTAAGTTACTGACATTCTAGTGGAAATCAAGAAGAAGGAATGGGAATGGGCAGCACATGTAGTGCAAAGAGAGGACAAATGGTCGTTAAGGGTAACAAACTGGATTCCAAGGAAAGGAAAGCGCAGCAGGGGGTAGCAGAAATTTAGGTGGCGGATGAGGTTAATAAGTTTGCAGGGGTCAAGTGGATGCAGCTAGCACAGGACTGGGTTAATTGAAGGAAGATGGGAGATGCCTTTGCCCTGCAGTGAGTATAGTCCTGTTGATGATGATGATGATGAATGGTGCTCATCCTGTGTATTCGTTCTGTCCTGGGTGCCTTAGCGCTGTTTCTATAGAATATATAATTTTTTTACCCTCTGTTACAACAGAGTTTGTATTTGAACCTGTTTAATTCTAGCTTGTTGTTTTGCAAAAGCTCTGCACACTTGGTACAATTCATTAGTCTCCTCTGAATTCACTTTTATCGAAAGTTGATCAAGTATACTTTTTCTACCTCCTCGACTAGTCTCATTTCTGCCCTGAGCATGACAGGATGAGCACTCTGTAAACTCTTTTTCCATCAAGCATCAAGTTGTTAACTGGAAATCAGAACACAAAACAAAATAAAGCCAGTTCTAAGCCCTTTTTGTTTTTGTATTTACAATGCTGCGTGCATCAGTCCATGGAGTGAGAGAGACCTTTACGCATGCATATTGCTCTGTTAGTAACACCTCTACATAATCCTTTTTTTCAGAATTCCTGCTTTAGCTCCACTACATGTGCTGAGAGCTATGTCGTGTGTGCATTGCATCGCCAATCTTGTTCTACAGCTTAATAGCAGTTGGTAATAGGCAGTGTCCAATTTTTGCCTCATTTGTCACACTTATATTCATTTGCTTCTAGGGAGGCCATGTGCTCACGCCCTTACCAGGTGCCACACCAACCAAGCCGGGATCTGCGGTAAGCTCACACCGATAAAATCATAAACGGAGCAGGCACAGTCTTGTGTGCAGTTGGACATTGTACAGCATTCACGAAGCACTGGGCTGATGTTAGCCACCATTCTGGCAACATGCAGAAACTTGCAGCAGCAACATTCAGAGATTGTTTAAGCAGTGCGAAAAAAAAAAAAAGAATTAATCGAAGAAGACAGCAACAATTTCTTCCTTTAATGAAAGATTGGCATCTTGCATGGTGTGAGGTGGGAATATTAAAAACAAAATGTTGTCAATATATAAATCTGCAGAAATTATGGTTCATGTAGTTTAAGCACTGTACAGAAAGATAGGTAGTGGCTGTAGATGCGGACCATGAAAGTTAAATACTTGAAAGTGAGTTTAGACCGTGAAAGTTAAATAATTAGAAGTAATTTGGGGGGCTCTCTCAGGTTATAAATGACAGCTTACCACTATTCCTCGATAGGAAAGCATTTAAGAGCTGTATCTTACCGGTACTCACCTATGGTACAGAATCGTGGAGACTAATGAAAAGGGCTCAACTTAAATTGAAGTCAACATAGAGAGCCTGCAGAATGGAAAATGATGGGTGTAATGTTAAGGGATAGAAAGCAAGCAGAATGGGTCAGGAAGTCAATGCAAATTGTTGACTTCTAGTCGAAATGACGAAGAAGTGGGCATGGGCACTGGAATGCTAAGGAAAAGTGACTGATGGTTGCTAAGAATAGCAGACTAGATTTCAAAGGAATGACAAGCGTAGCAGGGGGCATTGTAAAGTTCAATAGGCGGATGAGATTAGAAATTTTGTGGGGGTGAAGTGGATGCAGCTGGCACAGGACTGCGTTAATTGCAGGGAACTAGGAGAGATCATTTTCCTGCAGTGAGTTTAGTCAGGCTGATGATGATGATCATTACATGATTATATTTGATGAGGTTCTCCTAAGATCAATTGTAGCTTATAAGCATTATGAACCTCTTGAAATTTTCTCACGACCATTTATGTGGGTGCGATATCAATTCTCGCTGCGGTCTAGAGAACACGGCATTGAAAATGTGGAATATGGATGGTGCGAAGGCAGCGTACGCTTGTGTCCCTTGTTCTCTTACTCATTCTTGTCTTCTGTGCTCTGCAGTGGCCCTAACGAACACCGGCCTGCCCTTTGCATGTTTGTTGAGCATCAAAGTTTTTTTTCACACCTGCCTTTACTTGCCTTCCATGTACAGACATTTCCCTTCTTTGGTGTGGAGCCCGCCATTGTTGACGAGCAGGGCAAGGAGCTGGAAGGAGAAGCCGAAGGCTACCTGGTGAGCACTTTGGGAATTTGATTTCCAGTGGACTGAACTTCTAAGACTGAAGACCAGTTTGCAGCTGTATCTATGTAGGGTTGGACAGATTGCTGGCTGCAGTCTCAACCCTAACGCACACAGCAGAACTGGTGCCTGTTAAAGATGCTTGAAGCTCGCCATAAGAAATTGGTGCAACAGCGCAAAATGAGCAGCACCATCTGCTTGTCATTTCTCTCAGCATTGCCATAGCACTCTACTGTCTTCTTCCAGTTAGCGCTGGGTCAGGAGTGCTGCAGTGGTAGAAGGAGATTGTTGTAATTTGCACCCATTTTAATTGGTATATTTTGCTCATCCGTCGTGCAGGTATTCAAGCGGCCATGGCCCTCTATGATGCGAACGGTCTACAATAACCATGTGCGGTACGAGACCACATACTTTAAGAAATTCCCGGGCTACTACTGCACTGGTGATGGTGAGTGGACATCCACAGTTGCAGAGTACCGATGATGACGATGGTGTTTTTCTAGCCAGGCACGACAGTGATGATTGTCTTCCGTGGGTTAGGATAAAATGCGAGGCATATTATGGCATGTATATTAACTGTGGTGCTTTTCTTAACTGCCAAGCTCACTAAAAATCGGATTGCTGAGCAATATGAACAAAAAACTTGAGTGACGTCTAGACATGTTTGCAGCAAGAGAAAAGGCTAAATTGATCTGTGTTCTGAACACACACTGCATGAGGCCCGCACACTTTAAAATGCAACTACGGTCCTATTTTTCGAAATTTTCTTGCAAACACTGGGAGTTAAAGGATTATTCATTACAGATTTTTTTCTTTTAAAAGTGATGAAAGACAATTTGTTGCAGTTTGTGTAATGTTTTCTGCTAAGCTTTACATTTACATGTAGAAACCATTGGAGACTTGAAACAATGCTGTAGTAAATGACAAAAGAAAGACAGCACTGAATAGCAGCCAACTAGCTCAGCTTTCCATTTTACTATATTGCAGTGGAAAGACAAAAATAATTAATTAAATTTAGCTGAATGCCTTTTCTATTTTTGGATTTAGGGAGCAAAGTTATACAGTCGAACCTGGATGTATTAAACTTGAATGGGGTCACAAACGATTCAATGTATCTCTAATTTATTTCTTGGATTTGGATGATATTGACGTGATTCTCGTGACAATACAACGTGCAGCGATGATATTTAATCAATATGAAATGCAGGAAAACCAACTTTGTGAGCTATCAAAGGCATTGCTTATTCAGAAATTTTACTAAGCTCAACTTTGATGTTCAAGGCCTTTTCAATTTCTCGATACACTCCGATTCCTTAAAAGCAAACATAAAAAGCTTAATCAATTTATGCTAGTTAATTATTTACCTTTTCATTGCACTTTACTATGTAATTGATGTCCACGATGCTCTATAATCAACATACATAGGCTTTGCCTAAGGACATGAGTTCAATCGTGGCCATGGTGCTTGCTTTTTGATGGAGGTAAAAAATCTGTGTACTGTGCAATGTTTGTGTGCATGGTAAAGAACCCTAGGTGGTCGAAACTTGCAAAGCCCTCTCCTACAGTATCCCCCATAGCAGGAATGACTTTGGGCCATTAAACCCTATAGGCCAAACCACTCAACTTCCACAGGCAGCACAGACATATACCTTTCACAGCGTTTCAAAGAAAAATATTTATTGAATAATTTGAAACACCTTATATTAGCCATGCAGCCAGAAACATCGAGATAGTCCGGAAACATGGTCCATTGTCAAAAATCAAGCAGTTTTGATGCAGCAGAGAGCATTTTTTTTTTTTTTCAACTTTTAGCTAGTTCAGTAAACAAAGTCACACTACTAAGTCCCGTTTCATTATTTTGCCATGACTGAGGTCTAAGTGCGTGCTGGCGTGTAAGGCCAATGATGGTTCCCTTAGATGAGTTTTTGTGTGCTATTTCAGGGGGACGGCGAGACAAGGATGGCTACTTCTGGGTCACTGGTCGCATGGACGACATGTTAAACGTGTCTGGTCACCTCCTCTCCACAGCCGAGGTGGAGTCGGCGCTCATCGAACATCCAGCCATCGCAGAGTCGGCCGTGGTCGCACACCCACACGTGGTCAAGGGCGAGTGCCTCTACTGCTTCGTGGTACTCAAGGATGTAAGTTTAGTGGCTCGTTAGTAGAACTAACTGGTACAGATCGTTAGCTGAAACATTCCTGTATGGATTAATGCTAATGAGCTTCAGTATACAGATGCTAATGGAATCAGGTAGTAAACTTCAGTACAGATTACAGCTAACAAGTTTTATTAATGATTTTAGTTAATGAGCTTCGGCACAGAAATTAATGACAAAAAGTATGGATTATAGCTGCTTCGGTAGAGTGAATTACAATATGGGGGGGGGGGGGAATTGTAGCTTGTAATACTGTTGTGCCATTTGTTTTTCTTTTTTTGCCAATTTATGCTCATGAAAGTAACGGCTGTGCACAGATGAACATATATGTCTTGTGTACGTTTAATTTCTTGCGAATTAAAACCTGCACCTACCTGCTTTTCTGTGCTCGGCTGACCCTAAGTGACGTGTAAGCTGCACGTCCTACCCCAGGACGCCAGAGCGGGAATTGGAACTAATAGTATCTCTGCCGTTAACCAGTGGCTCATGACTACCATTACTGAGTTGTGAAAGCCAGGCAGTTATTCTCCAATATTCTTCAAATAACAATGACATTCAAAGCGACATTTCATTTGCCAAACATTGCTCCTATGTGCATAGATAACTTCTTGTGTGTCCTGGGTGGTTTTTTCCCCAGTGGTACTTTAGACACGCATTTTCTCTGCAAGCTTCCAACTCCCAAATTTCGAACCTCATCATCATTATCAGGAGTCCCTATTGAGTGAATCCAGTGCTGAATGTAGCAAAGTATTCTTTCTCTTCTGAAGTGTGAAAAAGGATTAGAACCGGCTTGTTATGAGGTGCCTGAAATCAGTTTGGGTCTACAAAGTAGATGCCATCATCGTGTGTCAGGCCAAAACTTCTAACAGCTTACTTCTTCCAGTGCACCTAACAACTAGTTAAGTGTGGTCGTTTAAACTTATTCATAGCCTTCACCTTGCGATTATGAACCCCCTGCTTACTGCAATGGCATTTGCAAGAGCCTTACAATTGCACTTTTACATTTCAGGGCCACGACTTCAACGATCAACTTGTGGATGAACTGAAGGAGAAAGGTGAGTGGCTTGTTCCTTCAGAAGGGCTGCCTCTGCCTGCCTAGCTCACAGCCACAAGTTCTCATGGTACACAACCCTGAGATGCCGGGAACAAATAGGTGCATAAACACACAAACAAAAGAAATTTTTTAAACATGGTTGAAGTATTCTGAGAACATGCAGCCTTGGTGTCCCAATGTGGTCCGCTATCTAATATTTGTCGGATATTTGCAGAATAGTTTGTGGCAAACTGCAGTAAAAAAATACAAGTAGCAGTGTGCAGGAGAAAAAAAAAAGCAAAACATAACAGGCATAACAAATTACTGCAGTAACAAAAAATTTCTAAGCGACTGAAAAAATCGGCATCACAGAGGGAAAAAAAAACAACAGAACTAGTAATACAAGGCATGCAAAGGAAGTTGAAATTGCGAAAGATGGGTTTTTAGTTCAAGTGTTCTTTTCCTTCGCAACAATTTCAGTAAGGTGCAATGAACTTTGGGATCAAATTTTTCCGCCAAGAAGCTCGGAATTTTTCACTTCAGCAGTAAAGAGCGTGTTGATATTGTGCAGTGTTTTTGATTGTGGTGTCCACCTGTGTTGCTGCAGTGCGAACCAAGATCGGTCCCTTTGCAACACCCGAGTACATCCACCAGGCGCCAGCTCTGCCCAAAACACGGTCAGGGAAGATCATGCGCCGCGTTCTGCGCCAAGTGGCCCGGAATAACCGCCAGTTCGGAGACCTCAGCACCTTAGCAGATGAAAATGTCGTCGAGGCCCTCTTCAAGACGAGGCCGCTCATCCCCGCCTAGCAAATCGTGGCTGTGAAGGAAGCATGCAGCGGTCCATGATGCAAGCTAGTTGTAGGACCAAAGAGTCCATTCCAATGGGGGATTCTGCGTTTAGGCTTCAGAAACATTGCCACAATCCATTTTCCCCTCGCTTTCTATCTAAAGAAATGATGTAAGGTGCAAGGAATAGGGTTAGTCCATGGACCCAACATGTTCCTTGCATGCTGAAGCATTTCAACAAAGCATCATTATGCCCCTGTCATTTTCTAGGACGAAATATGTCAGCGGCTAACAGGCGAGAGCCAGGCTTCAACGCATACACTGCTAAATTGCATTGAAAGCTAGAATTAGGCCCATCTGATCGCTTCTTGAATTCACGAAGTTGCATCAGCATAACATGTGCCTACATTCTCAAGATGTCAATGGCAACACTCTTGGTCAGTGGTGCAAAGCAGGCAGGGGTGCACCGCTCTCGATCCACACTTTGGCCTTTCCCCTTGACTCTCAGAATGTGCACGCGTGGTCAGAGGACCCAACTTATTACATGCCTCGGTCACCACTATAGCTTGCATTTTGAATCGCTGGGGAGTTGGTGCTTAGGAAGTGAGCAGGCAGGCGCAGATGGAGGGAAGATTCGCCACATATGTGCATAGCAGGCACTCCCTGACAAGAATCTACTTAAGCTTGCATATGCTGTTGTTTCGTGATATATGTCTGTGGCTCTCTCATTACCAGCAGCAAATTTCGCACTTTACGTCGTGCAAGCTGCTCTAGAGTTATCCCGTATTCTCAGGACTGGCGTGATCTCGAGTAGATTTCCCTCAGGGGTTGTGGTTTTGTGCTCCAACTTTGGAGGTTTTACGAGACGTTGGCTTTTCAGAGTTTACCGTTGCCGACCGCATCACTTGCAAGAGGCATACAAACTCCCTCTCTCGAGTTGTGTGTGGTTATGTATACACTAGTCATTGAAGCAGTGGCATGTGCAGCTTCTCTGTTGAGCAGATTCCTAGCTCTGTGCCGTGTGCGTTGCCTTGGAAGACCTGCGTTCACTCCAACCATGCTCTCGAGTCAGCATCATCGTATTTCATTTTCGACGCTCATTCATGCACAAGACAGAATGGTAGTTCTTCAGTTCTGATATCCATCTCACAAACTGAATTGTGGACCACTTCGAACATGCTCCAATTATCAGTGCAGTCCCATTTTCATTTTTTTCTCTGTTTTGAGCAGTTTCGTTATCAATCCTGCATCTCCACCCCATTATGCATTATGCCAAAAGGACTGCTTTCGGGCCACAAAGATTTTGTGCAATTAACTTTGTTGAGAGACTAGTGCTGCAATCGTTCATTTACAACAGGAATACTGAAAAGCGTGTTACTTGACTTGGCTAGCAACTGGCTGAAAACTTGTATCTGGTTGCAGAAATATAACTTTATTAAAGTAAACCTTTAAAGTAGTGCTCTTCACGAAGTCACAAATGTCTTACAGATGCCATGCAGTACATGAATACAATCTTCTGAATTTAAATTATATTTGTATATGGGCTGAACATCCCAAACCAGCACTTGGGCTATGAGGCAATACTCCTGATTAGTTTCAACGACCTGGGGTTCTTTAACATGCACTGACATCGCATGACACATTCATGTTACAAATAAGCTGGAGTCACTTTACAGCCATGACTGTAGACAGAACTATGTTTTTCAGCCAAGCATTAGCCAAGTCAAATATGAAGTCTTTACTTGTTGGAATACCCATGGTGGTTGGTGAACTGACTTTTAAAAAAGTTTGATAGACAGTGGTATCCCCTAGGCAAGCACGCAGGCAGGCACTGTGATGGCTTTTGGCACACTGGTGCTGTCTGAAGACAATCAACCGCTTAACTCGCTACTGCCTTTCCAGGGACACAGATGTGCAACGAGGCACATGCTGCACGTCTGCAGGTGCTTGCAAGTTATTGTTAATGTCTACCTCCAGCAGCCACAATGGGGCTCCTATGAGACCTGGGCCCATATTCCGAGTTTGCGTCATTACCGTGTCGCTATCTCCCCGACCTCGAGTCACCTGATTGGTGGAAAGCCTGGAAAAACGCTGTCCCCTCTTCCGGTTCCGCAGTAGCAACACCCAGTTCCAGCGTTTCGACCAATC
Source organism: Amblyomma maculatum (assembly GCF_055883805.1). NCBI lineage: Eukaryota > Metazoa > Arthropoda > Arachnida > Ixodida > Ixodidae > Amblyomma > Amblyomma maculatum. The sequence continues at coordinate 78,644,370 of NC_139352.1, read as the reverse complement.
AGATGACTCGAGGTCACGTGAGATAGCGACACTTCCATAACAACGCAAACTTGGAATACGGGCCCTGGTGCCAGAAATGGCTCCCAAGCATTTGTTGGTGCATTGCTTGAACATACCGCTGTTCCAGGTGTCGCACAACTTTGTTGCCTGTTCTCTTAGCATGGCACATCTGTGTTCCGTGGAGCCTTTTACGCATGCCTTAGCTGCATCAGACAATCAGTCTAGGCTCTTTCAACTCTCCTCATTAACAATGTTCTCAAGCTTGTTACATTGCTGTGTAGCTGTGTAGTCCCCAGTCCTCTGATGACATAGTCTGGACTGGCATGCAGTGTTGTCAGTTAGTCACTGCTGTGTTACAGAATACTATTACAAGCAGCCCTTGCAGAGTGTACCACACTGCACCCGCAGATCTCTTCTGTTAGGCATTTTACTGAAGTAATGTTACTGTTGCGGTTACAGGCTGCTTATAATGCTTCAGTGCAGCAATGGCTTGAGCACATTCCAGCCACTTGGATGTTGTCAACAATCCGCATTCAAATTCTGCTGCATGAAAGTGACTCCCAGCCATATGGTCAACCCACACTAAAGCGCACATCTATTGCATGTGTCGTAGCAAACATCGCATTGCGTTGTAGCAGCCGTGCGCACAGTCCATCATTGTTGTCATCTTTGCATCAACTGTCTCTTCACTGTACTGTTACTGCCTTGGGTTGCAACGCTCTAAATATGTGGCTTGGCACAACAAATGCATATGATGAGAGCATTTTTCTGGGGGCAGTAACAGTGTGCTAAGAACGGTCTGTTGCGTGTGAAACACAGCAACGGAGTATGTTGTAAACGCAGCACTCTCAACTTGCTGTATGGAAGCATTGTTGTGCTATGGAGTCAGCAGCAGTGCAGTTATTGTTGTGGCTACACAGAGCTTGTTTGTTGTTACATGTGTACAATGCATGATCCTGTTAGAAGAAAAAAAGTGTTCCAAGAGTGCAATAAATGGTTCAGCAAGGTGCGTGCCTGTCTTTCCTTGTCATACTAAGAAGTGCACTTAAATGACAAAAATTGATCTGCTTCATTTACCTTTGCAATCCACAGCGCATGACTTCGTGCAAACATGATTTTTGTTTCTATTGTGAGAACTATGTGAATTGCATAATGTATCCCAAGAAGCACTCTTCCAACCCACTGATTTAAGGAGGTCAAAGTTTTGGCAGCCAAAGTTTGCTGCAAGATAATTCTTGAAAAAGTAACCCTACCAGAAAATCCTGTGGTTATACTGTTGTTCGCACTCTCACTGGATGGAGAAATATGGCGTCTCTCGTAGCCAGAGTTGATTTGAGACGTTAAACTCTGGTTTGGTTTGGTTTGTAGGGTTTAACGTCCCAAAGCGATTCAGGCTATGAGAGATGCCGCAGTGGAGGACTCCGGAAATATCGGCCACCAAGGGTTCTTGTAAACCAAAAAGAACCATTTCTCTTGATATACCGCAAGCTCCTATTTGCACCAATTTTACAATATTTTTCTTTTTACATTATATTGCTGCAAAGAAATCGCTCCTTGAAGTTCAGAATGCTTATAAACATTTATACAAGAGGGATCACCTATAACCAGGCGGTGACTACCATTTCAAACTAAATGGGACATAAATCGGAATAGACGGTATATTACAGGAATAATACCAACTGTGGCTCTGATCATCCTGGTTACCGCATGTTTCACAATGGCTATGAGTATACATCCAGAAGTTGTGCCTCCGAGTTAAAATGAATTTTAGTGACCATATTCTGCAGAAACTTTTGTTTACAATGAGGAAGAAGATAGCATGGGCCAATGGCTTATAAACCTATATATGCAGTCAACTCCAAATCTTGGGACCAGCAGCACACCAGTCAAAGCCACTGCCTCGCTCCCTCACCTCAAGCAGAACAAAGTTCTGCTTATTGGCATGGTGTGGCTAAACAAGGATTTTCCAACATGGTAATTCATAAATGTGAAGCAGTCTTGCCCGCACCTTTCCTCAGGTTTCAATTTTTGATATGCACAAATTAAAAAAAAAAAGCAGCTGGTGGACACTGTGTAAACGATAATAGCATGAATATCAAACATGACAGCAGTTACAAAGCCCTTCAGTCCAGGCAGTGGGAATGGAAAGCATGTTCCCCTATGTTTATTACTCTTTCTCACTTGGCAACATTGCTCTGCCAAGGCAGCAGGAAACTGCTGTGACAACTGCATCTCAGAATGCAACAAGAGGCAACACACACTCCGGAGAAACTGAAAAATGATGTGTGTGCTGTTAATAATTTGTTTAAAGGACAATAAAACTTCTGATTCGGTTTGGTTTGTAGGGTAATGTCCCAAAGCAACTCGGGCTATGAGGCACGCCGTAGTGGAGGACTCCGCATATTTCGACAACCTGGGGTTCTTTAACATGCACCGAGATCGCAGAGCACACGGACATCACTCCATTTCGCCTCCATCGAAACGCAGCTGGCAGCGGTCGGGCTCGAATCCGGGGTACTCTGGCATAAAAGTCGGGCATCTTGACCACTGCGCCACCACAACGAGGCTCACACATATCAGTAGAAAGGACTGAACCCAATTCTGATACTTTCGAAAACTCCATATCAATCTACTCCATACGAGCAACAAGAAAGGTTAATTTTAACAATGATCTTTTTATTCTAGCAAAAATAAGAGATCATGCAATGGCAAATGTCAGGTCGACTGAACCCCAATGGTTTGAACAAAACGAATATTTCTGCGCTGAATTTGCAAGCATGTTCAAATTTTAGGATGAAAGGAATTCTGCACATCAGCTGTGTCTTCGTTCCTCTTCATAAAGACCCTGAACAGCATACAAATTTTGTTCCAATAAAAATCAGTTCTGTGGCTCTTTCTGGCTATGCTGATGATTGTCCAGCAGCAAAAGATGCATTAAGTGCTTGAAACATTATACTGAAGAATTTTTCCACCTTACAGTTCAAGCCCAATGTCAAGACCGAAATGGATTCCATGATCCCTGTTGGGAAGTGAATTGCAGTGTAGCCTGGTCTTGGAGATCCCTGAAAAGAAAACAGAGCTGATGCACCATTTTCCTGACATCTGTACATCTTTTGGTCATAGATTCAAAAGCTCCACTTTCAGTGAAAACAGTGCTGTGTCATTAGAATGCGATAATATAGTGATACAGAGCAGATTGCAACTGATACAGCGAGTGGGATGAAGGCACGCACAACAGAAACAAATCTGTGCCAGTTTCCCTCCCTGCTACTTCTCGCATACCATTTGCTCGTATCGCATCCCTAAGGGACTTTTATGGTGCACCAGACTTTCCCTCTTTTGTATAAAAATTGCAACGCAACATATTTAAGGCATCAGCTGCATACCGTTAAATAAAGCTGTACAACACTTTGACAAACTCTATGCCAGTCTCTCAATGCTAAAACAGCAAGCAAAACTGTCAAGTGGAGAGTATGGACCTTGAAAATGTGGCCAAATGGCATGAAGAGCTAGGTAGATGGTATGAGCTGCAAAAACACAAGAATTCTAGACCGGGAGTTGACAATATCAAAGGTATTTTAAACATATGTTGTTCCACTGGAATGTCTCGCTGCTTTTGCATGACCACTGGTTTAATGCCATGCTTAAACCTGCATTTTATGCAACCTGATGGTGCATTGTTAGATTGAGCATTGTATGCCACATTACATGCTATCAAACGGAGGTCTCTTTTGCTGTTTAATGAAGTTGCTGATAAGAAAAGGCTCCGGAACACTGAGCAAAAACAGGAGCTTGAAGCAGCTGCTAGAAAAACACCAGCCATGGCTGCAACAGGCAATATGGTGAAAGAATATCAATTTCAGCGGCATTCAGAATGCACGAATGGACAAAATGGCTTGCAAACAAAATAGCTTCGTCACTGCTCTGTGACCACCACTCAGTCCTGTGCACAAATAAATGTAGGAGTTGAATTGAAAGCACAAATCACCAGGGATATTAGAGAACTGTGATGCATGTACTGAAGCCCGTCTCTCGTAGGCGTACTATGCTGATTCAACCTGAGACGCTCATCAGCGACCTGTGATTAATAAGCGCAGCATGCAGGTACCTCGTCCTACTGCGTGCCGTAAGCCGTTATTTGCGTATGTGTAGTGGCGGCTCGCGATACCGCCAGGCGGTACGATAGGAGGGCATACAGACGCTGTGCTCTAATGTTATAACTTGGCGGCGCCACTTCAGCGATCGTCCGACGAAGAGTCACTCGAGCTGCTGCTCATCCTCTTCCTCTTTTTCTTCTTTTTGTGGCGGGACTCCTTATCGTCCCGGGAGTGCTTGCTCCTCTTGCGGTCGCTCTTTTTGCTCTTGCGGCAGTTGTCCCGGCTCCGGCGCCGCGCTTCTTCGTCATCGCCGCCTTCGCGGCTTCCCGACTTCCTTCGAGGGGACCGCGACCGATGTTTCTTCTTCTCTTTCTTTTTCTTCTTCTTCCTGGACCTGTCGGCTGACGAAGCGCGACGGCTGGCTCCGGACGACGACGCCGCGGCCGCGCGCGCTAGGTTGAGCTGCGTCGGCGGAGACACGAACTCCTCTTCGTCGCTGTCGTCCTCCGAGCTCGTGCTGCTCACGTCCAGGACGATGTCCTTGTTCGGGTTGGCCTTGAGAAAGTTGCGGCATTGGTAGGTGAAGTGGCCCGGGTAGCCGCACTTCTTGCACGCCGGCCGCACCGTGTCTGACGGTTGATTCGTCAGGCGGGCCATCACCTCGCGCAGGGTCGACTCCATAGCGGCGGTCACAACAGATACGATCTTGACGAGCGGCGAACGAAAACCACTCACTGTTCAGACACGAAGAGCATTACCAAACGCCTCCGCACGCCAAAAGTGCTGGAAATATAGCAGTTGGGGATGCGTACGCAGTAGTTCGCAGGCAAACACAGCTAGCGTACCTCGGACGATTCACCTTGTGATTCGTGTCAACTCAGTGCTGGATAGTTGGCTGGCAGTCGTCACATCAAGGGTCACATTGCCCGAGAATATTTTGATTGGTTTTATTCACAAGATAACTGTCACAATGCTACTGTTTATAAAAAATGTGGTTATCTTTTTTTCATTCTGCGACAGCGTCTGATGCATGTAAATCGTTTCGTTAGCTGTGTTTGGCCAACTCGCACAAAACAAAAGGCAACTCTGAAAAGGGTAATGGCCGCGCGCAGCAATTTGCGAAACCGTAACTCATGTAACTGTTCGTTCCGGCTCCAGGAAGTTGGTCTTTTATTTTCCTTGTTTCGCTGTAGGTAGCGTCGCCTTTGATATCGCGTTGCACTGGCTGCACACCGGCTGCGACCACCTGTGGACGTCAAACTTCAAATAACGCCTCTTCGAGCTGGGACACTCATTCCGAACATGAGCTGAGCTGCGCTAACTTCATTAGCTGATACCTGTGCAGAACCCCGGCGACTTCGCTAGAGCTCGGCAGCATTTATGCCGTAACTTCAGGGGGAGTTGGCGAGCCTCCTGCAGCATCAAAAGATGGGTAAGATAGCATGGACTCTTCTTTTCACTTGCTGATTTCATGCAAATGTTTCAATGTTTCCAAACACATTTGCGACTCGCAGATTCAAGTTCCTGCTTTCAAAAAAAAAAAAAAAAAAAAGGAATTAAAAAGCATCAGCGAGAAAAATCTCTCTTAGGTCATTTCTAAATCATGTCTGATTCGCTCAGAGCAGCGAGTCCTGCTTACAAGAATCTGGTCGCAATCAAATTTATCTTGTTTAAATCCAGGCAAAAGACTCATACAGGCGCATTTGACGCTCACAATGCAGGTGCTGTTCTAGGGAAAACATCTGAAGGTGCAACCACGGAAGCACAGATGGAATCTTGCATATTCTGCAAAATTGTAGCAGGGAAGGACCCGAAAACAACGCTGCTGTACCAGGTGCGCCAGCTGTTTTGGATTATACTCTCTCAAACATGTGGGCGAAAATTTCAATGCCGGCCTTTTGTTTTTATTGCGTGGAGCAGAGGGGTTAGAAGCAAAACTTTTCATTATTGGTTCCAGGACGAAGAGTATGTTGTCTTTCAAGACATTCACCCAGCTTCAACCCACCACTACTTAATTGTCCCGAAGAAGCACCTCAAGGATGTCAAATCACTAACATACAATGACATACCTATTGGTGAGTGCAACACGAACATTTTGAGATGAAATTGCATGCTTCTATGGTCAGGTGCTTATTCTGGCAGAGAAAAAATATGAAGGAGTGAATTAACATTCGTTGCAATGATTCAATGCAAGAACATAGTTGAGGTAAAAAGGGAATATGCTTGCCAGTACTTACATATGGGGCAGCAACTAGGAGGCTAGTGAGAAGGCCTGCAACTAAACAGAAAATATTCTAGCTAGCCAAGAAAAAAATGATAGGCGAGTTAGATGGGAAGCAATCAGACTACTAAATGGAGCAATCCTGAGTTAATAGTGAGTACCTAGTCGAAGTCAAGGAGAAAAAAATGGCAGCTGTTTAACTGCTATTACACGCAAAGGTCAAGTGATAGCTCTGGCCTGGCTCAATGCTATATTGCAGGATTGTTGTATGCTGTATTGTGGAGGTTCGAAGCCAGCAATATATTTGCTCAAAGCGAAGGGAATGCGAGAGGTCAGTGAGGAAAAGTGGAGCGAAAGAAAGAGAGCGTCTACGGCTTTTGTTGATGCCATCATCGGCAAAACCGGTGAGGCACTGGTGAAACCTGCACTCTGGCTGCGCGGTAGGATGGGGCTGCAAAGCTTCTCAAGTGTTTGACGAGGAAAAGGCATGGAGTTATGAATACAGTAATGAGTAGAGAAAAGGTGCAGCAATAGTTCCCGAGACTTCAAAAATAGCCGCACGCGTGGTGAAGAGCTGAGTGACAAGCCCAGTATCCAGACCAATGAAATTGGTCGACGAGCGAGCCATGAACTACGGTTTGATTGAAAATGGATGAATGGTGCTAATTGGCTGATAAATATCCCTATGTTGCATTCACAGCTATTTACACAACTGTTGAGGAAATTCTCAGATATCGCAAATTAAATGCCATATGGGTCAAAAAATACTTCCCGACGAAGATAAAAAGCAGACACTGTCAAATGGACCAGTGTTTTTCGACCAAATTTGAGTCAGCAAAGATGTCTTATTTTCCCACATTGTTATGGGCGATAAGATGTTGACATCCTACACCAACCTAAAGATAAGACAACAATCAAAGTAGTAGCACTATTCAGATTCATCAAAACCAAATAATACTAGATTTCCTTTCTCGAGTTATGAAATGATGGCTACCATTTTCTGGGATGAAAATGGCATTCATTTGGTTGATTTTATGGAACATGGCACAATTACAGCTGACGCGCACTGCGAAAAGTCACCAAGATGAGGCCCGTGTGATAAAAAATTTACGGTGTGGGAAACTGCCTGGAATAGTCCTCCTCCATGACAATGCTCATCTCCAAACCACCGCCTTAACCAAGGAGGGGATTAAAGATTTTGGTTCATAACTTTCTGATCACCACCATACAGTCCTGGCCTTGCACTTAGCAACTGCATCCTTTTTTTGCACTTGAAACAGTACCTTTGGGGACTACGGTTTGAAGACGACAATGAAATCAAAGCCACTGTTGTCAGTTGGTTTAATTCAAAGTGAGGAACTTCTATGCAGAGGAATTTAAGGAGCTGGTAATGTGTTATGAAAAGTACTCAGAAGTGGACGGCAATATAGAATCAGTTCAAAACAAATCAGCACGTTTCATTTTATCGAACTTTCATCGCACCGCCAGCGTGACCGCCATGAAATCAAACCTAATTTTACCACTTCTAGCAACGCGCCGCAGACTTGCGCGACTGTACCTCTTTCACAAAATATTTTATCACGAAGTACTACATGATGAATTGCTCGTACCACCCACATACATATCTTCACGCCTTGATCATGCACACAAAATCTGCCTAATTTCATGCAACACCAAAGCATTTTCTGACTCGTTTATACCTCGCACATCTGTGGACTGGAACCACCTTCCTTCGTCAGTGGCTACAATTGAGCGGTTACCATTGTTCCAGTTATCTGTGTCCAATGTTGCGCAATGATGCCTAGCACAAAAGTGCTTTACATATATGCTATAATGTACTGATGTTTATGTATGACCATGATCTGCTTATTTGTTTGTTTGTTTGTTTGTTTGTTTTTCTCACTATTTCATTACATGCTGTACGTTTTTATATGTGCCAAATGTTTTGTTGTAATCCCCACTCCCCTCTGTAATGTTTTACCTTGAGGGTACCAATAAAATAAAATAAATAAATAAATAATGTAGAAAAGTGAGGCCAGTTTGCAGGAAACTAAAACCGTCATGAAATAGCTTTACTCACAGATATACAATTGCTTGACCTTGCTTTCCAAATATGCCTGTAATTGCAGGTTTAGCAGGATATCATTTGGACCTTTGTGTTTGTGCTTTGTCTGAAAGGTGGATGGTAATGTAAAGGCAGATATGTGGCTAATCTGTGTTTTTCTTTAATTGTAAATAATTAAAACAGTAAGGCATGCCAAAGTAAGCAAGTTTTTGCACAAAAACAGGGCTTTGAAGGTTCAGTCAACAAATTCAGACCAAGTTTGTCTTGCAGTTCAGAGTTTGTTTGTTTGTTTTTTTTTTGTTTTTTGTTTTTTTTTTTTTTTTTTTTTGTTTTGCTTCTCATTCATCAGAGTGGGATTATTAAATTTTTCTACACTGTCCAACAACTTCTGCACAGTCAGCAGTCTGCCATAACATTGGATTTGTTTCCCTCGCCTCTTTTTCACTGTTTCATTGCTGGCCGTATGATTGACGATGAACTCTGAAAATATGCAGAGATTGCAATTTCTATGGTTCCAAACAGGCCAACTTTCATTATCCGCTAGAGACTATTGAGTGCAGTGTTGTGTGCAACTTGCTTATCAAATTATTGAACGAAATGCAGCCCATACTTACATACACAGAAATCACTAGCAAGCCAACTTTGCAGGAACCACCACCTAGTTTCAGCCAAGGAATGCAGAGTCTTTGTCTACTAGACTTTCTTTCAGCCTCCATTTAAGCAGTGTTGTCTTTTGTTTCAGTGAATCGTCTGGTTGAGATTGGGAGGCAAGTGCTAGAGCAGCGTGGTGGAAGCCTGGACACATCAAGGTGTGTTCTTGTCGCTTCTGTGTTGTACTTGTCTAGTAAAGCTCGCAGTATAGTCACAGGGCCTCTGCGGTGTTAACATAATTTAATCTCGGAAACCAGGTACAGCAGTAGTGCTACCCGATGGAGGAAAACAAATTATTCAAGCAAGGATGAAGTTCTGTCAGTTGTCTGTTCTGATGGGTAGAGCACAGAACAGTGGTGTAAATTGCGACGGGGGTGAAGGTAAGGTCCTGATCTTTTCACTTGGGGGGAGACACAGCATGTAAGTTTCCCCCCACCCAGAGGTTTTGTCCCCCTGGCCTACTTGGTCGGAATCGAATGATACAAGCACACACACCGCACAGTGAAGCCGCAGGAGCAAGGAGAAGAATAAGGTGTGCGAAAAACAGGATTGTCATAATTACAATCTGTCAATATATAGTGACATGCCATGACTATGTGTGATTGTATATTTAATTTAACCTCAAGCCTCTGTGCTTCTGTTATATAGTCAATCTGTGATTGATGCTGAGTTGGTAAGGGCTAGTCCCGTGCATTCGAGGGTTGGCATCTCGAAAACCTTCAAAGCTTTTTTCTGGGTCTTTCTTGTTTGGACCTGGCAAACATATTAATATTGCGTGACAAAAGCACTGACAGACAGGTGCGACTCTTTTCTTGGCGGCATGCATAAAACAACTTAGTGTTAGCTGGTCATCTTTATTTTAAAGAAAGAAGTAAATAAAACAAGTTGAACGACCCTTCCCCTGTCACTTTCTGGTGCAAGACGTCTGCAGAAGCTGGTATCTATATAGGGCCTAGCTCTACTCGCTACCACTTCCGTCCAGACCCGACCTCAGCATGCTACCAGTTTCTAATTATTGACCCGATCCAGGGCTATATCAGTCGGTCCTGTGTAGGCCCATTTGCTTTTTGTGAATACACCTCACTTTTGCAAAGTAAGAAAAAGAGAGAGAAAAACTACAAGCGGTAAACAAGCATCCAGGTAGCAGGTGGAAAAGTTACAGAAAGCAAAAAGCGCATCACAAGTTTGTATCAGCGACAAGTGCCTAATGAGGCTGAGCACAACTAGAAAACTCAGGATGTAAAAACAGCACTGCATGCCATATCCTTTTCAATGGCTTGTGGGGCAAAAATCTAGGGACTGTTGTGGATTGTTGTTGTGGAGTTTCATCCAACTAGCGGATGTAAGGAGCAGCCAATGAACAGGCATTCTGGCTTTGAGGTGAGCACACCTTTACTTACATGACGAGAAGACTTCTTATAGCAGCAGGCAATGTTGAATTGTGCCTTTAAGAGCACACTTCCCCTTCGAGCAGGGTTGGGGGAGATGACTAGTTATGGATATATAACTTTTCAAGAGCTGCATTTTATGCCGTTATAAAGCTGATGCTGCGCTGTGATATGTTCTACCAAAACACTGTAATCAGTCAGTGCTGTTAACATTAACTGATTGTATAGCATTTATATTAAAAACAAATTACCCCGCCGGGGTGGCGCTGTGGACAGGCGCTCGACTACTGTGCCCAAGGATGCAGGATCGAATCGCGGCTTCGGCGGCCGCTTTTCGGTGGAGGCGAAAAGCTATAGGCGCCCATTGTGCTGTACGATGTCAGTGCACGCGAAAAACCCGAGGTGGTCGAAATTACCGGAGCCCTCCACTTAGTCGCTTTGTCTTCGCTTTGGGACGTTAAGCCCCCAAAACGAAACACCAAACCAGAAACAAATTAAAATGCGCATATGCAAAATGGATGCCACAGCTAGCTAGCATTTGCCAAAACCAGCAGTTTAGTTTATGAGCAAAAAATATGAGAGTGGCTTTGCCATAGCAAAGTGTAATTTTTGCATACACAAGCTAGAAATGATTTTGCAATTAATAGGCATTAGACTTAGCTAAGCCTATTGAATCAAACTTTAAAAGGTGTAATCACATCCAGTGTGTTCTGCAACATACAGCTGTAATGGCACCAGGCTTTAACTTAGACAGATGCAACCTGGAAATAAGGGAAACTATATCAAGGTTAGAAGCGCACACTAAAAAAAAAAATGCCAGAGGGAACCAATATGTATAGATGACATGGAGGATATGGCACAGAACAATTGCAAGCCATATCTACCATGGCACTGATCCTATTTTTTCTTTTGAGATGTGGTTGGTGGATTTGATTTTTCTTTTTCAACATTTAGGTTACACGTGCACGTTAGCAGCGCCTTAATTGCCCTCTAAATTAGGAGTGGCACCAAGGTTTTAACAATGTGGTTTGATGTGGGCGAGCCGAAATTTAGGGAAGAAGCCTGCTTGGCTCGTCCCCTCGTAAGGATAAGATTCAGAAATTAGCAGTGCCTTCAATTTTGTATCCCGAGCCTATTTATCCGAAGCGTCATGTCAGTTTTCAATGCGATCTTGGTAAATGTTTATGGCTTTGCGCCCCGATGAACAAGAACATGCGCCTCTTCTTGGTGCGAGGGATTACTTCCTGAACACCCCTGTACAACACAAATTGCGGAAGCAAGAGTTTCATATATTAATGCGACTGCATTAAAGGCCTCGTTCTTCTGAAACACCAGAGTCAATGTTGTCGGCGTTTTGAGAAGGGAAAAAAAAAAACGTGTTTTGATTGGCTGGAGGTTTATGTGACGTCACGAAACCACATGACATGGCCGAGTTGCCAGGAGCTACCAACTTGGCAAATTCATTTGAAATGAAAGGGTGAGATATGCGAATAATCGACTCCCCGGGAGCTTTGGTCGTTGTGGTAAAAACGTTTACTTAATGTTAGTTATAGCTATCCACGGTAGACAGAGCCCTCAACTCCGATGGCTGTCGCGATACAGCGCTCCCTTTGAATCTTTAGTCGGATGAGCTATCCCAGGCACGCTTGTACGGCTTGGTTAAAGCGGGGCTTTGTATCTGTGTCCGGTGATCTTCCACATAATGGGATAATTTGCGATAGTGTACCGAGTGAAGTGTGAAATAATAGAGGGAGGAATTAAGAGGTCAGACATTAAGCGCTCAGGAAACAGCGCGAACGAGGATCCGCTTAGGTTTCCCCAAAACTCCCCATGATTTTTTTTTTCGGTGTGTTCACATGTTAAGTTCCTGTTGCGTGGAACTACGCAAAAGCTTGGAGTGTATGGATACAACCCAACCCCGCTTAAACCACAGACGTTCATTTAGCTTACCAAAACGATGTATGCAATCAATGACGGCGGGGAGCAAGGGGAAGTGGCTATTGGTACTCCAAAAATTTTCCCGGCCGCAGCAAAATTTGCCGAGCCTTTATTCATGCCTTTAAGGGGGATGTCTCATAGCAGAGGCATCATGCCTCCCCATATAGTTGTGCTCCCCGCGGCACATAACTCCTCTGCGCGACGTCATCACGGGTGACCCGTCACCGTCACTGCGTATAATACGTGTCCAACCATTACGGGAACATTCAGTGCACACGTGTACACCCTCTTAACTTTCCTGCGGTGTCTGTGCAGGAAAGTCAGCTTTTCAGGACATCTAAAGGTCGATCGTGTGCGACAATAGGCATGAGAGGCGTTTTATTGCCTGCACCCGCGTGCCGTTTCCTGCGGGGCCTCGTATGTAGGTCAAACGGGGCGATGCATCAAAATGACCGCCCCAGATAACGCGCATCGTCTCTGGATGACAATTGTCCCCAAAAGCCGACTAGTGATCCATTACAAATTGTGTAAAGGTTGCGCTTCGCTTTTTGAGCGGTGCACTGTATCATAAAATATGTTACCCAGAGAAGCGCGCCAGGGAAATTTTCGAAGCCTTTATCGTTGCACGTAAAGGGGCTTCACGTGCAAGCAAACCTTCAGTATCTTTGTCACGCCACGAGTTGGCCTGTATTTTAACTCTTTATTGACTGACGAGGCTGCAGTTTTCATTTTATTTTATTAAACTAAACCAATCTACGTGCATACGCACCATGCATCGATGTGGTGTCATCGCCCGAATTCCGTTGTCACGGACGCTGCCGCCCCTGCTGGACGCCCATTCGGTGTCCGGCCTTGTCGCCTGCCACCTGCCGTAGCTATGCCCGTGAGGAGGACCGCGCTATATATGCAGCCAAAGTTGACAGCCTACGCTCTTAGACAGAGTCTATATCTAAGAACGTTGACCAGAGCCCAAGCCGTACGACTGGGCCTGTGTGGCCTGTATAAAAGTACTATGGTCTCGGACTCTACTAATACAAGGGTAGCGGACGGTTCGATACGCATCTCTTGCCAACTAGGCCACGTGATGTGGTCACGTGACGTCACAATCCCTGCCAACTAATCAGTTCCCGGTCATGTGACCTGCCAACTACCATTTTCCAGAGGCCTATGTGCCCAAGATGTTTCGCCCTTCATGTCAATTTCATCGCGGCAGTGTTAACTCTGCAATTGGAGTAAAGGCATTCGTTAAAGTCAGAACGTCTGAGTTGTCATGGAAGGTAAATACGTCTGCGTTCGCAGATTTGTCGCATCAGTTACGCGTCTGATCGTCCGGTATATACTTTTTTTTTTTAAATTTTTTTGCAGGTTCGGCTTCCACTGGCCCCCGTTCACGAGCATCTCGCACCTGCATCTGCACGTGATCGCTCCCGCCGCTGATATGTCCGCGATAGGACGCTTCATATTCATGCCCGGCTCGCCATGGTTCTCGCTGGTGCGTAACACACTGTTGCTGTGACACTGCATTAGTGACTGCAATCACAACGGAAAGCAGCTAAATTTCTTGCAGCGCATATTATTATATATATCGAATGGGATACGCCGATCTATGCATTCAAGTTAACTCCTCGTTCTTCTCCCACGATTATATCACTTGAATTTTCAGCTATGTAAGATACGATCAGAATCGGAACACTTACTGGCAGTCATATGCGCCACGTATATGTATATATTTGGCTTGCTACGTGGACACAATCCCGAATTCTGCTAAAACGCCATTCGCGATGAAGATCGAACCTTTCTGATGGAACTCGGTCCGGAACAATCGGTTCCGGCGCGCCTCTGTGGAGTCGCTTCGGAACCCTAAAAACTCGCATTAGACTCTATAGTGCCCCCTTTTGAGTGGGAAAAGAAGTTGCACTCGCAACAGCACACGCGGTGGCGCAGAAAGCGAAGCTTTAGTCCGAGTGCTCACCGAGTTGTGCGGCTGAGTCTCGGAGGGCCGATCCTCAGTTCATATATGACTAGTAAGTTTGCTTTCGGAAGCATGAAGCAAAGCTACCTAGGGACGTACTTTAATTACTTGCCTAATGCGCGCAGTTTAAGTATCTAAAACTTTGGCCGAGCAAGGGAGTCATTACGCATGGTTAAATATAGAAAAAAAAAATGAAATGTAAAAACGGGCCAGAATATAGGCAGCTGCAACAAATACTTGATCCCGTGCCCGTGATTATAAACAGAACACATTCTCCATCATTGTTTCCATGATCAGGAGCGTATCAACTTGTGTAACTTCAGTAATGGCCCGTAATGTCTACAACGTCAGCACTAGAGTTCACTTTAGGAAACTCGCAGCGTTAGGCACAGAGAGTATCGAACAGCGAAGTCCCTTCTATAGATCTGGTTTTCATTTGCTCTCGGATTGTGGCGGAAATTTTTGTCTCCTAGTCCCATCATACGGCTTGATATTGTAGCGTGTGCAACAGCAGCCGCTAGGCGGCAGCTCATCGAGAGTCTCGTGCGCGGACTGGAAGAAGTGGTCTCGTGGCGTTCGAGAAGAAGCTGAAGTCGGCTGCTGTCTCTCAGTGCTCTCTGGACCTACTCTTCTGTGCCTTCTAGGTCAACCCCCCTATTAAAACCAACCTTCTGGTTACGGGCCTAAACGGCTACGTGACACTGGTGAAGGTGAGGCCTTGAATTACATGTCTCGGGCCTCTCGCAGTCGCTCATCGAGTCTCAACCGGCTTCCGCTCGTGTCGACACCCGTTCATCGCTGCAGCCGTCGCCTCCGAGGTCTGGCGCCGGAATTTGCTCCTCTACCTGAACCGACGCCAGCTGATCAGCAGTTCGAGACTTCTGTAATGGCACAGGCAAGTCAGCACCAGTTGCTGCTTCAGCAGCCTCGTACGCCCCCCAGTTTCCATGGCGCTACTGGGGAAGATGTCGACGACTGGATCGACCAGTTCGAGCGAGTGGCGCAATTCAATCAGTGGAGCCCTGCTCAGAAGCTGCACAATGTGTATTTCGCCCTTGAGGACTGCGCAAAAACATGGTATGAGAATAGGGAAGCCAGTCTTCAAAGCTGGGATTCCTTTCGCCAGCAGCTGCGGGACACTTTTGCCAGCCATGACCGCCGTGATCGCGCACGCCGCCTCCTAGAAGCTCGTGTGCAACTACCAAACGAGAGCGTGGCCATGTTCGCTGAGGACGTGACGCGTCTTTGCCGACGGGCTGATCCCGACATGACAGAATCGGCAAAGTTGCGCCACCTGATGCAGGGCGTAAAAGAACCCCTTTTCGCTGGTCTGGTTCGGAGTCCACCTCAAACCGTCGCGGACTTCATCAATGAAGCTACCCTCATTGAGCGAGCCCTGCAGCAAAGATACCGGCGCACGGAGTCTGCCTGTGGTCAGCCCTTCAGCAGTGTGGCCACATTGAACGGATCCACTGACGATCACTCTCTGCGTGAGCTTATCCGCGAGGTAGTTCGTGAGGAGCTCCTCAAGTTCAACCTTGGATCGCCTAACCCGACTGCCGTGGCTGTCACCGAAGCCGTGCGGGAAGAAATACGTCAGACATTGTCCCCGCCTGAGTCACCGTCGGAGCCACGTTCTATGAACTACGCAGCGGCTCTTCGTCGGCCTGCAGTGCCTCCTGCGCAACAGCTTCGATTCGAAGCACAACCGCCACCCACTTTGCAGCCACCGTTCTACCAACCGTCCTTCCAGCCGCCATACCAGCAGAGTCTCGTCATACAGCCGTCCGCTCCTCAGCCACTATACCAGCAGAGCCCCGTCATGCAGCCACCGGTTCGGAAGGCAGACGTCTGGCGCACTCCTCGCCAACGGCCGCTGTGCTATCACTGTGGAGAACCCGGCCACTTGTACCGTCGTTGTCCATACCGTGAGCTCGGTCTTCGGGGTTTTTCTCGGGATTCCCCGCGTCCCCGGGTCGGCGAACGCCCTCCAGAAATCGAGGAATACCTCGCAACCCGTGCAACCTCTTCGAGCAACCGTACACAGTCTTCTCCCGCGCGCTACTCGTCACCTAGCCGCCGTGATTTTAATGATGCGCCGAGGCGCCGGTCGCCAAGCCCACACCGGGGAAACTGAAGGCGGCGACCTCAGGGGGGCAGGTTGCTGACGAACGGAACCGATATCCCGAAGACCCCCCCGTGACGACTCAGTCCGATGCTGGTACTAGGACGCCGCCGCCACATGAATCCGAAACTCCCAATCAACCTCAAGCCGATCAAGTTGTTAGCGCCGACCTTTCCGTTCTCGTCGACGGACAACCAGTAACAGCTTTGGTAGACACCGGAGCAGACTTCTCAATAATAAGCAAAAATTTCGCAGATCGGCTCTCTAAGGTGAAAACTGAATGGCTGGGGCCGCAAATTCGTACTGCTGGCGGTCACCTTATGACGCCGATCGGACGATGCACTGCCCGAGTAACCATCGCCGATTCAGCCTTTGTAGCCGTTTTTGTTATCCTGCCACACTGCTGCAAGGATCTCATACTCGGCATGGACTTTTTACGTGAGCATGGGGCGATTATTAATGTTCCTCGCCGTACTGTAACGTTTTCGACGCCTGCAACGATGACCGCTGACTCAGAAAGACGCCACGCACCTTTACGTATCGTTGACGCGGATGTATTCATGCCGCCGCGTTCGTCTGCTCTCGTCGCAGTCAGGTGCGACGATCAGTCCTGTGCTGCCGGTGTTGCCGAACAGAACATAGAGCTTCTGTTACATCATGGAGTCTGTGTTGCACGCGGTATAGTTCATCTGACTAATGGTCTAGCTCACGTACTGATTACGAACTTCGGGAACGAACGGCAACGCATCGCTAAAGGCACCACGGTAGCTTACTTTGAAGGTGTCGCAGAAGCAGCCCACGGCTGCTTTGTTCTTGAGACCTACACGTCTGCCAGCCAAACGCCCAACTTCGACCCTGATGTGAATCCCGCTCTATCACCGGCAGAGAAGGACAGACTCGTTGGGCTACTCTTTCACTTTCAAGACTGCTTCTCATCCGCCTCCGCGGTTAAACAGACGCCCTTGACCAAGCACCGCATAATAACCGACGACCGCACCCGACCAGTCAGACAGAACCCCTACCGAGTGTCACCGCGGGAACGCGAAGTCATTGCTCAACAGGTCGACGAGATGTTAAATGACGGTGTCATCCAGCCATCGAGGAGTCCCTGGGCTTCGCCTGTTGTCCTCGTTAAGAAGAAAGACGGAAGTTTAAGGTTCTGTGTGGACTACCGTAAGCTCAATCAGGTCACAAAAAAAGACGTCTACCCGCTGCCACGCATTGATGACTCATTAGACCGGTTGCGCCACGCGCGCTACTTTTCATCGCTTGATCTCAAGAGCGGTTACTGGCAGATCGAAGTCGATGAACGTGATCGCGAGAAGACAGCGTTTGTCACGCCCGATGGACTTTATGAATTCAAAGTCCTACCTTTCGGATTGTGCTCCGCTCCAGCGACATTTCAGCGAATGATGGACGCAGTTCTATCTGGTCTTAAATGGCAAATGTGTCTAGTCTACCTGGACGACGTTGTTGTGTTTTCACCAACGTTCGAGGAACACCTCCAACGTCTCTCCGCTGTGCTACGGGCTATCAGATCTGCCGGCCTCACGTTAAAACCACAAAAGTGTCACTTTGGCTATGAAGAGCTCATGTTCTTGGGCCACCGTGTATAAGTCTGGACGTCAGCACAACGACGCTGACTGCTTGTCCCGTTCACCTGTCGAGGCTGCGCGGGAAGACGAAGAACCAGACTTTCCCCTTATCGCAGCCGTCGACGCGCTCACTGTTTCGCAGCAGCAACGTAATGATCCGGCTCTCGCACCACTTATTGATTTTCTAGAAGAGCGCACTACAGAAATTCCCCGTCTCTTCGCCAGAACGCATTCGTCGTTTTGCATGCGAAACAATGTTTTATACAAGGTCAACTTCGCTCCGACGGGAAGAGATTATCTGTTCGTCGTACCAGAGTCTCTTCGCGAAGAAATCTTACAGGCATGTCATGACGAGCCCACCGCGGGTCACCTGGGGTATGCTCGAACTCTGGCCCGAATTAAGAAGAGTTATTATTGGCCAAACCTTGCGGCCGCAGTACGCCATTACGTGAGAACATGCCATGATTGTCAGCGACGAAAAACACCGCCTGTGAAACCGGCCGGTTTACTACATCCTGTTCAAGTGCCAAGATACCCATTCGAACAAGTTGGCATGGATTTGTTGGGTCCTTTCCCAATTTCTGATTCCGGCAACAGGTGGATAATTGTCGCTACAGATTACCTTACGCGTTACGCTGAAACGAAGGCCCTCCAGCGTGGTACGGCAATCGAGGCAGCGAAATTTTTCATCGAACGCATAGTCCTCAGGCACGGCGCCCCGAGAGTTATAATAACGGACCGAGCACTGCCAAGCTACTGGAATCTGTCATGCAGCTAAGCGGCACTACCCATCGCAGGTCAACAGCCTACCATCCACAAACTAATGGCTTGACAGAACGTCTGAACAAAACTCTCGCCGACATGATGTCCATGTACGTGGATGTTGAACATCGGTCTTGGGATGACGTCCTCCCGTACGTCACGTTCGCGTACAACACGGCGCAGCAGGAAACAACGCAAATGACGCCTTTCTCCTTATTGTATGGCCGTGAAGTTTCGACAATGCTCGAAGCCATGTTGCCCCACGACGGCCGTGACCTCGAAGTTGGCGCCGAGGAGTTCACTCAACGCGCAGAACAAGCGCGACAGCTGGCGAGGGCACGCATCCGGAACCAGCAAGGTCGAGACGCCCAGCGGTACGATCACCGCCACCGTGTAGTGACTTTCGAACCGGGCGACAGAGTGTGGCTCTGGACTCCGATTCGACGTCGGGGACTATCCGAAAAACTTCTGAAACAGTACTTTGGCCCATACAAAGTGCTCCGTCAGCTGAGCGACGTGACTTACGAAGTGCTTCCGGACGGCTTTTCTTCTACTCGTCGTCAGCAGAAATCCGAGGTTGCTCATGTCGTGCGCATGAAACCGTACTTTTCGCGAGAAAATTAGCGCAACGCCTACCGCATGTTTCTTGCTTTATTTTTTTTTCTTTCTGCTTTTGAATTCATCAAACTCACATTTATTTTTTTAGAGAGGGGGGGTAATGTAGCGTGTGCAACAGCAGCCGCTAGGCGGCAGCTCATCGAGAGTCTCGTGCGCGGACTGGAAGAAGTGGTCTCGTGGCGTTCGAGAAGAAGCTGAAGTCGGCTGCTGTCTCTCAGTGCTCTCTGGACCTACTCTTCTGTGCCTTCTAGGTCAACCCCCCTATTAAAACCAACCTTCTGGTTACGGGCCTAAACGGCTACGTGACAATATTGTGCTGTAACAAGTTTAGCTTCATTTTATCGGGGAACAGCTAGTGGACTCCTCTTCTCCACGCGCTTCATATCTCGGCAGCGTAATGTCTTCCGCATATCCTACCTTGAGTTTCGCTTTTTTAACTGCGCTGCACAACTATGGCAAGTACCGCCTTTTTGCGGTATTAAAATGCACGCACAACGGACTAAGAACAGCTGTTATTGCTTGATATTGCTGCGTGTGGTTTGGTCTTTCAAGTAATATTTGAAAGCTTTCAGGCGTCATATGGCGCCTCCGGGCATTCACGATCCATCAGCAGCAGACTGCGCACCAAAAGAAAAGGGTGCACTTATTAAACGAGCACGAACAAATTTACTTTTTAATGGCCAAACTATGTGTGCGAATGCGTAAGTCATTCAAGTACGACACGCCAGACGCGTATCTCGCACGGTAAGCAGCGGCGGCTTTTTGTCTTCGACGCAGGTGGACGACACCATAGCCTACCTGGAGCGCTCACGGCCCGTCGCGCCGGCGTCCTGACGTGCTTCTGCTTGCGCTGTTCTCCTCGTCTATCGGACGCAATAAATAATTGTTACATTCCGAAATTGCCCAGTACGTGCTACGTGTAGTGTCCGGCGAATCGTCGACCGTTCAGACTGTGCAAGGCGTGGCCTAGCTGTCACAACTGTGTGTACGACTGCCGTCAGTGTTAACTGCAACGCATCTGCCTTGCGACCACGTTTTGTTCTGCAAGGTTTAGTGCTGAAATTTTGGCCATAAATGTGCTCCTTGTTGCAATTTTTTAACAAATCATCTGGCGCGCCTTAACACCACTTCTGTACGCCCTCAAAACTTCTGCAGCATAGCGAAGAAGGGTGTCGCTAGAGAGTCGCCGAAAATGACATCCTAAACCCTGCTGCAAGACACGGGCACGGCGAGGTGTTGACAACAGGCCTCGCCAGCGCG
The DNA here is from genome assembly GCF_055883805.1 of Amblyomma maculatum. Classification (NCBI taxonomy): domain Eukaryota; kingdom Metazoa; phylum Arthropoda; class Arachnida; order Ixodida; family Ixodidae; genus Amblyomma; species Amblyomma maculatum. The sequence continues at coordinate 78,623,678 of NC_139352.1, read as the reverse complement.
TGTCTACCGGCGCGGTCCCTTGTCCGTCACAGACGGCGCGAGGAACGCCATTGTGATGTCATCCATGGAAGCTGCCGGGAGCGCAGTATAGGAGACAGCGGAGTCTGCGTGAATATCGCAGCAGCTGGTAGAGTGAGTGTCTGCCTTCCACGGGCCTCGCCACATGCAGGTGGCTCCGAAGTGAAAAGGAGCACACTGTCCGCATCCGACCAACGGCTACAGTCCACAAGTATGAGCGAAAGGCATGCTTTCTCCTTTGTTCTAGATAGTTTTCCTCTGAAACGCGGACAATACTCGCGAGACAATGCCTACTTCAGCGCACAAGTAATGACACAACTAGGTTCTTTTATGCATGCTGACTCCCATTGGAGGCACATGTAGAAGTCGGGGAATATACGTCTCTGGTAGAAGTCAATGGTTGGAGCACGGATTTGAAGTATGAACTTTCTAGCGTTCGCAAAACTCACGCAAACAAAGTTTGTTGGCAGTAATTGGTAGTATCCAGCAATGTCTGTAACCAACGTTCCTTCCGCGAGTTCCTGCTGCTGAGTTTTGGTATACGCTGTCTGATCGAGTCGCAATTGTCGCCTTGGGCAACGACTTGCTCTCCATGAGATTTATATGCGTGGGCTTGCTGGAACGACATCGTATGTCGGCGGCCGCCAACTCTTGCGGATACTTACAGGACCATGTGTGCGGCTGTATGTAAGTACTACTGAAAGTGAATATGCCGAGTGCTGCTTCAGATATATATGCTTTCGTGGTATGTGTGTCTCACGGGTGTACGTTGTGGGATTCGGGCTTGCTGCGGCTGCCCTTTGCGTGGCCGCCGCCCGCTTCCCAGTTGTTCTCCACGTTCCCTTTCTCCCGCCTGAGGCGGCGGAGAGAGGCTCGGACGACTTGTCACTGTCGTTCGGGCCACAGCTCCGCCCTGGCGTCCCAGTGGCTGTTCTCATTGGCGCCTTTTGGCGGGAACACGGCACCGCTTCGACAGCCGCGCTCGCGCGACTGTCCGAGCGGAGCTCAGAGGGAGACTCCTCCGAGACATCGCAAGGTGCGTACGCAACTGTTCTTGTCTGCCGGCCTTTGTCCGCGCAGACCAGTGTGTACTCGAGTTCGTCTGCTCCGGGTATTACCTGAGAGCGAAGCTCGAGCCTGTCGATCGTGATCCAACGATCCGCGACAGGCGTACCTTGCGGTGGTTGCCCAATCTCTCTCAAAGGAACCCTTTGGTTACTGCGAGAGAGAGAGATCACAGCACGCCCTTGCGTGCTTGCGGCGCGCACTCCGTGTCACTTCGTGCGCGCAGGGGAGCCTAGCTCCTCGCGCGCTCCCTTGACACGGTGACTGCGTATGTGTGTGTATGTGCGTTTTGTATATATGTGTATGTGTGTGCGTACGTGCGTATGTGCGTTTGTATATATGTGTAGTGTGTGCGTACGTGCGTGTATGTGCGTTTGTAAATATGTGTGTGCGTATGTGCGTTTGTAAATATGCGTATGTGCGTTTGTAAATATGTGTATGTGTGTGCGTGTGTGTGTGTGTGTGTGCCGCTGGAGGATGGCGTTTCAATAAACGTCTCCTTTGTGAGCTTGGAGGTTGGTGTCCTTGCAGCGAAGTGCTCTCCTCCCGATGGAGGTTGAGTGCGCGCTGCAGTGTTTCAGTGTGCGCGTGGTGACGGCTGATCGGGGCTTCGGCTCGCGCGACGCTCGAACCCGCGGTGGTTCGTGGCCTATGTCCAAGTGGAAACCACAACTGGCGCCCAACGTGAATTGTCCCTGGCTCCACGAGTCGTTGGACAGCACATCGGCCGAGCCGGTCGCCTTGACGATCAAGCTCATGCGCCATGCCTGCCGCCCCCTGCGCGGCACTCGGCAAAGGCACTGAAACACGCTACATGGTTCTTCGGACCACCCTGCGGTGCGACCGTTGACCATATGCCTCCGCTGTTTCAGCTTTACGCCGTTGCGGAAGCAATGTGCGCGACGCCGCCGCTGCCGGCATCTCCGCACAACAGCACCCGTACCCCGCTTGCAGTCATTTCTGTTCGGGGAACGGCGAGGCGTCGGCCGGGCTCCCTCTGGAAACCGCGCCGACAGGGCGCTCAGTTGGCTGATGCGGCTCCTTGAACTTGCGAGCCGGCTGGCGCGCCATTCTCTTTTGGTACAGCATTTCGACTTTTCGGTGCAGTATCTACAGGGGAGAACGAACGTGGTAGCTGACGCGCTATCCCGTGCCCCACTCGCCCGCGGCGGCGTCTTTACGGACGGCGGGCGAAGGGGGCGAAACAGCGGACGAGCCGCAGAGCGGCACGGAGGGGACGCCTGCAGACGGGTTCCCCATTCCGCTATCCGGGTAAGCAGCACTTCGCAAAGCAGGCGAGGGTGAAAGCTCTTTGTGAGCACATCTGAGACGCCGATGCCAGCGGTAGTTTTGCTGCGAACCTGCGGGGGGACGAAACCAGGCTCTCCTTTGGGATGACTGGGATCGTTTTCAGCCATGAAGAGCTACGACGGGCCAGCAAAATGATCCGTTTTGTCGCGATGTCAGCGACGGTCTCTGGGAGACGAAGCGCCGTTACGCTGCTTGTATTGCAGCGGGCGCAGCGCCGTTACGCTACTTGTATTGAGCGGGCGCAGGGGGGCACGAGCCAGCGTGTGTCGCGGCGTGCCCCGGGGATTCATAATTGCTGGGCCATGACGGGCTCGCGCTGAAATACATAGCCACGGATGATGAGTCCTTGAACCATTTGAAGTGGCTATTCCCCAATGTCTGAGCGGCGCTCTGTTGCGTTCTCTCACGACAAACCATTGGCTGGTCATCTGAGTGGCTCCAAGGTTTCAAGAAACTGAGTCAATCGGTGACTGCAGCCCGGCATGAAGCGCGACATTTTCCGCTGTTGCCGTTCCTGCCATGTCTGTCAAATGGAGAAGTCGAGGGGTGGCAAGCCACCGGGCATGACGAAACCAACTGACAGTGTGCGTCCGTGGCAGATGGCCACCTGCGATTTCATGGGGCATTTCCCCAGTAACAAGCAGGGGCTCATTGCTGGAGAATCCCCCTATGGGGAAAGCCAGCCGTGCCTACATTGCAGACCTGAAGGCCTATGCGTAACGGCCTGACAAGCTTGCGCTGGTGCCCATTGTCACCACAGGCAAGCGCCGAGGCACACCCGATGCGGTGGAACGCAGCCGTGCCCTGCACCGGTACAAGGTGAGGCGACGGTCACCTATGTGATTGATGCCGGACGGCGGGCCTTTTCCGCAACCGAAGGCATACCGCTTCACCGAGCGAGCTTGCTCGTTCAACCCTACCCGGAAGCAAGGTTGGTCTCTACCTTTCCTAGCTCGCTCAGTTCCAGCCTTTGTATTTTATTTTGTTTTTGTGCCTCTGTTCCCATTTTTCGCTTTCTTCTGTTTCCATTCTTGCTTCTAAACTTGTAAATATTGTACAGTGAGTGCCTTCTTTTGTACAGCGCGTCTTCTCTCCTTTTTCTTCTTGAAATTGCGAGGGTTGCTCATTAGGCAGCCCCGACGCGCGGTCTTTCCGGTGTGTGTGGAAAGGAAGTTGGGACCGTTTGGGGACGGGGAGCATGACGATGCCCCTTTCACCCAAGGCCGCCGCAGTTGCGAAGGTGCTCGGGACAGGTTCGCCGCGGAAGGTCGGCATCACCCTTTGGTGTGTGAGTGGCTGTGCGTGTGCGTGCCTGGGCGTGGAGGCGACGACGTCGCGCCATGTGTGTTTGCCGGCGTGTGCGGAGCGCGGTGGAAAGGAAGCCCCGCGCGGTCTTCCCATGTGCGCCTTGGATCGCCACGGAGTCACGGACTTTCAACGCCTGGGGCCCCTTCGGCGTGTTCGCTGTCCCTGCACCTAACCTGTACCACCACCGACCGAGATCGTTTGCAGCCAACGATGAACGTTGGCCACCCAGAAGTCAACGAGCGGTGAGTCACCGCAGGCTCCCTGAGCTGCACCGACGAACTTTGGAACTTCTGTATATAGTTGTGTTTGTACATAGTTATTCTGTACATAGTTGTGTTCTGTACATGATTGTGTGCTGTACATAGTCGTTGTTACTTAGCCTCCGGAACTTTGTACATTATTCTTCATGTCATCTTGATCATTTTTTTTTTTTGTGTCAGCCTTGCTAATGTTTGTCTTTCTTGAGTGTCTGTCTTTTCGAGATCGTTCTTGCTGGAACTGAAGTGTAGTTGACTTGTTGCGTGAGAATAGCATTCTTTTCCTCATGCTGGGGACCTGCCGCGTGCTTTCACTGATGGGTAGGAGGGCAATTAAGGAGAGGAGGATGTGGGATTCGGGCTTGCTGCGGCTGCCCTTTGCGTGGCCGCCGCCCGCTTCCCAGTTGTTCTCCACGTTCCCTTTCTCCCGCCTGAGGCGGCGGAGAGAGGCTCGGACGACTTGTCACTGTCGTTCGGGCCACAGCTCCGCCCTGGCGTCCCAGTGGCTGTTCTCATTGGCGCCTTTTGGCGGGAACACGGCACCGCTTCGACAGCCGCGCTCGCGCGACTGTCCGAGCGGAGCTCAGAGGGAGACTCCTCCGAGACATCGCAAGGTGCGTACGCAACTGTTCTTGTCTGCCGGCCTTTGTCCGCGCAGACCAGTGTGTACTCGAGTTCGTCTGCTCCGGGTATTACCTGAGAGCGAAGCTCGAGCCTGTCGATCGTGATCCAACGATCCGCGACAGGCGTACCTTGCGGTGGTTGCCCAATCTCTCTCAAAGGAACCCTTTGGTTACTGCGAGGGAGAGAGATCACAGCACGCCCTTGCGTGCTTGCGGCGCGCACTCCGTGTCACTTCGTGCGCGCAGGGGAGCCTAGCTCCTCGCGCGCTCCCTTGACACGGTGACTGCGTATGTGTGTGTATGTGCGTTTTGTATATATGTGTATGTGTGTGCGTACGTGCGTATGTGCGTTTGTATATATGTGTAGTGTGTGCGTACGTGCGTGTATGTGCGTTTGTAAATATGTGTGTGCGTATGTGCGTTTGTAAATATGCGTATGTGCGTTTGTAAATATGTGTATGTGTGTGCGTGTGTGTGTGTGTGTGCCGCTGGAGGATGGCGTTTCAATAAACGTCTCCTTTGTGAGCTTGGAGGTTGGTGTCCTTGCAGCGAAGTGCTCTCCTCCCGGTGGAGGTTGAGTGCGCGCTGCAGTGTTTCAGTGCGCGCGCGGTGACGGCTGATCGGGGTTTCGGCTCGCGCGACGCTCGAACCCGCGGTGGTTGGTGGCCTATGACCACGTAGAAACCACAACGTTATTGCCGACATTTCGCCGTTAAAGGCTCTATATAGAATTGAAGCAGCAGGCTTTTTCTTTTTGTTTCTCTTGATTTGGCTCTGCATAGAAATGTCGACAAGTGTCGGCGAGTTGTCACCTTTTGGAGCGCCACTCCAGCGTAATTGACGAAGGCTTAGAAGCGTACAATCACACAAGAGATAGCGATTGTTCTGTCTGCTTCGTCTCCGCCCTTTACATTGCCGCAATGTTCCAAAGGGCGAACACATACAAGCAAGCAAAAGGCCTCAGAAGCGAGCTGTTCGTGGGACGTATCCCGGCGGCGGCAAATGCACCTATTTCGCAGTAGTATGCTCTCTTGGTAGACTTGTCTCGCGGAGCTGTAATATGTAACGCTGAATAGCTGCAGTTTCGGGTGGCACATCGAAAAGGAAAGCCATATCTTTGTTTACTGTTGTTTCGTTTAAAGAACTAACATAGACATCATAGTCAAACCTCGCTTTTACACACTATAACAAAATAGTGGATATAACAAAGAAATCTCTATTTCCCTTCGAAGATCCCTTAGGATATCATGCATCTGATCTCGTTTATACGAACTGAAGTTTTTCTGTGATAGAGATAACTGTGATGACTCGAGGGTTCACACTGGACATGAGGAGATTGAGGCACAGACTCGGGATATAGTGTTTAACATATTTAATTAAAACAACTGGCTCAGTTTCGCTTACGGCTCGCCGTCACTGGGCTGTGTCGACGTGGTGCGGCACGAGCTCCGAAGAAGGGCTTGAATGCCGAAAGATGCGGCTCACCGTCACTGGGCTGCGTCGCTTCGTCAGCGTGGTGCTTGCTGCACTGACTCCGAAGAAGAGCTGTTCGTCACGGCCAGGTGTTGGAATGTCGAGGGCTGTCGCTGTTTCGTTTCCAGCTGGCGGTGGGATGAGCTGCCAGGTGTGCAGGCAGGATGACAGGGGCCGAACTTGAACGGCGGCTAGACCTCGGGCTCACAGGTCGTAGTGCAGCCCCAGTCTTCTGCCTTGCTCGTCTTCTGTTCGACCGTGTCGTTTGCTGCCTGCGATTGCTCTTCCCCCGCCCTCCCGTTCGCCTCCTCTTTTTAAGCCCTTTCACTCCATTGTTGCGCCTTCTTTTCACGGGTTGAGCGGTTCCCGCGGCCGCGGCTGCCTTTGATAGCTCCCCCGCGTCTTTTGCACTCCGCAGGTCCCGTCCCGAGAGAGTAGTCGGTGACTATCCATAAATGGGCAGATTTTCGTTCCGCGATACCAAGTATATCAAATACTCGACACCAGCATGGCGCGGTCAGCAGTGTCCATAAGTCACTGACCGGCGTCCGCGGCCTCGTGCACGAGCCTTCACATAACGAAGCCTAAATGACAATCACCGGTCTCTTCACGTTAGATATGCTCATTCTTAACGATGCGCAAAAGTTCCGTTGGCAGATTTCGAGGTTACCGCGAAAACTCGCCTCTCCCAAACACACTCAAATTTTGCGCAACCCCTCAACGCATGGGGTGTGCTTCTAGGTCTATTCGTCGGCTTCTGCGAGGCAAAATTTGCGTGTTCCCATTTTCGTCGAAATTCGAGCGTGCGACCCTATGCGCCTCAACGAAGTTGCAAAGATCATTGAAACCCTTTGTCCAGCTTCCTCACTGAGCATATGATTGGCGCTTCGTACACTCCGTGCTTCTCAGCGCGGTCGCGTCGTGTGTACGTTTTGGGCAATGAGTGTGTTTAGTGTACTTCATTGTATTCACATGATGCTGGTCTCGCAAGGCTCAAATGATTGGCCGTGTGAGAGTGGTGGAAAACAAAACACCCGAGGACGACAGCAGTCAAAATATTAACAAATTTATAGCACAGCGCGACCCACAATGATCCGCTACCGCGGACTTCACTGCGCATGCGCAAATAGCCTTGATGGCGCCAGAGGGCACCACGTGCTGGTAGGCGCCGTGTGCGCTTGTTGCATAAGGACAAGCAAGTCGGCGCGTGCGCAGTAGCGGATCGCGCTATAACCCTCTAATAGCGTTCCGTATGGCATATAGCCATTTTTCACCCATGCAGTGAAGCCGTCTAGTAGCGCCATTGTGACTAGGACTAGCGTGCCCGTGCGTTCATGCCTAGGCATCACACTTGGAAGCACACCAAAACGTGCATTCGTGACGAAAATGTTGCCTCGCGCCCGCTGTTACCACTGCCAATATCGACTGTAGTGCCAAGAAAACGGGGCTAAACTTTGGGAATAGCTTCTCCTTCTCCTCTACGGCACTCTCCCAAAACCGATCTTCTGAATGCTGCAGCTTGTATATATGCGGCTGCAGAAGAAATGAATGCATTTTGACTCGGCTGCGATACTCACTCGATGCATTAATATTCGGCCAAATCGGAGCTCCTTCTTACGTTCGCCTTCACCTGCAACCCACTCCGTTAACCCCAAGCACTTACCACCCATTATCTTATCCTCTCATATCCATTCATTCTTTCTTTCTTAGATTATCAGTCACTGATCAGGGTTTGTTCCCTAATCCATTCTATTTTCTTCCTGTCTCTTACAGTAACTTCTGCCATTTTTCGTACTGCAGTTCGTTGCTGTTTCTTTAATTTTAGTTAAACCTTTTCTTCCATGTTTCTGTCCCGTAGTCTAGCGCTGGCAAGATGCACATTTGGTACTACTGACAGCTGTCATTCATGGCCTGAGAGGACTTGCCAAATGCACTTCACCCGGTTCTTAATTTGTTTTATTAGCGCCGTTTATTGCCTCAAGGTATTAAGGTGTTTGATTATAGGTAAAGAAAGTTTCATAAGCGTGATGGCTTTGGGGCAGAATTAAAGTGCTGCGAGCGCAACTTCAAAAGTTCGGAGCTGAACTTGCACTACTCCGACTGCTCTTGATAAGCCGCCCACCACTCGAAGCGGCTGAATGCGGCTCGAGGTTCCGAAGCATGTATACTTTTGTTCTCGCGCGAATAAGCTATCGATTCATTTTGCTAGCATTTTTCTTACGCGGGTTCATCTTGGGTCGCGCGTAATTTCCACACGTTCTCGCAAAGAAGTGTGCGCAGCGAGCCTTCGAGTCGACCCCGAGGCGGTGTGTGTCTGGCGTCGAGTGCCGCGACTCCTTCTGAGCGGTCGAAGTGAGGAGCGATTTCCCTAGCTGCGCAGAAGTAGAGAGGGAAAACAGGAAAGAGTTGCCTCCCGAAAAGGGAAGATGTCACGTGTCTGAAAAGCTCGACCAATACGAGAAGCTGGCGTGGGCTGCCGACGGCCGCAGTCGATAACTGCTGCCGCTGGCTCTTCGATCGATCTAGTTGGAGGCTTCTCGCCACCCCCACACTTCAAATACCGCACAACTACGCATTCAACTTAGAGATCGTCGCGTCGCCTAGGGAGGAAATTAAACACTATAAGTTGCAAAAGAGGGTTATTTACTTTCTGAAAGTAGAACTTATAAACATCGATAGAGGAAGCAGGCACCTGTTGGTTCTTAAAAAGTTGCTTCGGGAAATTATGTAATCTTAGCGTGGGATTTTGGGACTTCGTGCAAGACATGCCTGGACGCAGTGCAGGCTGCGCTGCTCTAAGATGGCGTCTGCCCCGACCGCCACTGCAATGGCGTGAGACGAACGACCGCGGCCGCGCATGGACCTGGGCCGCGGCCTGGCTATGAGCTAGGGCCGCCACCCCTTCGCCGCCGAGGCGGGAGCCGCACTCCGAAGCACGGCGCCCACTCCGGTAAGACTGCGTGCACGGCGTGTACATTTTACGTTTTCCGACACCCGAGCATGAGCGGCATTGACTGTCTTCCCTTTCAGCCTGAGCAGAGTGTTCAAGAGAGGCATCTAAATGACGGTAGTTTGCAGCAGCTTTTTTGTCGGTGACTGTTCGAAGATGTAGAGGAAAGTTTTGTGATATAGGCTAAGGCCCGTCAGGTCGCACGGTATCGAAACTGGGTCCGTAACCCGTGGGCAGAGCGTTTGGCGCCTTTAGTCGCACTCATGCCCCGCTGCTTGCCGTTCTGCAAGGTTCAGTTTAGCAATGAGCTTATTTGGGTATACATAGAAAGGGCTTTTTATCGGCAAATTGATGTTAGAAGACGTAATGACCTGCACCCTAATGCGATATTCGAAGCCAGGAAATGCAGAAGCAAAATGCGCCTGGTCTACTCAATTGTTTGACCTTTCGCACGCCATTCCAGCTATAGTCGTGCTGTTGAGGGTGTAACGTATTTTAAGCCATCCCCGACATTTGAGCAGGATGTGCTATTTTTTGAAGCGCATGGCTGACATTTGCGCGTGGTGCGTGTGTCTGTGAACACGTGGTTTCATATTCCACTAGCCTTCGGTCAAGTCAATTTCGTGTGACTGCACGCGCTTGTTCTATGTATAACTATATCATTCGGTGGAAATGCGGCCACATGGATATTCGCAGGACCTTTTCATGGGTCAGAGCAGTGGTCTAGGTGGTTCTGGTCAGGTACGCTTTCATTATTGTGTGAGGGCTACAGTGCGTCGTTGCTGCAGCGTGCAACATCCACTTCTACGACTCATCACGGTAAGTTATTCTTCAGCAAAAACTAACTGAAAATGCAAAGGGAGTAAGTTTAATTTGTCTATGGACATGTATACAGGATAAACTTAGGCCATAAGACATGAAACGATGAACGCTCGAGGATGCGTGGCGTACGTACAGGGTCATCCACACTTATGGGGAGCAGACGAGCGCGTGGCTGCTCTCTTCGGAGTGCCAGAGCGTCCGACTCAACTGTGCATCGAAGTAAAATGACAGCCCATGCGAAGCACCACCTTGACGTTCATCTGTACTTGTGCCGCTTTGCTTCAATGTGCGGCAGTGTTGAACACAACAGCGATTCAAAGAGAGCATCCACCCTCTCGTTTTTTCACCTATATAAGAGTGGTCGACCTTGTACACCGAGTATAGCTGACTCTTGCAGCTGTGGAAAAGAAAACTCCAACGAACATCTACACTGTGGCAATACGAAAGGACAGCTGGGATGGCGCGAAATGCCGATGAACGCAAGCATACGGCTGTAGGGTTTGCATATGTCACGCAAAAACGATCGTACTCATCACCTCATAATTCATTTTTCGAAACATGGCAGAGATGAGGTGTTTACAGTGTTGAGTAGCTCGTGCATTATAGCAGTCAACGGGTGTGGGTTCACCGCGCATGACGCAGGCCGAGTCGTCGAACCGGTCGCGGCTGCTGGCGCTGTGCCTGGCCGTCGCCTGCGGCACCTGCTTCCTGGCGGCACAGCTGCTCGTGCCTCCTCCACCGCCGCCGTCGCCGCCGACGGCCGAGCGGCAAAGACCCTCCACCATGCCGCAGGCCGTGCCGGCGCCGGCGGCGGCCGCCGATCCAGACATGCGGCGGCGGCTGCCACAGTGCGTCATCATCGGCGCCCGCAAGTGCGGCACGCGGGCGCTGCTCGAGTTCCTGGCCCTGCACCCGTCCGTACAGAAGGCGCCCGATGAGGTGCACTTCTTCGACGACGACGAGCGCTATGCGCTAGGCCTCGACTGGTACCGTCGCCGCATGCCGGCGTCGCGCTCCGGACAGCTGACGGTGGAGAAGTCGCCCGCCTACTTTGTGACAGAGGCGGCCCCGGGGCGCGTCTGGGCCATGAACGCCTCACTGCTGCTGCTGCTGATCGTGCGAGACCCCGTCGTGCGGCTTGTGTCCGACTACGCGCAGTTGGCTGCCAACCGGCGCCAGCTGCAGCGCGAGGAGGCGCCACCCTTTGAGAAGCTCATCCTGCTTCCGGACGGCGCCGTGAACGCCGAGTACCGGCCTGTCCGCACCAGCATGTACGCGGTGCATGTTCGCCGCTGGCTTTCGCACTTCCCGCGGCGACAGCTGCACGTGGTCGATGGCGACCGCCTGGTGCGCGAACCGCTGAGAGAACTGCGTCGCGTCGAGGCCTTCCTGAGACTCCCGGCGCGCATTCCGAGTGGCGCCCTGTACTTCAACCGCACCAAGGGCTTCTTCTGCCTGCGGCCAAATGACACAGCGGCGGGCCGATGCCTCAACGACAGCAAGGGCCGCCGGCACCCGCACGTGCCGGGACCCGTGGTCAGCCGGCTAAGGCAGTTCTTCGCGCCCTTCAACAGGGAGTTCTACCACCTCATGGGCAGGGACTTTGGATGGCCTGAGCAGTAGTAGCTGACGTTGCTTTTATCCCTCACGATCTCTTTCTCGCGGCTTCCTGACGTTCTCTCTCTCTGGCCAGGGCTCTCAATAAGAGGCATATCATTTTGAAGGTATACAAAGATATGTACGTTTAGCGCCTACACTCTTGTCTCACTAAAACTCTGCAGTGCTGTTGGAGCTGGAGCTTACCCGAGTAGGAAGGCCGCCCTCTTGCAGTTGACGTCGCTCTTATAGCCCTCACGATCACCATCTCGCGGTTGCCCGGCGTTCTCTCAGCAACAGCCATGTCATTTTTGAAGGGGTTCATCCGGTGCTAAATGATTGCGGGGCAGACGAAACCCCAAGAAAGCTATTTCAAAGTTTGAAAATAATTCAGGGAAAGAAGGACTGTAGCCTGCCCGAGCAGCAGTAACTGACACTGCTCTTCTCCCTAACTATATCGCGGTTACCTGACGTTGTTTCCGGGGACAGAACTCTCACAAAAGGGCATATCACTTTGAAAGCATACGTCTTGCGGCTGTGGACGTCTCCCACACTAAAACTGTGCAGTGTTGTCTGAGCTACAGAGCTGGCATCAGCCATTCAGGTGGACTAGTATGTGTAGAAGTATAGACTGCGTTACCTCGCAGTATGTACATCATGAAAATATATGTTACTTTTTCTTTTTCCGGAACGGAAGCGCGTGTTCCGCTTCCTTGACACACATCTACTGCAAGACCAGCGCATTTCGTTAGGTTCATTAATGAAATGACAACTTCACGTTTTTGCGACTAATTCCTCGCTAGAAGTATCCAGGCCACGGTTTGCTTCTCGGTCGTATAGTGGAGAGCTTCTGTCACACCACACGCCGTAATATTTAGAAGGTAATAAGAACGCTTGTTCTCATTTTACGAGACATTTTCGTATTCAGATGAGCCATAAGGGCTCCGAGAGAAGCAAAACATGCATGTCTATTCCTTTTGGCAAATACGATACGTCTGAGTAACAGCCTCAGCGCGCGTCGTAGCCTCCATAGCACTGCATACTTTTACTGAGACGAGACTCTAGCGCGAGATTGGCCTCGCTGGGACTAGAATATGTTAGGTTATTTCAGGTTTTGATTCAGACAGAAATTTTAGTACGCCCTGGACAGTGGGGTTCCATTTGGAGAAAAGAAGGTGTAAAATTAAGCGAAAAGGGGATTTTCACAGTTTTCGAAAGTTTCTGAAACTTATACATGTCTCAATATCACAAAGTTTTCGAAGCTTCAGCATGGGAAAATTGCCTGAACTAGGAATACTTTGGGTGTAATTGAGGGAATTTTCTGTTACAGAGCAGCACATAGACTACACTGCACTGGCCCCGGTTCAAGTGGTTTCTTTGGCATTGGCGCGACCTTTTGCGTCGTCTTAGGAGGGTCAGTGGTGCAGGTCGCTGTCTTATAGACGAGGTACACGCGTAGATATCTGACGGGTCTCTGAAGCTCGTATTGCTCCGAAGGGATGTCCGTTTTTCTTTTGTACTTCGCACTGGGCGATGTGCTGAATCGTTCACTCTGGGTCTGCACGTTCAAAACTCGATGACGGATCGCCTAATGCGCACGCGGAAGTTTTGAGAAAGTGGGCGGCTTTGCACATGTTACGCCACCTAATTAGAAAGGACTTTACGCACACCGACTCCCTACCCTGCATCGGACGCTGGACTGTGACAGCTGGTTTAAAACTAAGTCGCTTGAAAAGGAAAAAAAGAAAGAAGAACCTGCTTGCGAAACCCGTTGTTTGTACGCAGCTTTATCAACTCTGCTTCATATATGTGACTTTCTCTCGGTTCAGACATAGTCAAGAGCAGATTTATATTGACACAAGCCGGAATTTGAACCTCGGGTTGGCATGATGAGCGAGGATTCTGCAGGGCGATGAATGGATTCGTTGATCCCATGTCTCTGATTGCAGTCTTCATGTGGCTGATTATAGCTATCGCAGTGGGCGAAATTCTGATCCTCGATCGTCGTACGGGGCAAAATCCAACAAAGTGATATTTTGACCGAAGAAAGTTTTCATTGTAATTGAAGCTTGCCGTATCAGTAGAGTCCCCAGAATAGTTGTGTAAGCGAGAGACTGTCGACAACTTTAATCAAACTAGTCCACACTGCCGCATGTGCAGCCTGCTTTTATATAAAATGCGATTCATTGTAGTTGGAACGTTCGAGCCCACTCATCAGCTCCGTTTTTTTTTTTTTTTTTTTTTGGCTAACTCGTCCGCGAGAAAAATATCTAGAATACAAGAAAAACTCACTGGATGGTTACCTATTGCGTAATGCAACAATCAGCGACACGTTTTGCTGTTGTCAATTTACAATACCATATGGAACTATGTATGACGTCACCGTAGAGTCACTCGTGACGCCACTGTGTTCGGGCCACTGGGCGTAGTGTTTTGCAATGACTTCACTATAGGCTGGCCAAATAGTTTGGTGTGGCGTTACGGCCAACGCAGCAGGGCCAGTAATCTTAGCCTTGACAGCTATCCCAAAATTACGTGTTTTGCATTCATGCTTAGACAGGTATCATATAGTTGCGTCCAAACCGAATGTTCGCCCTCCTATTGAAGAGGAATGTGTGCGCTCACTCTGTTTTCATCGAAGCAGTTCTCTGCAATCTGATCATTTTCTATACGCGCGACAGTGCGCTGTCCTGCGCGGAGGGTGGGGGATCGGTGTGCTCACAACGTCCCTTCATGTCGTAATGTTGGCACAATGTTCAAGACAATCACGTTACATTTTTCTCGACGCAGAAGACAATCACTGACTACTGCTTTTTTTTTTTTTTTTTTTTTTTTTTTTTTGGTGTTCGCCGAATCGTCCGCCAGTTCTGTGAAGGCGATGATGCATTTTCTAGAGTCGTGACAATCACACTTACGGGGCTTGCCAAAGAAAGTCCTGCAACCTTTTTTGAGGCTTCCACGATATGTGCGTTGTGTTGCCGTGCATGCACATCCAGCCGCAAAGCGATGCTTACTCCAAAAATTCGCTTGCGGGTTGGGTTGAACCCCGGGTGACGAATTGGGGAGATTATAGTGGGCCTTAGGTGAAATGCGCAACAGTCGCTCTGACCTCAACTACGCTTATGTCTCTCTCAACCTGTTTGTTGTAACGAGCACACAATGAACCGCGCAATATCCACGAATGTCCCTTAACGTGCTTTGTGCAAACGTTATGGATTCCATATCAAATACAGTGAAAATCTCGTTACAAGCATTGCTGATGAGCAGGCAGAAAAATATAGAGAAACACCGGACGATGCCCTTTATCGTTTCCGGAGAGAACTGCACACGCAATCAGGGTAACCGCGATAAACTTCGATGGCTTTGTTTCGCAAAGTGAATCTTCGCGACTGGAGCGGCTGAGTGGGTCACAAACTGAGGGGCCCTTTTCGCGGGTTTGCAGAGACAATCACTCATGTGGCACTGCTTTTCTGCGGGGTGACAATCAATGTTTGCCTTATCTTGGCATTTTCTGAAACTCTTCACTCACATGTTTCTATATATATATATATATATATATACACACGCATACATAGGTCATTTTGCAGACTTTATTCAGACAATCAAGGACTGCAGGTGGTCGGAGACGATGATGTCATTGTTGTTGCTATACATATGTGTATACCCGTAGCATTTTTTTCCGAGAGCTTTGTGACGACGCGCTATTAAGGACGTCGCGCAGATCTCTTGCGGTGGCATTTTCCGAGACAATCACGCGTACAACTTACATCTTATGCGGGACGACAATCTGTGTTTATAGCCCGTATACAGCATTTCTCGAAAGCCTTAACATAAATAGTGCTACCTTTACATTTTCCTCCGTAGCGCCCAAAGCGGTGCAATTACAGCGCTCTGCGGAAGACGATGTTCACTCAGACGATGTTCGCACTCGGGGCAGACGATGAAGCGGTTACTGTCGTTATCTATCCTGTTTCCTTCAAGTCAAGTGGGGTCAACGTGGCTATTATTAAGTTGTGCTAGGTAGCAAGATTTTGCGAAAAAACAGTGGTTTGTGCTCATGAGCACGTGACTTGCACTGACGTCATAGCTGGCGCCATCTGCTGGGCAATCCCCTATAACCACGCTTACATCTTTTACGTCGCTCATTACATCATCTGTTACTTCACGTGCAAGCCATATATGGAAAGCTTGCACCTGATAATTTTTTTCCGACACTCGAATTTCTTGCATGTATTGATGCCATTTACAACATTTCTGCAAGACAGCGGCTGCGGTGACGTCAGCACAGGTCAGTAACGTGAATTGACATTTGTGAATGGGGGCTTGTGTTTACTCAACGGAGGCGCAGTGACGTGCTTGCGCCGCTTTGGAGCTCCGATGTATATGCCATACATATATACATACATAGTTCGTTTTGTGTGCGCAATGACAATCATTGTTTAGCCGCGGGAGTGTTATACATGCGTGTGCTTGGTTTTGTGTGCGTGTGTGTGTGTGTACGCTACGAGGCGCAATAAATAAATGGCCTGCCTCTTCCGCTGGCCGAAACGTCTTTCGTCTCCCTTTCAGTCTCACGCGGATGATTCCTGCCTTTAGCATGAAGTATGTGATGCCGGAAAACCACGCCGTCCTTTATAGAGATACAACTGTACGGGCCAAAAATGCGCAACTGCCTTTTATTTTAAAAATAAGGCTATTTCTGCTACATATAGCTGCAAATTAGAATCGCGGACAGCATCGTTTAGCCACATTTTCAAGATTTTCACAGTAACTGGCGCTTGGAGAAGAATTCTTCTCCAAGCGGACAAGAAGTGGAAGCTGTGACAGATTTTCTGTTCTTGGGCGCCAAGATTACCTCGGAAGGAGACTGCAGCCATGAAATTAGGAGACGCCTGCTTCTGGGAAAGAGAGCAATGGTTAGCCTTGACCGCCTAGTAAAGAGCAGAGACATTAGTCTGCCAACCAAGATCCGTATAACCCGTGCTATGGTCTTTCCAGTTGTGATGTATGGATGCGAGAGTTGAACTGTGAAAAAGGCTGACCGCCGAAGAATTGACGCGTTTGAATTGGTGCTGGCGAAGACTCTTAAGAGTTCCTTGGACTGCCAGAAGATCAAATCAGTCGATATTGTCGACCATAAACCCTGACTGCTCATTGGAGGGTCAAATTCTAAAGTTAAAGCTCAGCTACTTTGGTCATCTGATGAGAAAAGAGGAGTCGCTGGAGAAAGATTTGATGTTGGGAAAGGTTGAGGGTCGCCGGAGAAGGGGTAGGTAGCGAACGCGATGGTTAGATGGCATTCTCGAGGCATTGCAGATGAAGCTATGTGATGTTGAGAAGATAGTGAGAGACTGGAAAGCGTGGCGTGACATGGTCCATAGGGTCACGAAGAGTCGGACACGACTGAACGCCTGAACTGAACTGAAATCAGCTTTCTGCTCCATGTGGATATCATATACAGCAACTTACCCTTCATTTCAAAATTGTCTTCAATTTTGCAGTAATTATTCATTTTACCGTGCGTGTGTTGTGTTCTAAAACGTCGGAGACAGCTCCTCATGGAACAATTGCTGGACCCGTAGCTGCGAAAATGTTTTTACCTGTGCTCAAGGAAATGCTCTATCTCAAGAGAAATGTTGATTTATGCTACATACCGAACTTTAGGCCGGACGACCAGAGGGTAGAGGAGGAGGAGGAAGAGGAAGAATTTTTTATTTTCCAACAGATAAAGGTGCATAGCTCCTACATAAAAAAAAAAAATCCTCACCAATAGAGCTTAGGATCAACCTGAAGTACATCGCAGAGATCCGCACGCTGCACCGCGCGGCAATATCCAAAGGTCACGACATCATCTACCAGTGGTTGCCAGGACACTGTGGCATTGCGGGCAATAACCAGGGCCCGTATTTTGAGTTTGCGTCGTTATCGAAGTGTCGCTATCTCACGCGACCACGAGTCATCTGATTGATGGAAACGCCGGAACTGGGTGTTGCCAATACGGAACCGGAAGAGGTGGCCACATCATATTCCGGAGTTTCCACCAATTAGATTACTCGAGGTCGGGGAGATACCGACACTTTAGATAACGACGCAAACTCGGAATACGGGCCCAGGCGGACGACGCTGCCCGTTCTGCCCACAACGACGGACTTCCAGTCCAAATTCCGTTAACGAGAGCCGACGGAGCGAGCGGGCTTCGCTGTTTGACTGTGAAGCTGACACATTCAGCGTGGAACACCGGAGAGTTCTTCAACCTCCGTCTCAAGGCGTCGGACCCCGGACTGCGCCTGCGTATTCCCCACCACACAACATGTCGTGAAACAACGTTACTGTGCCGCCTGGCTTGGCGTTGCTTTCGCAAACAAATACGCCTTCCTGATCGGGATGGCTGACAGCCCTGCTGACGAAACGATTGAGCACCTTCTTTGTAAGTGCCCTGTTTTTGCAACTGAAAGACATACGCTGCGAACTACATTGGATCGTCTGGACGCTCTCCCCTTAACGGAAGGGAAGATCTTGGGACCATGGTCACAAACGTCATCTTCGCTCAAAGCCTACAGGACACTTCTGAGTTTTTTAAAGAAAAACTAGCATGATTGACAAACTGTGACTTTCTCACCTCCTCTCCTCTTCTACCCTGCCTCTTTAATCTCGCATTCCTCTTCCCAAATTCAGGGTAGCCAACCGGAATTCTATCTGGTTAACATCCCTGTCTTCCGCTCTCCTTTTCTCCTTCTCCTCCTCCTCCGATGGCAGAGCACTCACACATTTCACCCGTTACAATTAATGTTCCTCCTGGACGACAACGTCACGGAATCAGAGGTTCGAGCAGTGCATGCTCACGAGCCTGAGGAGGAACACAGCATCTTTGGCAAACGGTATTACCTACAAGATGCTCCAGAACCATGACAAACCGCCCTGACCAATTATTATAATAAAGTGTGGAGGATCGGCCCACTCCCGCAAGAACCGCGTGCGCCATGCTGACGTAAATCTCATTTATAAATAAGGTAAGCCGCTCTCCCTCCACGATCTTCGACTTATATCGTTATATCCCTGACTTCGTGTGGCGGAAAACTGTTGGAACACGTCGTGCTGAACCGGTTCCCTCCACACTTGGAGTAGTAGTAGTAGTAAAAACGTTATTTAGTGAAGGCCAAAAAATAAATAAAATTATGTTGCGCCGTTCCATGGGTGGCCTTCCGGCTGCTTATCGTGGCCTCCATGCCTATAAGGCCATAATAAAACTGGCCTGGGTCCTACCGGGGTAATCTATCACTTCCTCTTCTAGCTAAAGGTGCATATCTTGAGTCGCGAGATGAGGCCCACGCTTTCCTCTCCCCTGCACGCCTTGCCCTTATTCACCCCGGTGCCTTCTCGCCCAAATACACGCTTTGCAGCTCTCCCCGAGCAGACTATGCTCACATTCTGTACTCGTGTTTGGCGCACTTTCCCCCCGTTTCCTGGCAAATAAACAGCCCGCAGCTGTGGGAGGCTGCTTTGGCCAGCTCGGAGCCGCATATTCAACAGCGGCTTACGACCTGGGCAGCGGAAGTCGCCGCCAGGCACACATCTTCTGAAGGTCGCCTTAGACAACGTGTCGCATGATGCCATATTGGCGGGCCTAGCAAAGTCGCATTGTGGCCAGCGCATAATATGATAACAAGAGGACCCAAGTTGTCGATCCAGAGATTGACCATCACCTAGAAGGCACTCCCGTCCCCAGAGTGGACATACGGGTGCTGGGTTTGTACCTACAGTCTAACGGCCGAGCGGCATATACACACAGCTGCTCCAGAAGCGATTCGCGCAGGTGCCACACTTGATTCGCCGCACCCAAAGAACACCGCCACTTCCGCACCCAAAACGCACCAACACCGAAGCTGTGGCATGGCGTCAGCTTCGGACTCGCACTTCTAATAACCTGTACCACAAACACCTTTTCTTCTCCACCCGCTACCCACAGAAACAACACCGACCCACTCTATATACTATTCTGTTTGGGTGTTCCACCCATAAATCTTCCCACTACCTCCTCTTGGGAAGATGCCCTGTCCCGCACTAGCCGATGGACCAACGCCGGCTGATCGAGCGGGCCGAACGAATATATCTGGCTAGCGGCCGGGGCAATTGTTCTTGAAACCGCTGTGACCAGCAACAGCCCGAAAGACCAGCGACAGCTGCTCTGGCGGGCCTGCAGGATCGTGGCGGCACATGGAGCCCTGGACCCTCAGTTCAAGGATGCAAGGAAAATAGAGAATAAAAGTTTTTCCTCCTCATCCTCTTCCAATTGTCATAGCGATCAGTCATTACATCGAATTAATGTCTGACGATCGAGCTTTTTCTCCCTATGTTGATAGGCTGGGCTATCACCACGAACGTTGTGTTTCATTAAATATACTTTCTGATTCTCTCCGAACGTTTTAATGAACAGTGCGAATAGTAAAGTATATCCGAACAGCAAGCGTGCACTAATCAGGCATTCGTTTCCGGTTTTAAACTTCGCGGTTTTCACTGTGTTCGCATCGCGTCATCGTGTTGGAAACGGAAAAGACAGAATTCAATTTCAACAAACCTGTGAACAATCTCAAAAAGTGTTTTGAGGAAATTATGATAACAATAACTGAGTAATTTCAGTTCAGTTTTGTCGAAAACTGTTTGCGCGGCTCTGCGATTGGTCGAAACCGCGGCGAACTCGTTTACCCGCCATTTTGAACGCGGGTTCATGTTCAGGGCGCAGCCGTGATGTCGGAGTCGGAGAGCATGCCGGTTGAAAACAACGTGAAAAATGTGAGTGCAAAGCGCTGTGGTACGTGCATACCTCGCGGCTCCTGAGCGTTGCATACGAATAGCGTTTCGAGGCGCACTGACAGCGCTGCAGAGGGCAATCCGTCCGGCCGGCAGTGCACTTTTTGCGGATCGTGTTAGGACTAGATCCCGTTAAAAACAATGGCAAAACGGGCGCGCGGATAGGCACCTTAGGCCTAAGCGCGTAGTCGCTGTGTTGCCTCCCCGCTGCGCGCCTGCCCCGCGGCAAGTTACGCAGGCTTTCTTGCTAAGGTTCAAATCTCAGCTGCTGTGTCGAAGCGTCGCGATCGCTTATAGCATTCGCCAAGTTGTTCCTGCTGGTGCCAGCGAGGCTGCGGTTGCTGAGAAAAATACGCGCTGCCATTGGCGCCTGTTTGTCGGCGTGATGCAGGTAGAGCGGACTTCCGCGATTGTGTCGCCGGTGCTGCTTCTGTTTGCAGCTCGTGCGTGGACGTCTCGCTATTGCAATGACAGGTCGATACGGCCTGCTCAGGGTCGTCGTCTATTTGCTGTCCAGGCTTTATTGGGGTCTAAATCGTTGCATCACATGCAGCCTGCGTCGCCCGCAAACACAAAAAAAATACACTGCTACCACGTGTCGGAGAAAAAATAAAAAGAGGCTGCTTCTCTAATCTGAGTCTTTGCTTCGTCGCGAAAGCTCAGCGTCTTTGGTCAGGCATTTCTGATGCGGCACAGCGTATTTTCCACGGTTGTTAGTGAAAATGTTTGTAAAGGTTTGCCGCTGCGGTGACTTTGAGGCGCGATGTCACTAGAGGGGCCCTTCGAAACACTCGTGTACCGCTTTTGGCATTTTATTCAAGGCCATGCACAGCCTACAGTGAGTCCGAACCGTCCTGACCTTGCGCTTAAAGTTCTCAAAATGCGCCGTAATCTAGTCTTCGAAAGCAACGCAACCGTAGGTCAAAACTGACGTAAAACAAAACGACAACCTACAGCAGGTTAATATAGTTGCGTTATCGTAGTCTTTGCGAATCTCATTTATTCTTTAACATGCGGTATTCTCGTCCAATCAATTGCAAATGTGCCACCAAGTGGTTTGTGCTGCGAGTTTGGTAATAATTGTTCTGGCATCTCATAGCCTGAGTCGCCTTGGGACATTAAACCCCATAAATCAACAAATAATGATTCTGCTGTGTTTGATAGTCCTGCAAAGTGTGGGCAGTGTTTTACATGCAGTTCACACCATTTTGAGTAGTTTCGCCTGCTTGTGATACAGGCATGAATACATGTATTGCTATGCTGTCTCAGTATGAGAAACGCTGCACTATTCTTTTAGAGTTTGTATTAAATCCGCTTCTGTAAAAGTAGCTGTGTGTGCGATTTCGGAGACAGCCCTGGTGCACTGCAAATGAGTACCTTTGTTCAGAGAAATCAGCCCGATACCCTCTCATGACCAGACCTGTAAAGATCTCATAATTAGAAAAAGTCATGTATACATGTAGTACTTAATCACCAGCTGATTAGCACAGAGTTTCATGTAAAGAACATTGGTGATACTGTGAAAAATTCAGCTGCTGTGGGAGACATTGAGACATTGAATGTGAGCATTGTGTATTAATATTAAAAGTGGTTGATGAAAAGTGATTATGCTTTCTAATATGGTTTTATTGAATTGTGCCTTTGTCATTTCAAAATATGCATGTACTCTCATTGTCAGTGCATTCTGTATTGTACATCGATAACATATTACGGGATTTAGTGCTTCTTCTTACAGGCACTGCATTTTTTTGTCTGCAGATTGCAGTGGTTGGGCAGTGTTTTGCAGTAGCTGGCATCATGACTGCTTTTTTATTTTCTTTCACGCTTTGGAAGGAAGACAAGAATGAGCAGGATGTAAATGGCTGCAGCATATGTTGAGGTGGGAAGCTGGTTTCAAGGAAACCATATTATACCCAATGCACATTGACACAATGCCGGTTTGCAAATGACGATCAGAATCTTGAGGTCTATTGAGAACAACCCTACACTCATAATATGATGGGAAAAAAAACTAAAATGAAAATTTTTTTTATTTGATCATGAAATTTTGGACTGCATTGATCAGCTTATAAAATGCTTTTTGTTTGGCTCTTAAAATGACTCAGCTCCACAGAATGTCCGGTGGTCAAATGTAAACAAACCGACAGGCAAACTGAGATGGTGACCATGGCACCTCAGTAGCCCTTGATCAGCCAGCTAACTAGTTAACACCTTGGTGGTGCAGACGGGCCACCTGTAGCACCAACTGTCAAGCATTTGTGATGTATCCTGCAAGTTTCAGCCATTTTGAGCCTGCTGTGCTTGTTAAATTTGGAATTTAAATGGCATTATAAGCAGTGTTTGAAAATAACTTCTGGATTTATTGACTGTGCCGTGGCTAGTTTGCTCCAATATATCTGTTTTGGGACCCCTGTGTTGCTGCTACTTTAAATTGCTTCAGCGCTTCGCATTTCTCACAGACATGGTTTGCCTTTTTCCGCTACTGGGAAAAGACAGCTTGCTCTTTTCAACATGTTCATGTGCTGAGTGGAAACCAAGGCGTTCAGCATCGATGTGTCACAGTGTGCAAAGTTTATAGATGATAATTTGACTTTGCTCTGGGAGAATTTTTGGTAAAGGATAAGTGGATAGCTGGTGAGCCGGCATGTCTTTAGGAAGGTTGCCTGTGATGTGTTTTTTGTTTGACACGAGGCACTGATTCCACAAAAGAAAAATGAATGCATCAGGAAACCTTTTCAACTCGTTAAAATGTGCGGTCCTTAAAATGATTATGACCACCAAATTTGCATTGGTGCCATGTAGCCAATCATGGATGTGGAGTTAGACTTTTTAGTCACCGTGGCATGCTGGCTTCATGCTGACCACTTGGCAAACCAAAAACACTGGACTGTTTTGGTGCTGTGTCACCTATGTTTGTATGCCTTTAAAGCTACCACAGCTGGCGAATGCCGTAGGCTTAGTGTCGCTGTCTTTTTTTGTATGCAGGTGCAGGAGGAGAAAGCACCACCAGAGGACAAGCAGGAAGATGGAGACTCTGCGGAGGAGAGTGGTGAGGAGGAGGAGCCAAGGCGTAAGTGCTCGGAAGACTTTGCTTTTGGTGTGAGGCCGCTAGCATCGTGTCTACTCGGGGTGCGCTGCATAACGTCACTTAAACATTGACCATGCTGTGGTGAAGGGGTTTGGAGGGTACTACTGTGAACAGTATTGTTCTCAGGCATCCATAAATATTTTAATATTTATTGATCCAATATATTACAGCCTTGTAGTCTGGCAGATAATACTAGACCTAATTATGTTATTTTCGAATTTCGAGCTCCCTAGACGCATTCTTTATATCGAAATAAGTGACTGAAGTTGAGACCTCAGAGCTCCTCCCACTGACAGCGATCGCCATGTTGAAATGTTTGGTGATGTCACAAACTGACATCGGCTGCTGCATTGTCTGCTGCTGTGCCGGCTCCGATAAGCTGCCGATACACTGTACTTGCTGTGTTTGCACTTGTTTACAGACCAGCATGACTTCCAGTGACATTACGCAGCATATTTCTGAAAACAATATGCAGCCTGTATTGAAGTGAGGTCTATACCTTGTCTCACAAGATGTTTGCAGCACTGCAAAAGGGAGAGGCACCCCGGTCCAATCAGGATCATATCAGGATCACGGCCACTACAATAGGCAATTGTGCGCCTCTCGCCCCCGGTGGGGGTGACAGTAGGAGCACAATTCTCTATTATAGTGTGCAGGGGTGAGAGGCACTCAGGAGCACAGTTGCAAGGGCTCCTCTGCCTTTCGCAGTGCTGCAGATATATTGTGAGACGAAGTATAGTTGTTGCCCACACGTCCACCTTCCTTCCACCTGCCACCACCATTGTCCGATGGCAGCACTGCCCCTACCGCTGTAAACACCGCCGCGCCAGCCATACTGGTCGTGCTTCCCGCAAGCCATCTGCCTTGCACCAGTTGCAGAAATGCATGCTAAAAATTGTCTCTCTCTTAATAATATTAGGTCTCAGGAAAATAAATTTCTAAAATTAATGCTTCTTGAGAAATGCTCACCCATGCAATGGGAGTTGCTGCTCACAGCCATGTAGCAGTTGCCGCCCGTGCAGCGCCCATCAGATGTTCTTGTATGTACGCTAGCTCCACTGTCAAGGCGTCGCCGAAAATAATCATACCTCACCTTTACTACAAAACAGAGGGGTTGAGAGTAGGGAAGTTGCATGATCTAATAGCCTATTTACAATAATGCGTCGCTGGTCAATTACAAATTGCCATCCGCTGTTGCTTCGATACAAAATGCTCTAGGCCTAGCGGCGACTAGGGAAAAGCCAGGCTCACGTCCTGACAACAAACAGTGCATACGGTGCTGCTAAGACGGGATCGACGGGGCATTGACGCCTTGATATGTAGCATGGCGCACATTATACAGTATGCTGCTGCTGCGCCGTCGGACGCCACTGCACACTGCACATTCTATGTGTTGCTTTTGAGGCAGGTTTCAGGTTGTTGGAGCGGGCCAGCTCGTGCACCTTTTTGTACTATGGCGCTGGCGTGCACAGGAATTTCGTCTACAGGCGGTGCTATTTCCTGGGTTAAAAGCACTACTAGATGTAAAAAAGCTCAGTTTGTGGTAACTGCACTTAGCGGCATAACCGTGGTTTTGTCTGCCACATCGGCTTACTGCTTGCGCAGCGTAACCGCGGTTGACGCTCGTGTACAGAACATGCAGCAAGACGTCAGCGGCTGCACCGGTTGCCGGATCAGCAAACCGTTCACGAAGGATCGAAAATACTAGCTTAAAAATATCTGCAGCTTCGATGGTTTAGTTGCTTGGTACATTAGGAATCGGATGCAATCAGCAGTTTGTATTCCGAAATTGGTGTCGTGACCCCTTTAAAGCTAGCTAAATTTAACTCTACGATAGTCATCTTTTTTTGAATAAATCACCCAATTGTTTCTGTAGTGAAAATAACATTGCTGATGAAGTCTTGTGATGTTTATATCTCTCCTCTGACATTTTCAGTGCCCAGGCTTAAGTACATTTGTCTGTGACCTTTGGTGCATGCAGTCGGCCTGCTTGACCAGCCCTTGGAGCTGTCGGGCTCACGGCAGCGCAAAAAGGTGGAGCGCCTGGACGTGAGTTTCAAAATGGCAGCCCGCGAACGGCCTCCGCCCGAGCAAGGGAAGGGCACGCCCCTTGGTGAATGCCCTCGTATCGAGCACAACATCAGCCGCGAGCGTGCTGACAACCTCAAGGTCCTTCACCGGGTCCTCTTCGGACGTCCCGGGGCTGTGAGTTGTCACTTGCTTTTATTTATTATTATTGTGTTCCCTTTTTCTTATTTGCTAAGCTTGGAAGGTGTAACTGTGGCTGCCACTGCAGGACAGCAAGCAGTAAGTGTGCTGAAACTGAGCACTGGTTAATTAAATTAGGTTTCGTGGGAGTGCTTTCTATTGGGAGGGGAGCGGCCAATGTAGACAGGTTGCCACAGGGGTTGCCGGCATCGACTGGTAGTTGAGACTCTACTTAGAGAAGGCACTGGTGGTTAGCTGTGCAGGAAGGGCTGCATTTTATTGATTTTGTCAAGAATTTTGTCCTGTCAAACACTGTCATGTGCCGCCAAACTATGATTGTATTGTTTTTCAATAAATCTGTGTGTGCGTTGGGCCTGCATTCGTAATTGTAGGTTTAGTCTTGCTGTCCCACACGAAACGAAAGGTGAGATTTCTCATTTTGATGCCAAGCTTTGAATAAAAAAACTATGTTTTCACAGCTTTTGTGTGGTCCATCTTTGAGTTCCCTTTGCTTAAATTTATTAGGAGACTTGCTTGCAGGAATTTCTGCGCATACTTTTAAGACAGGGACTGGATATAACAAGCTAATTTTTGTTCACAATCTGACTTGATTATAAAATGGTCTGACCTTATTGTATTCTGTGGCACCAGCTTAGAGCACGTCTCCATCATTGCAAGAACGCTGACGAAGAGCCTTGGCTCATTTGGCACGTCGGTGAGTTGCGATCAGTTGCTAAGCTGGTGGCATGCAGGATAATGGGCCCAATAGATTCCAAAAAGTGCCGAGAACCCAAGGGTTTTGCCGTCTTTTCCTTCCTGCCATGCAAATGCAGAGAGCCCTCTCAAGAAATGCCCCAGTTTCAATTAATGGTGAGTTATTTGAATAGTGAAAAACAGGCTGATCTCAACAAGTGCAATGCGTGATCAGTCCCCAAACAAGCTGGACAGTGGGACATTAAAGTTTGAGGCAAGCTCAGGGAAGCCAAAAACTATTCCAAAGAACCTAGTTTTTTACAAGCCCTTTGTCTAGAGAAAGGGTTCGTTTCCGCTGCTGCTTCTGTGCTGTAGTCAGTAGTCAGTAGAAAAGATATTTTATCTCGTGCAGCCGTCTGAGATCAAGAAGAACCTGCGCAAGTTCAGTGGGTTCCCCTTTGACAAGGACTCTGCCGAGTACATCAAGAGGCAAAAGATGGTGTCAAAGTGAGTGCACATGGCGTTTGAAGGCCAAATTTACGTATTAGTGCTGGCTCCGAATGAATCCCTGGGCCACGTTGGGGTAGCATATTGTTGAATTATACTTGGAATTTGGGCAGAGCAATCCCAACTAACATCTTGCGTCTTGAAACATGCGTGCATGTGCGTTACACGCACTTAAATTAGTCTAGCAAGCAATGAGATTGCAATACAAACCTGAACACGATATCAACGGTTACTTGGGGAGAAAACAGACAGTAGCTTTGTTTCTGGCTGTGTAAAGGGGGCATCATAAGTTGCACAGCTGTTCGATAGCACAAGTTGCATTTAATGGTGGATGGTCTGATGCTCGTGTGTGTGCTCGTTGCCTTCCGTAGGGAGCTATTTTGAAGCACGGACTCTTTCAAGCCAGCCTTGAAATATTATTTCTTTTCTCTGCTAACTTTAATTTTACTAGAGTCTTCAGCTAAGATCTCAGTGTCTTCTGATGGGGTAACAGATTTCTGCTCCTGACTAGGTTGCCTTCGGTGTCACTGACCTCATTGCATTTGGAACTGTGTGCCTCTCATTGAGGTAGACAAAAACAGAGTTGTAGGGGCTTCCAAGAGATGGCGCTAAATGAATAAAGCAAGTTGGTAGAACAGGTGTCACAAGAGGGGTCGCCAATGGATGATGCAGGCTGAAGAAGGCAGCTCAGCGAGACCTGCTGGGCGTGCTGGACCTGGAGAAGGGTGGCACGGTCGACGAGTGCACAGAGCGTATCCTCAACTTCTTGCTCCAGCCTTTTGACAACAAGAAGCCTCTGCCGGGTGCCAAAAAGGCAGCTGCAAAGAGTTGAGTATTGTCGTCACCATCGACAGAACAACAGTATGCAGTCCATTACACAACAACGGTGTGACATGAAGTGGGAGCTGGAAACTTGGCAAAAAGTGCTACGACTTCCTTCAATTAGAAATGTATATGTATGGAATTTTCAGTTGAAGAGCGTGTTGGCGTGTAAGTGGCAGAGTGCGTCAGAATGCAGCCGAGACATGTTAGCAGAGTCATTTATTGCAAAGTTTGTGGCCTGCTGTCACTAATACCCCTGTCACACGGACAGTTTCGATCCTCATTGATCTCGATCTGCATTCAACTCAATGCAGATAGAGTTAGTCACACGGCAACTTTGAAGTGCAGTCGAGCTCGATTCTGCTTGACTTCAAGCTGCTTCCTCAAGCGCTCTTGAGATTTCAAGCACACTAGAAAGCGGTCGTTGACACCCTAGTCATCAATGAGCTCTAAAGCGCACACGGGGAAAATTTCTCAATGCTCACTGAAAACGCATGGGACACTTCAATCCTTCTTGAAACCTCAATGCAGATCGAGTTCAATGAGAATTGAAAGTTACCGTGTGACAGAGGTATAATATTCAGATCTCTTTTAGAATTTTTCAAAAATGCCCACCTGCTACGCTTGCTTTTTCTTAGAATCCACTTCTTTGCCCTACAAAACCATCGCTCTCCTTTTCTTCACATGGCAATGCCTGCCCATGTCTGTCGGTTTCTTTTTCTGTGTTGGCTGGAATGCTAGTGGTACACCCATAGTTTTCTTTATGGTGGCTACAGGATGTGCAAAATGCAGTGAAGTGCAGTGTAACATAAAAGTCAAGGCGATGACTACAGGCTAAGAGCTATGTCGCTTTGTGCACGCAAGCAAAGGGCATGACTGCATCGCCCAGTTTGCAGTGTGCAAACTGGGCGATGCAGTCATGTGGAAAGCTATTCGAGGTGGCCATCAAACGTGTACACTTTGTGGTTATGGTAGGCATGTGGCAAACAGTCATTTGAAACAATCTGCTAATTGGTTTTCACTTTTTATACCCCTGTTACACGGACACCTGTATGGCCTTCAGAATTAAGGTTGCTCCAAAGGTGGTTGACTCGCAGCTACATGGCAAAGTCGTGAGCCCTTTGCGATAAAGGACCGTAGCGGGAAAGGCAGTCGTCAGCGGCCTTCAGCTACGTAAAGGAGCAGCCCAAACATGAGGGCCACCGAGCGAGCTGGAAAAAAAAAATAAAACAAAAAACTTGACACAAATATAGCTTTCAATATAATATTTAAACCTAATTGATTCTACTTAGGTGTTAACTACTTAAACCTAATTGACTCTACTTAGGCGTTAATTTTGCATTTAAATGAACTTTAAAAACCTCGAATGTTGATAGAGGGCTTTGAACGTTTTCAGCAGCTGCATCGACATATGTGTCTCTTCGTTGTGACATGCGTTTAATGTGGTGTTCTTTCTCCTTTGCTTTTTTCTTGTGCCAGCATTTTTTTGTTTTGTGATTGGCTGTTTACTATTTATTTCCTATTGCCACGCTTTATTCAGCTGTTTCATACATTTAATGTGATTTTTTCGCATTTTGATTTCACGTCCTGGGTCTCGTCGCTCATTTGTTCATGGAACACAACCTATTTAAATTACTTTGAAATTCGCACAAGCAAAGTGTGCCTTGCACACGGAACAAGGAGATTGAGTGTTTATGTGGTCAGAATGGAAAGGAAAATGGAAAAACTTTTGTTAATAAACATTCGCTTCGAACCTTCAGAATCTTTCTTTGTTAATGAATTAGTTACTTTCCTAACATAAATGAGGGCAGTCTTGTTCACTTATCACTTAAGCTAAAAGATATATACTTCAATTTTGGTAGCTTTTACTAGCGCCATTTCAATTCGCAGTGGTTGAAAACCATTGTGATTGCCACTCGACGGATGGTGCTCACGTAGAATGCCTGAATTATCGTCATCTCCTTTTCGCTTGCCGTATAGCTGTGCCACTTCTCCTTTTTAGTTTTGCTCCTTTAATGGAATAAACTACCTTTGCAGTAAAGACCTTGGAGAAGTGCTGTGTGACTGGGGTATTAGTTGAAGTTGCTATCTGAAGGGTCGTTTTTTATTACACATGAATGGGCCTTGTTAGCCAGTTAGAAGCAGTCTTTTTCTTGTTTCTTTCCCAGGAAAGTCCACTGGATCGTCCCCTGGGGCCAAGGGTCAGGCCAAGCGAAAGAAGACTGGCACTCCCAAAGCAGACAAGAAGGTAAGCACCACTGTGGGGAGATTTTGATGAATTTGTTTTCAGTCATTTGTAACTGTCACCATTGTAGGCAGCCCTATTCTCGGGTGACGTGTTTAACACTTGGCACATTCGCCATCTCACTCCAGTCGTGTGGAAAGCATTTCAACTGGCGTAGTTTGACTACCTCACTGCTACATGCAAAAACAAGCTGTTGGGGATATGATAGCATGTGTGCTTAGCTTAACAGGGAAGGTTTTTACGGGAGTCAGGTCTGTGCTGCTACAGAACAGCGGCATTTGTTTCACGCTTTCTTTCTTGCTAGGTTCAAGCACTTGAATTCTTCATGCCCACAGTGTTAAATATGCCAGTTCTATGCCTCCCTCCCTTCTATGTGCAGCATATCACAGTGTAATGTGTTTATGCACGAATATAGCAAGTGGATTTGGACTTGCAGGGGAGGACAGGGAGGAAGCGGCCAGCTGATGATGATGATGAAGACGAGGAAGAGTCCGAGAGTGAGGCAGAGGTGAGTGTGGGAGTGTTGGTGTTTCACTTCTAACACGTTCACTGCACCAGTATACTACCTGTCAAATTTTTACTGCACTTTCACTGCTCTATATCTCCTGAAAATTGTCTCTGCAGATGCGAAAATTTCCTGCAGCCTGCTGAGGAAAGCCAAATCATGCCAAAGTAGTTGGGGCTTGGTTTCTGATGCAGCATTCTAAAAGGCTTTTCAAAGGCAAAAGCATAGTTCACTTTGTGAGGCTGTAGACTGAAAACTACCGCAGTGAAAAGACTATTTCGACTCTTTATGGTATAAAAGTTTTTGGGTGGACCCAGCCTCACCCGTGTTGGCATGAACAAAGTACAGTAAAACCTCGATAATTCGAACTCGGTTAATTCGAAATCCCGGATAATTCGAAGGTTTTCTGCGGTCCCGTATTTTCCAATGTAAATTTGGCCGGATAATTCGAACAGGCGGCCTGCGCCAGCCCGGTTAATTCGAAAATTTGGACTGCTATGTGGCAATGCCTGATCCATGTTTCGCCGCAAACACGGCGAAACGACGGCCCTACGGAGCCGCGAGGTAAAGCCACATAGTAATGGTGATGATTTATAGGCGAAGCGCCCCAGCCGGAGCACTCTCTGCACAAAAATCGGTCCACAGTGCGCCTCGCGCACCGCCGAAACACGTGCCTGCAGAGGAGAAGACGTGCTTCACTGCAACACGGCGGGCATCCCGGTTTTTATCACGTGACCTCGCCCCCACTCCATCCCTTGGTGTGCTTCGCCCACTCTTCCCCCGTGCCTCCGACGCTGCAAGTACGCCACCACCACCGGCACGCCGGTCTCGCCTGCGCCATTTCTTTGTGTTGTGCGCTGTGGTTAGGGGTCGGCTACTGTGCCGTTTTTTGGGCGGGACTGTGCAGAAGTGCTAGCTTTGTGACCGTAGCAGTGCAGAAATGCCAAAGTACAAGACTTTAACGCTGCAGCAGAAGTTCTGCTTGATCCAGGAAGCAGGCAAGAGCGCTTGTTCGAAGACCGAGTTGGCCGCTTGTTCGAAGACCGAGGATGAGTCCAACGCAGTCGGCTTCGCCGAGTATATCAACATTGAGAGCGAAGAGCAGACTGGCTACTCTGACTTGGAGAGTGAGATCACTGCTGGTACGAACATGCGCGATGACAGCGACGATAGCGACGACGACACCGACGAGCCTCCCCGAGCACCTGCTCTTGGTGAAGTTATCGGATCGCTGAACGTTATCCGCAGTTTTGTTGAGTGCCGCGGTGGAAGTTCAGAGATGTTTCGTTTATTTGACCAACTCGAGAGCATGACCTTAGGAGCCGCAAACTACCGGACGCGGCAAACCAGCATCTCTGATTACTTTCAGTAGTAATTCAAAATATGCCGAATAAAGGTAACACGTTCCTGCAACGCATTTTTTTGCCTAAGTCTTATTTCTTGGTGTGTTCAGTTAATTCGAAAACCCGCTTAATTCAAAGATTTCTCGCGGTCCCGATGACTTCGAATTAACGAGGTTGTACTGTACTCTGATTTTAAGGCAACAACAGTTCACTGAAAATCCGGCATTGGTGGCCGTCTGCTGGCATGATTTAGTTATAGCGTGGCTTTATATGTCGGCTGGTAGCCTACGCTATCGCGTCATAAACTTGAGTGTCCCCCTGAATTTTTTTTGCCTTCAGGTTGGCACATAGCCAGTGGGAGTATGACCTTAAATGTGCCCCATGCGAAAACATTCTACATCTTGTTGTCCTTTACGGTTAGTAGACCGAGTTTTTCAAGACGGTGAAACCCGAGAAATTCATAAAGAACACACACACACACACACGCTTGGAAAACTCAACTTGCCATTTTCCATGTAACACTTGCCTGTACTAATATTGTTAACTTGTGTTTGAGCTGCTTTCGTCATGTCTGCACCTCATTCTGTGACTGGGCTGTGTGTCATGCTTTAAGCCATACTCCAAACCACTTGTGTCGTTACGCTTTTCACGCTGTGTTTGATGCAAGAATAGACCCCATTTCCACAATGCGTTTTCTATCTTTCTCTGCAGAATTCAGTTGAAAGCGAAGAGGAGGAAGACGAGAAACCGGCCAAGAAGAAGGCCAAGCCCACCCCCAAGAAGAGCACACCCGCCAAGAAGAGGAAGTCTGCTAAGAAAGTGGAATCTGAGGAAGAAGACGAGGATGAAGACGAAGAGGAGTCTGATAAGAAGGACGAATCGGATGAAAAGGACGAGTCTGATGAGAAAGAGGAGGCCAACGATAAGGGTGAATCTGATGAAAAGGATGACTCCAAGGAAGAGGCCAATGAAAAGAATGAGGTTGACCAAGAGGATGTGTCTGAGGAGGAGGAGGAAGAAGAATCAAAGAAGAAGTCTGAGCCCCCAAAGAAGGCTGAGACATCGAAAAGGGGGGCGGATTCTGCAAAAAAGGCAGATTCCGCAAAGAAGGCGGATTCTGCGAAAAAAGCTGAACCTGCAAAGAAGGCAGAGCCAGCGAAAAAGGCTGAGCCCGTGAAAAAGGCAGAGCCTGCAAAGAAAGCAGAGCCCGCAAAGAAAGCTGAACCTGTGAAAAAAGCTGAGCCTGCAAAAAAGGCTGAACCCCCGAAAAAGGCTGAACCGGCCAAGAAAGCCACACCTGCGAAGAAGGCCAGGAGGAAGCAAGGTGAGTGCATGGATAGACAAATTTAACTCCTGTTCAGCTGAATGTATTTGGTGGAAAGTGGCGTCCATTTTGGGAGTGCTTGCTTGCAGGGGCTGCCGAGAGTGCTGTTTTTCATTTTGTGGCCTTATTGGCATGAGGCTAACGAATCAACCATATTTCACAGACTGTTTGAAAGCACAGGAAGCTGTTTTTTTTTTCCCCTGCATGAGGCTTCTCTCATAACCTCACCTGCATTCACTTTTTGCAGCAGTGTGGTGCCGCATTGTGGGGCTTAAATTATGTTGCCATATGCACATGGTGTGTCGAGGGGAACGCAAGGCTTGTGCATTGCAGCTTGCGCAACAAAGGGGCAAACTTCTATCGATTCAAGCTCTGCGTGCACTAACTCTAATAACTTCATGGTCACTTAATGTGTAATTGACCCTTCAGTATAGAGTGTATGGCAGGGGGGGTGCTTTAATTTGAAGTGCACTTCATTCAAATTTCTCGTCTATCAATTCCAGTTATTAGGCATCATTGTTGTCACCACAGGGGACACAGGTGCGCTACTATTTTTTTTTTTCTTCTTTCTGTGTGTGTGTGTGTGTGTGTGTGTGTGTGTGTTTACATCGCACCTCCACCAAATGAGGGGTGTATTGGGGGTTATTCGAAGGACTGGAGACAGCGACCGGTGACACAAGACGACTGTAGAGTGAAGCACAATCTCGTCCGAACAAGACAGTCCGAGCTTCTCCGTGCGCGCGCCAGCTGATCGGCGTCTTCATCGTCGTTAGCGTCGGTGCTGTATCTTCTTCCTTACAATTACTGTCGGAACTGCTGCTTGAAGGTGGGCCAGTTTGTGGTGTGGGGCTCGCGGTTGATAAACCAAGTCCTGGCGACCTCAATAAGGTAGAAAGAAACGTTCAGGAATTTTAAAGCATCATCCCACCGGTTGTAGGCACTGCAGCGTTCATAAGTGTCGAGCCAGTCATCGACGTCTTCGTCACGACGACCAGTGAACAGCGGCGGGTCGCGTTGTCGTGTGGGCACCATCGGAGGAGGCGGTGTAGCCGCGGTAGAGGGTCCGGCCGGGTCGGGATTGCTCTTGGTGGACATGACTATGGTGGCAGTTGCCAAACGGGGACCGGAACGTAGCTCCAGCGAGAGGCAGGGCCCAAGGCAGCAAGGGGATCGAATTTCACCTCCACCACTTGTGAAAGAAGGCTAGGTTGAGACGGCAAGGTCGTGATGGCAAGGCCAGCGATGCCTTGTCTAGTGTTTTAATCCGATGATAAAACCCAGGTGCGTGCCGGAGCCGGCGCCGCAGGACGATGATGATGGTATGTACAAATGAAAGAGGAAGATCATGGCATGTACAAATTAAAGAACATCCACGGAAGGCTCACAATATATATTTCTGTTGATGGTTGCTTTATTCATGGCCCAAGGCTATGCGCAGCTCTACATTGTGCCATTGAATGGCGCGACACTCAATACTAAAGAGGTAGGTGGTATCGAGTGTAGTCATGCAGCTAGCTTCGGAGTATCAAGTATCGAGCGGCATCCGGTGGAATAATGTAGAGCTCAGCACGGGTTTGGGCTGGCGCAAAAGCTCGTACAATTAGACTTGTGTACACATATAAACGAAGTCGGCAAAATTCTCCGCATCTAAATTTCTCTCCTGGCATGCAGAGAACCCTCCAGAACATTTGACTCACACATTCTCAGGGAAAGCCTTTAATTGCGGTGGAAGTGGATGACACGTGTGTGGTGGCAATGATGCACCCATATAGTTTTGGTTTCACATTCATTGTTGCCTTTTCGAAATGCGACTCTTCAATCACGTTGCCTATTTGAAGGCGTATGAGGGGGCCAGGAAATGATGGTGGTGTGTTACATTGCTTTGTTTCTTACATGGCAACGACGTCGTGAACAGTACCCGCCATTACAACAGATGAACCGAAAGGTAGTTTACGCCGCACATTGTTGCTTTGTGTCGCAAGTGCCAGCACATGCGTATTCATGCATGTGACAGCGTCTGAAGTGAGATTTTCAGGCGGACAGGCGTGCCTACCCTTCCAGTTCTTCTACCGAGGCTTCTGAAAATGAATAAATGCATAGTCACAGCAGGGTTCCCTTTGAGCACAGGCTGCCTCTGCATTCGGCATCCATGAAAGCTGCGTCTCATCTTGCAGGCTGTACAGGTGCTCATGCTGCCTAGTGGATTTCACTGACATTGCCTTTGCGAATCTTATTCGTACTACCCCGGATGGTGCATGGTATGAGGCGGTCTCCACCGTCACCCACATTTACGTCAGCCATGCACTTTTCAACTGCATTCCGGGCTGTGCTCACCTTCGCGTTTTTCCTTCGGTTCGTTTTGAGCTAGGAACGAAATTTCACTACATCAAAACTGCACCAAAAATTTACTTCATTGTACTGTGGCTAAAAATAAATGATGTTTTGTGGGTGTGACGTGAAAGCCAAAATGCTTTGTTACAACAAGGATTTCATTACATCGACATTTAACTGAACTCAGCTTGACCAGGGTTGTGCTGAGGGTCTCTTGTTTCTCGGCCTAGAGAAAGCAGTGGTGGTGCCTTGCTGGCACCGCAAGAGGCACGTGTTTTATAAAGCAACGGTCAAAGAATGGGGCCTTGTTGCCGCCTTTCTTGCGCATAACTTTCTGGAAGGTCAGGTTCTCGTGTAGTTTTGACTGGGTCAAACACGGGCTCTGAAGTGTGGCCCATGTACAGCCTCGTCCACTTCTAGCTAGAACACGGTCACTGCTTTCAAGGTGTCATTGCATCCGACCCGGCCACGCAGTAATCTAAAGTGGCTGGCCATGTGAAGCAGCACATCCGTGTCTCTGTGTGCTTGCATCGCTTTGCATCGATATCTGCCTGCGTCAGATACAATGTTGCTTTAAAAGCAGTGACCGTGTTCTAGCTAGAAGTGGACGACCCTGTACATGTCTAGCACAGTGTAGCCTAGGTTGCGATGCATCCTTTGAGGTTAATGGGGGCAAGAAAGGGAGTCGGTTGCTGGTTGCCCAACGATGAAGGCAGGCGTAAAAGGGATGACTAAACTGGGGCAAGTGCTCTTTCAGTCTGACTAGTCACTCCTGTATCTTTCGGTACCCAGTCCTTTTAGCGCTGCTTTCCTTTGGAAGGACGAGGGTGGTGAACACCGGTTTCCATTGTTTTTCCTATGCAGAGTCTGAGGAGGACGAGGAGGATGAAGCAGATGAGAAGCCTGTCACGGATGGCAAGGGAGATGCAGCAGCCCCACCTGGCAAGGCCAATGACAACACTGAGCCCACGGTAAGCTGCAATTCATTTTTTTTTTTAACGAGATGTATATTTGTTGCATAGTCAACCAGCCTGCATTCAAGACTGCTGTCCCCAGTTGCATGTGGCCAACTACTCAGTTCTAGAATGTGCGTACATGCCAAAAACTTTATGGTGAATGTATCGATTGTATGGGCAAAAATGTACTCCCCTCTTTGTAAAGCGTACTGAAACAGAATTAAAGTGGAGGCAGGACAGCGCAGTTGTGCTAAGCAGCGCACAACTGTCTGCATAAACTGTGTTGCCGACTGCCCTAACTCATGTGACCCACTGCCATTGGTGTGTGTAGAGCCACTTTTTTCACTCTTGTCACTGCCAAAGGCATTATAGAAAAGCTGTTATTTTACACAACACATTTTCTCCGGGAATAATTTATTTTGGAATTATCTCGCAGTCCGATGGCCTGCTATTACCAGAATATGGATAGTAAAACCTCATTACAAGAGACACTCAAGGGACCCGAAAAACGTGTCTCTTGTAAGCAAGGTCTCTTGTAACCAAAAATTCTAAAAGCACTGTGTTGATCTGTTGATTAGTTTACTGCACATCAGCATATAAGTGCATTCACACGCATTAACAGGAAATTGTTCACGAAAGCTTAAAGAATTTATTCATACTACTAGTATGTATTTTGTCAGTGCAGAGTGTATTCCTTCCCAAATTCTGGAGGTAAAGCATTTTACTTTGCAAGCGTTCCTGTTGCTCTAATACCTTTGAAGCACTCTTACATGCTCGTCACCCTCAGATGTTCACAAAGAGAAAGACATCAGGATTCTGAGCATTCATCTTGTGATCAAATTTTAACAGCGAGGCGTTAAAAATGCTGGATGTCATTCATGCATTTGGCTTCGTAGGTGACAGTAATGCGATGCCAGTGGCTGAAACAGCAGGGTCATTTTGAAGGGGAAGCACTCCTCAGTTCCGGATGTATACAAAACAGACACAGATATGGAACAGAATTTAGTTAAGGAAATCTGAAGTTCATGTATGAGTTGGTACGTTCCAGATGCATTGCATGAGCACACCTGGGTTGTGTCTCTTCTAAATAGTGAAGAATTTACTCCAGGGACCTCAAAAAGTTGCCCTTAGTAACCGAGTGTCTCTTGTAGCCATGTCTCTTATGTGCAATGTTGTTAACATGGCCGACATAGGAAAACCAACCAAACCATTTTTAAATGTCTCTTATAACCGAGTGTCTCTTGTAATGAGATTTAACTTTCTCTCGCACTTTGCACTTCAGGCGACATGACTTAAGCGAATGCGTCGAAATAAATGATCTGTTGCACACTGGTTTCCTGTAAACGAAAGGTGCCATTCACTGGAAACACTCCCAAGGCTGCGGGAAAACCATACAGGGCCTATTGCTAGCATGTTGAAATTGAAGAAGCCCCAGCATTGTTCAAGCAAAAGCCACTGGCAGAAAGAAGGCAGTGAAGTAAAACTGAAGGCGGAAAGGTTACCGCTTAGTGCCAGCTGTCTTCCCTAAGGCACTGCTGCCCAGGGTCCAGGAACTTACCGTCGCATGTGGAGGATAAAAAAAAAGGCGCACAAGATAGAGGGCAAAACTGTGCGCTTGTAAATATGAGCACTAAACCAGTGGCAGTGCATGAGCGCATCAAAGTGGTAGATTCCACCACTGTTAAGTCTTGTCAGGTCACAATAGGCAAAAACTTTTAGTCAAGCTTGGCATTGACAAGTATTTTCTGCCTGGTTCTGAATTGTTTTCAGGTCAGCTGCGTTATTTTAAACGTCTGTACACGTTTTGTCAGAGATGCATATGTAGTCGGCAAAGCATTGAACATTGAAAAAAAAAGGAGACACTTTTTTTCTTATTGAATGTCTGGAAAAGTGCAGTTGTTAGACACATGTTTCAAAATATAATTGAAATGCTTTAGGAATGCATTACTGATCTTTGAGCTGCTCCAAAATGGTTGAGCCTGCCTCCATTGCAATGCTCGCAACAGCTGAGAGTAGACTTGGCCTGGCTTTTTGCATCCTAAACCAAATGCATTCTGGTTTCTGTTTCTTAGGAATAGGTAGTTGCTTGTAATACTGCTGAACTCATTCATAACAAACTTGACTCTGATGTAATAGCTTGTGTGAATTTGACTAAGCACAACTCTTTTATCCCCTCTACATGCTGTGATGCGTGCAAGCCACTGCTAGTTCGGCTAATTTTCGATGCTGATGACGGTTAATTGTTCGGGTCATACTTGTCAGCTTATTGCTTACATACAAGACTACTGGTTCTTGTTGGTAGTGGCACCCCAGGGTTTAGTTTATAGACAGCTGATCATGGCAGCCTTTCACGTGTAGTTTCTACCACAACTGCTTTAAGCTTGAGTGAAAATGGGAATTCAAGGCCTTCCACTTTTAATTGCCAATCTAAACTGGCCTTGTTGACACGGGTGTCAACGCTTGTCCCTAGTAGGAAAGGTTACCGGTTCCGAGTCACTCGGTGTAGAAGTGCCAGCCTGAAAATGGCTGCTACCTGTGGCATCTCATGATGTGGGGCTGATTTTGTGCGTCATTTCAGGAAGAAGACATCAAGGAGCTGATCAGGAAGATCCTGGATGGGGCAGACCTCGAGGAGATCACCATGAAGAAAGTCATTCATGCGGTCAGTTCATGGCTATGCCTGCATTTGCATCGGGTCTGCTACCTGCATCCTTATGTCCTTACTGGACACCAACCCTTTAAAGCCTCTGATAGCTGTACTCGTGCTCCCCACACACACATACACACTCACTCACGCACCTCTGCATATTTGCCAAATGATTTGCACAATGACAGAAGCGGTCCTACCGAAGCAAAATGGAGGTACAATGTCGTAGGCTGTCACTATTGGGCGCGAGGACATACCGTGGCGCCACTTCTCGGAAGTGCTCGCATAACGAAGTAAGTGGGATAACACACGTTGAACTGCTGCTGTGGGCTGCTTTTCTAGGCAGTTCAGTTGCGAGTTAGCTTTAGGTTCATTTCTTTATTTAATACACACCTCCGTCTAGGCCTGTATAAGCTTATTTTGAGGTATGAGACCCACTCATTCGGCAAAAAAGCACTTCACTGAATGAGTTATCGTAGTTGGCGAGCTTTACTGCTACGACTACGCACACTGGATGCAGCATTTCCGCTGCTATGAAAAAGAAAAAAGAAACTAAAGCTACCACACAACCAGTCAGATGTAAGCAGTCAGTGCACAGGTAATCAGTCCAGGTAATCGGGAGACAGTCCTCTTCAAGAGCAGAGGACTGTCAGGAGCCTGACAGATGCTGAGCGCCTTCGCATAGCGCCAGCGGAAGCGGCCCCTTTCCCCTGCTCCCTTGAACGTAGTACTGGGGATGACATGGATTAATTTTTTAGCAAGTTACGCATATTTCAGCACATCACAACGTGCATGCAATGCTCTATCTTTCGTTCATTCACGGGCTCTGTCATTTGAAATTACTACAGTACTGGAGAGACTGCCTGAGACAACTCACTATGCATACCACTGCCCGAGGTGGCAGAATCTTCTAGTTCACTTCGGTGAAACTTCCATGTCAAGGCGTTTATTTAGAACAATTTGAGACCTTCTAGCGTTCGCACGATCCCTCCTTTGGGAGGGATCCTATTGGACCCCTCCTTAACCCTATATGGACAAAATCTCGCTCGCTGAAAATGTCTGCTGCGCACATCATAAGAATGATCACTCGCTGATTTGCCCATTCAAATTTTGATTAAGGGGAGACGCGGGTCGAAAAACGGCGATTTTCAGTAAAAAAGTCACTTTTGTGATTTTGTCTGTTTCAGCAACACTGATCCTTCCTCTTTAATATATAAAAAAATCAGAGCCGAAAACAGTCGCGAAATCATTTAAAAAGTCTGTTAAAGCACGCAAGGTGGCTAAAGAAGGGGCAGATACGACCCATGTTCAAGCGCGTGACGCGTCAAATCGCGGCGTCGCACGCCACTGAAATTTTGCAAGGCGGCAGGCCTACGCTTTTTCTCCCTAAAGCTGGCTTTGCCGCTTCACAAACCCCCAGCAAGTAATAAAAAAAAAAAGTTTCGCCGCCCAAACCTAGCATTTTCACTGGCCATTTAAATCACGTGGTGCGATTTCGACCACGCCATTGGCTGTCAGTGTGGGAAGCGGCCATAGCTCGTCTGCTCTTCATGCGACGCGTAGCTCGCTGTCACGCTTGCCCGCTAGTTTTCTTTCGGCGTGTTTTCAAAATTTCATGCATCTTCGTGCTCGTCGCTCTGATAGAATCCGAGAAGAAACGTGACTTTCGGTGTCGAAAGTACCGATCAAACCACGCGTTCAAGGGAAGTCACCGGCAAAGTGAAACGGCGTGCAGTGGAGACGTCCGCGGAAGCTAGGCCTAACCTCGGCGGAGGCGACACTTTTGACAGCTCGAAGCCGGCTGGGCACTGAAGTTTCAGTGACAGCTTAGACGATTTCGTCAGTGCATTGGATAAGAAGATAAGGATCTTCGAGCGTTGAGGAGACCTAGTACGGCGAGTGCCTTTATCGGCGAGATCGGTGCCGCGAACGCACTGGCGAGCGAGCAGCATGTCGGGAGCGCGGACGCTGCTAACTTTCCGTTCGCGAGTTGGCCAAGAAGTGAAAAGGACTCTCGTCGTTTCTAGAGCTGCGTTGCAGCAGTGTAGCGTGTGCCACGTCTGTTGTGTCGTAGTCGTGCACGGTGTGCAGCTCCGGTGGACGACGCCCTTCAGCCAGCCCGAAGGAGATTTTTGCCGTGAACGTCAATGCAGGGGTTGCGGCGCTCGTTATTGGTGCTGGATACAATCAACTTTCCCGATTTTGTGTGGTTCTTGGTTTGCCGAAACAAGTGCACCATAAGGAGTTTAATGCCATAACAAAAAATGTGCACCTTGTGGTTACAAAGCAGTGGCTGACAGAAGCAAGGTCTCAGCATCACTAAATAGCCAAGAAAGCACGCCTTGAGAATGCTGCTCACAATGTAACTGTGGGAGCAACATATGATGCTGGTGAATTCTAAAACTGTGCACTGTATCATAATACCCTGGCCTGCATTGTGTGCAATTTTCATGCAGATAGTGCTGCTACAACAGCAATAAACAGCTTTTGTATCTTTAAATCGCATTTTTCTCGAATTCGTATTTTGGGCCGAATATGAGTTTTGTGCACAATATTTTATGTCGTTATTTTAGTTCAATCAACACCAAATTTGGCATGCATAATCTTTAGGATGTGTAGAATGCAAGTATCTAGGTTTAAATGCAATCAGCAGTATTTTTGGGCATGCAAATTTAAAAAATTATCTGGTGCTAGCCACTAAAAACAAGGCACCAGATATAAAATTGTCTCAAAACATTGCATGCCAAGGGAATGTTGCT
The DNA here is from genome assembly GCF_055883805.1 of Amblyomma maculatum. NCBI lineage: Eukaryota > Metazoa > Arthropoda > Arachnida > Ixodida > Ixodidae > Amblyomma > Amblyomma maculatum. The sequence continues at coordinate 78,582,019 of NC_139352.1, read as the reverse complement.
ATGTTGCTTATTTGCACTCAGTGGAGTGTTGGGGACAAGAAGAACTAGTTGGCTCTGCCCTACCATGCTTGCTGCTGTGTACAGCAGCTGCACAAACATGCATTGTTTTTCACTTATGCATGGCATTTAGAATATGAAAACATTAAGCTATTTTAAAACTAAAAGCATATTTAGAAAGAGGAGATCAATCTCTATAAGTGGTGCAATTTTCATTCACCTAGCATCAATATTAAGAAAAAAATGTTTTCGAGTAGCATCTCCCCTTAAAGAAGGTTCTGTGCGCTTATGTTTGGGGTAGCAGTGGGAGCTTGCGCTGGGTTCCCTCACGTCTGGATACAGAGCAGTAACGGACCGTAGCAACAGCTTAAATAAACTTCAGCAGCCTCAGTCACGATGCAAGATCAAAAGGTGCAAGGCTGGCACTCTATATCAACCCAAACTGCAGAAATAAACGCACAAAATCAATTGAGCGTCTGCTTCAGTAGCAGTAAGAGGAGTCACGTGATCCCACTTGCTCCCCTAGGCCGACACTAGCGCCGTTCGCTCCCGTGATTGTGCTCACGCTCAATAGTGCAGGATACACTGAATGAGGATTCCTCTGTCAGCCTCACCGCAAGGCTTATTTTCCAGCCAAAGGTCTCGTTCTGAGATGCCTCACGTTCCTTGCGAGGACAAGTGATATTTTATCATATTGTGTGCAGTGCAAATGTGGAGGTTCTGCGGTGACGGTCACAGTAATGGTAACAGTTGTGGTGTGCGCAGTATGTTATATAGGCATGCAGCAAACTTAGTGAGTTGCTTTTTGTTTACTGTTTAATAAGGAGTTTTGAAAAGGAAGCTACCCATCTGGCATGTATTGTGTAGTGCAGATTTTTGCAGCCCCGCAGCCTACATTATATAAGCTGTCTACGCTGTGCTTTATGAATTTTGGCAGGACCAAATAGTACAGTTCGGATCATCCAAGAATTTGAAATATTGAACTTCAGATCAAAGAGACTCAATATGCAGTCACCTATGGTTATACCTTATAATATCCTTTCTTCTTGATTGCTTATGGTGCCAGAGTGAAAAATGTTGCCTACTTCTCTTAAAAAACAATTCTGTTGTTTCCACTGTCCTTTTTGCAAGTGTTTCGGTATTCCCGTCTCCACATTGTGGACTGTGAAACACCATACTTTTTTTCTTTTCTTTTATGCAGGTTTTCGACAAATATCCTAACCATGACCTGTCCGGAAAGAAAGAGTACATCAAGTCAACAGTGCGATCGGTATGTCCTGTGTCAGCTTACTTCCTATCTGTTATTAGCAGTAGTATGGGCTTTTCTTATGCTACTTTCACGCAGATAGTTACAATTGCCATCGAATCGAGGGCTTTCGAGAGATATCAACAACCGTGTCACACCACCGTCACCGCCTATAAGTTTGCAGGCATGCAAGCAATCAGCTTACAAGGTTAAGGGGGGACATGGGTCTTGAGCAAAATTTTCTTAATATTTGTCCTGTCAGTATGAAATTTGCAGGGTTTATGTAAATTCTTGTGCTGGTTTCAAATATGTTGTTAGTTTTCTTCTACATAAATTTGCTGAGTAGTTACAGCAACTTTGCTGTTCCACACTTGCGGGAAGCTTGTAAAAATATCTACTGAAGGGAAATTGCTAAAATGCACATGGATCTGTTCCTGAATGTCTAAGGAACACAATAAAACAAGTTTTGTGCTCCTGCCTTACTACAAGCCAAAGTTATGGAAGTTTTAAGTTTCAGCTTCACAAGTGCAACCACCCCCTTTCTACATCTTCGTATGTTTAAAAATTTTTCATGCAGTTGAGACCTTGTATAATAGCTTTATTGTGTTCCTTTAACACTCACGAGCAAGTAAAAATAAAAATCATTACAATCTAAGGAGTAGGAGAGCCACAATGCCACCCGCAAAATAGAAGGGTAGGCAAAATTTTCATTTTGAGAAAAATGGAAAAAACGAATTGCAATGTCAAACACTAATTTAATCAAACAAAAACTGTAGAAATGCAGGCCACTGTGGCCTAGTAGGCTCCTGGACAGTAATCTGCATTGGGTTTGCCCTTCTGCTTTCGTTTTGCTGCAGTCTGAAAAGCTGCAGAGGAAGCACGCTTCCTCTCTGCTCTCAGTTCGATTTAACCAGTTCAAATTGTTGAATGGTCCTTAAGAACTCACCGAAAACTGTTTGCATCGCAGTAATTTTTGTACGGTTCATTACGAAAAGGTGTTGGGTCAGTTGGTACATGACTTCAATGAAAATAGCACATTGCAAATAGGACAGAGTGTAGAAGTTGAGCACACACGCGCATACAGCTCTGTGTGCAGGTCTTCTATTCTCTGTCCCGTTTGTAGTGTGCTGTTTTTGTTAGAGACCTGTAGGACGGTTGCCCAGGATGAAACTCGGATGGGAATGGTGGTTTTTCATGGTTTTGTTGTGCACGCTGTCTGGAACGTTCAAGCAGTGCGTCAAAATCGTATAGGCTTCCGCCACCTCTTTCTGATGCAGTGTAGTAGCGGTGATTGCTCTTCACAAAATAGCCCCATCGCGTTTTGAGGATGCTTCTTTACAGAGTGTACGCTGTGGGTAAAGCATCGCGATGAAGTGCGAAGTTTCAGCATGCCAGAAGCGGCATGTGAATGTTCGGAAGGGATAGTACAAGCACTGGAACAGCATGATGCCCAACCGATGCACATCTTGGGCGCAGCTGGGGGATGGCATGAAATTAGGAGAAGCACTGACTGAGCTATTTTTAGGAAACAAGGTACTTCCGATCGTTGTCGTGCCTGTTTGCGTAGGCACCACTGTTTCATGCGGTTCAGGTTTTGCGTGGCGGACAGGTCTATTCCTGTCCGCTGCGTTAGTTGTCGGTGCGATTCCTCATCCGAATGAATTAGCATCCGATGTCATAAACTTACATGCTCTTTGACAGGAACCTTAAATCTGAATTATCCGAGTTTCCAAGATTATTACTGTATAAAGAGGAAGAGCAGTCTTTTTTTTTTTCCCCCCCTCTTTCTTGTTCCGTGCCTTAAGCCAGTTTATGCATAAGAGCTTTGACACCTGCCGCAGTGTTTCGGGCTGCATAGATTGCTGGTGTTGCCTGCATTTCGTTTTCGGTATTCTGCGTTGCTACTTTTTGCTGCTTTCAACTAATAGTGATGCCGATGCTGTGCTATGCAAAATAGCATGGCATTTAGAGGTGCCATTTACTAAATAAAAGCAAATGTTCCCTATTGAAAAATGACTCTTTAGTATCAATATTTTCATTTACATGTTGTGTTACCTTGCTGGTGCGTTCCCAATATTTGATTAATCCCCCTACAATAATTCTTTGTGGGCGTTATAGGTACTCATAACGAATAAATAAAATAAACAAACAGCATCATCTGCTGTGTTCTGATAAGACTGAAGATTATATCAACCCGTAGAATAGCAATGAACCATGCTACCTTGTGGTTTCTGCCACAGGGATGGTTGGCTGGTACTGATTGCACCAGCCAAATTGCATGGAAAATAAAATCTTTAGGCTACATATAGGCAAGCATCCAGCATCTATCTATTCATTGTAATGAGAGGAAAATGTTGATGTTATTGCAAATAATTTTAGTTTGAGCTTTCCGGTTTCTTAAGCACTGCATGATGTAGAACATATGAGGAAGCATTTGGTAGCGAAAGTACTGAAACAAACCTCAAGGCTTTGGGCCTTCTTCCCCTTTCCTCTTGTTTTCTCTTTCTTTCCACTCGTACATTATGCTAGATACTTGAAGATGTGCGAAAAAATGTTTTGGATTTGTTGCTTTTAAAACTTGTCAAACCTTTTGACACATTTGCAGTCTAATTTTCTTTTCATTCTTTGTTGGAAAGTGCACCTTCTCAACAGCAGTAATGTGATGGTGACACCTGAGGTGGAATTGATGTGTTGAATTGACAGCTTTTCTGATGTGTTTTGCAGCTCATCTCATGATTGGCTATTGGCCAGAAGTCCTTGCAGTACAGCTGAGCAAGGGACAACCCCTCTTTGAGGCGGATCCTTTTTAATGCCTCCACCTTGTACTGACCTCCGCTGCTCTCTTCATGTCTTCTACAGACTCGCGTTGCACTACCTGGAGTGCCGCTTTGGTTCAACCATGGGTAGATGAGACAACTGTGTTGAATAGCAAGCTAGGCTGACCTCTGCGTGCAAGCAGCAATCGGCCGGTGGCAGTTCATTTGTTTTGTGTTGAGAACAAAAGGATGTGTTGATTCCTTCAACTTTTGTTTTTTAAACGTTCTTTGCACGCAGTGAAGTGTAATTTCATTACAGGACAAGCAATGGTAGACCACCATTTTGTTGTAATTTTATGCCGTTCATGCATGTGTAATCTTTCACTGAATTTCTCTGTCGCCACATTTTGTATGCTCGCGCCAGTGATTTTATTTTTGTTTCTTTCACATTAAACAACCTAATTTTGACTTTTGGGTCAGGTTCAGGAGCTTAGCTTCTGTACATGGCATGCTTGACCTCCTCCATGAAACTTTGTTTTTATGTCAAGTGCATTGTACATAAGCCATTCACTCATTGTTGGTCTGCTGCAAACTGTCAAGCATAGCTTTTCGAAGGAGGAGATAAAAGCTGAAGTGGCACGACTGGAAAAAAAGAAAGAATTTAGTGTATGGTGTAGTAGTTTAGCAACCACGAAGCCTTGTTGAAATGCCTGTGCTCGACGGATCACATTCGCGAGTGGAAATAAAATGGTTTTCATTTTGCACAGATGACTTCATCTTGAATGCACACATTGCAGTTGCAGGTTCTGGACAGAGACCCATGGATATTTGGAGAGGGTGAGGGAAGATGCTTTGTGGATTTTTGCCATTGAAGATTGACCTCGCAGTTCAAAAACCCAGTGCTGGCTGCGTTCTTCAGTGTTTTAGACCAGTGGGAGCTGTTTCATAAAATCTTTGCAGTCTGCTCCTCAAATATAACTGCACTTGAGAAACCCTCGTTGGAAAAAACTGGTTTGATTACAGTAGCTACGCTATAATTTCATGAACGTACGCGGCAACCTTTCCTGGCAGATGACTTCTCCAGGGTCGGGAGTGCCCGAGACCTCCTCCATGTTTACAAACAATGCGATCGATGTGGCGCTGCAGTCATCTGTGATCCCACAGTAGGCTAAAAGTATGAGAGCGGCGCTTATCAAGCCGAGTTATGTGGTCTGAAGGCGCCTTTTTGTCAGACCAAATTACCAGTTCTCGGGAATTTATCAGATAAGGCCAGACATAAAATCAAAAAGGATCATGTAATCCCCCATATTTGGGGGCTTTGAGCTGTATTCTAAATAAAATAGGTAGATATGCACAAGATATTGGGCGGAAATGTCATGCCCATTCATCTGGGCTCCAAATTAGTATCTCTGCTCAAGTGCATCGAAGTGGTAGGCTTTACATTTGAATCCAAGTCAAAATAAGAGTGCATTAGGTCAGACTAGGTGTTCACTTCGGAAGTGCACAAGCAAGCATTACATTTGCTGCAAGTCTGTTCCAAGTGGTTGCTACATGCTTTGGCTGTTTGTCTTGTCAGAGATTAGTGTGAAGTTGGAAACTCAAACGTGCATTAAAAGGAATTTGATTATAGATTTTGTACTTCAGAAAACGAAGACGGCAATTATAAACGACGTTTAACTACAGTGAACTGGGTTCACTGTAGTTAGACCTAAGAAACGTGCTCCAAAATGCTCGAGCCTGTTTCCACACGCGGGCGACTAGGGCCAGCCCTTTAGCTAGTGAAAAAAGGGAATTTGTCTGGGCTGTGTTCCATAAGTGAGGGATGAAGGCGTGATGGTCTCTGGAGATTAAGGTAGAGTGGTCCCTGCATTTAATTTAGCAGAGGCCATTCAAAACAGGTGTGTTCTCTACATTATTTTTATGCTGCCGTATCGGACGAAACAGAGCTTTGAAGAGACCGACCACGTTCGTACCAGGTAAACCTAAAAACGACGAGACACCGTACAGCCGCCCTGATTTTTAACAATATAGCGCGAGCATAAACCAAACTGCTACTCAGCGCCTTATAACGGCGATAAGCGTGCAACACGGTGAGAGTTCGCGCACGCGCACGAAGAGAGAGCGTCTTCTGCTACGCTGTTCGGATCACAAAAACACGCCCTGCACCAATATCTGTTTGCGACGTTCCACATTTTTGCGCATGCACGAACTCTCGCCGTGTTGCACGCTTATCGCCGTTATAAGGCGCTGACCAGCAGTTTGGTCGATGCTCGCGCTATATTGTTAAAAATCAGGGCGGCTGTACCTTAACATTTCGTATGGCCATTTGTGCTGCATTTCGCCCTAGTGTAGCACCAGGCCCATCGAAAAACCGGTGGGCACCCAGCGGCACGGGGTCGAACCCAGCACCTCCGAATGAGTGGCGCGGATGCTCACCGCACACACTGAGGAGATGGATAGTGCTTCCTTCCACCACGTTTTATTTTCAATACTGCGCCAGGTTTCGAGCCGTCGCGTAGCTCACGGCCGGTCGCCACTGTTGACCTTGAAAAGCCGCGAAGAAGAGGAGGAGGAGGAAGAAGAAGGTGGTCACCGGCAGTTAATGCTTTCGCTCCACCTTCGGTTCAGCAGCATTGAACCCCTCATTTATATATGGGCTGATAGCTTACGCTCTTGCGTCATACCTTAAAGGAAGTAAGTGTTCCCAATAATGTAGCACCTTACACTGCTTGCACTGATAGGGCGTGATAGGAGCTTCCGCCGTTGCAATCGCAATTCAACTAGGGTTGACCAGAGTTAAACTACAACTAATTTTTTTTTCTCATGACGTTCAGGTAAAACGCTTCCTGTTCGCGTTTATTTTTTTCCCTTTATTTTTGTTTTTGAGATTTTGCAATATAAGGTTTTGTGAGTTGCGGACAATCGCCGCTAGAGGTACGAGCGTCACCTGGTACCCCTAGAGGTCTGGCGTCCGGGTAAGTTGCTGCGTGATTCTTTGGTGTAATGCGCCGTATTTAATTTGCAAGTTATCCTTTTACGTGTAGTTTGTAGCACTGATAAACACTGCTCTCGGAGATGACGCTTGGAATAATCTTTCCGTGCAAATTATAGCGGAAATATCAACGCATATAGGACTAACAGGCGGAACTGTTGCCGCTTTGCGATCGATTCGGTCGTTTTCTTTGGAAAGGCGGGGTCCGTGGCAAAAAGAAACGTTTTGAGAGGTACGAAAAAGAAGTTAGAGACTGTTGGCGTGGGAAAAGCCGAAATAGGCGGGCCTTCTCGAGGCATAGCGATTGAAACAGTCCGAGGTAACGACGCATTGACTTACCGTAGGTCTTGGGCTAAAACGCAATTTCGCGCGTATTTGTTGTAAGGAACCATTGCTTTTGACATTGTATCGGCCAGAGGTGTTCTAGCAATAATGCCAGAATATTTGCTTCCGCGACAGTGACACAGCAATGTTTACTGCTAGAAGCTACCGTCGCGCAGTACGCCCGCGGCAGTGCCATGCGCTGGTTGCTCAATGTAACCAATGACGTGATAGTCATGGTATTGCGCTGACCCTTGCGCTGTCTTTCTTTTCTCTTTTCGCGTTACTCAGCTTGTGCCATGTCCACCAATGAAAGCGATAAGCATTCGGTACGAGCGCTGCCATTACCTGGGTAACCTCTACCGCTATTGGAGGCAGTCTTTACTCCCTCAGTGCTTTGTCCGTGCGGATCACGTTGCCAGCGCTATCTAAGACCATTAATGCCAATTTTAGCATCCGGCGTACGTACTTGGGCCGGGGAACGGCGCTGCACAGGCGCGCAATACGAACGGCGGTGCAGCATGTGGTAGCTTTGAGCGCTGGGTATCGCTGCTATCGTCTTGTAACCCTGCTATAGTGCTCTCGACAACCGCTACGGGCACGAATGATGAGGCCGTTTTTCGGCTCACCAGCAAGGGTTACCTCGAGAGATGCATAGAAGACCAGGCCGTAGTTTGCTGCACAGATTTGCTGCGAGAAAGAGCGCTGCACAGGCGCGCAATACGAACGGCGGTGCAGCATGTGGTAGCTTTGAGCGCTGGGTATCGCTGCTATCGTCTTGTAACCCTGCTATAGTGCTCTAACCCTGCCTTCGACAACCGCTACGGGCACGAATGATGAGGCCGTTTTTCGGCTCACCAGCAAGGGTTACCTCGAGAGATGCATAAAAGACCAGGCCGTAGTTTTCTGCACAGATTTGCTGCGAGAAAGTTAGTGTGCTGCACAGGCGCGCAATACGAACGGCGGTGCAGCATATGGTAGCTTTGAGCGCTGGGTATCGCTGCTATCGTCTTGTAACCCTGCTATAGTGCTCTAACCCTGCCTTCGACAACCGCTACGGGCACGAATGATGAGGCCGTTTTTCGGCTCACCAGCAAGGGTTACCTCGAGAGATGCATAAAAGACCAGGCCGTAGTTTGCTGCACAGATTTGCTGCGAGAAAGGTAGTGTGAAAAGCTGAGAACTCACGGTAGTGCGCTTTTTCGCAATGTTTCACTGTATTAGTGTGTACTGATGGCGGCTGCTTGGAATTTGTGGTCAGCTGCCGCCATGTCAGAGGACAAGCCCATGGAAGAAGGCACGGTGTATGGCGGCTGCGAGGGGCCAGACGCCATGTACGTCAAGCTGATCTCCTCGGATGGCCATGAGTTCATCATCAAGCGCATGCACGCACTCACGTCGGGCACCATCAAGGCCATGCTGTCTGGGCCTGGCCAGTTTGCCGAGAACGAGACCAACGAGGTCAACTTCCGAGAGATACCGTAAGCATTTTCCACCCTATTTAATTTTTGTGAGTGTGCAGTGTAACCATGCTCCGGTAGGTGGAAGACATAAGACATGGCTCAAAGCTGAGAAATACAAAATGCACTGCCATTTGTAATGTAAATATGGGAGTGAATGGAAAGTAGACATTGCCCATTTCAGTCTTAGGGTGTGCCATCTGACAGTGGTCATATGGTACTTGGTGCTTTGTCATGTATACAGTATCAGTAATTAAACTGTGCAAGTCTAGACACAGTCATATGAGTCTTCCAGGGGCAGTTGTCTCTGACATGCAATACAAGCTTTCCTTCTTTACAGTGGATAGGTTACTGGCTGTTGCATTCAGTTCAAATCATATGTCGATGATATTTAGTGCGTAAGTTGTCATAATAGTGGTAGAATTGTATAAGGTATTAGGACAAAATTTCGACTATATTTTAGTAGAGACATATTGAACGTAAAGTGTTCGGTCGCACGTGATGATGCGTGGACTTATGCAGACCAGCAGTGTCTTAATGTGGCATTGTTTTGTACACTGGGATTAGCGCTGCTCAAGTCGCTCACTCGTCGGGGCCTTCACTTGTCACTGTTGTCATCACTATCAATCCTGCCACCTTGACCAATGAACTTTATGTATGGGTACAGAAATCAAAGAGGTGAGCGATAGGGAGAAAGAAAAGGGTAGGTAAAAATAAAATAAATATATACACTATGGTACAGTATACAGTAGTTTGCTTGAGGCCCACCCGCAAATGTCTTAGGTCACATCGGGTGCCCGATGTGCCGAGTGCTCAGTGACCTAAGACATCACTGCTGTGTCAAATGTAGCCTCTGGCCATGAACTGAGTTTTGGTTTGCTGTTGTTGCCTTTTAAAATATTTTCATTGGTATTTTTAAAATAGTTGTGCTGGAGAGAGGGAACTCTTAACTCAGTTGAATGGAAAACAAGAGGCAAACACCAAAGCAGAGAACCGCAGGACGAGCGCTGACTCACAACTTAGTTTGTTTTTTGGCTTGTCCACTAGTTGATAGGATGGTCAATTTTTCCATATATAAACTTTCAGTTGTGAGTCAGCGCTCGTCTTGTGGTTTTCTGCTTTGGTGTCCGTTTCTTGCGCTGTTTTCCATTCGATATGTTCCACCAGCTCGCCCGTTTGGCTATGTTGACTCAGAGTGAATAAGAACCCCTCAGAATTCCCCTGTAGAGCTGGTGCATGGTACACTATTTCCCTGTCTTGCTTACTGCCCTTGCCTTTGCATGCCAAGTGTGTGGTTCTGTGACACTCGTTTGAGGCATTGTTGGACATTGTCACACACCGCAGGTCTCACGTACTACAGAAGGTGTGCCAGTACTTCACGTACAAGGTGCGCTACACCAACAGCTCCACTGAAATCCCAGAGTTCCCAATCGCGCCAGAGATTGCCCTCGAGTTGCTCATGGCGGCAAACTTCCTCGATTGCTGACGCCTTCTCTTCTACTCCCTCTGTTCTGTATTCATTTTACATTTTAATTTTTTTTCCTTCCCCCAGAATAAAGTTTGTCTTGCTGTGTTGCCTGTGATATATTTCCTGTGTAGCAGAAGAGCAAATATTTTGTACATCCTGCTTCACCCAATAGATTTGTGCTTATATAAACATTCACCAACTCATGCAAGCATTCAGGGATATTAGGATTCATTGCTGAGGAATTGTTAAGCATATATTAGTTAAAACACTAGTGAAATGGGCATGCACCAAAGCTGATATGTAAATCTCTGGATCTACCAACTCGCGCACTCATCCTGTGTGTTTAGCCAAGTTTGAATAAAATTATGTGCACCCCATAATTGAAGCTTGTGCTCTCCTTTGTTTCTGTGTGCTCTAGTTTGGTATTTGGTACTTCAGAGATTTCAGTTGCACAAAAGTAAATGTTGCCTATTTTACATTTGTGATGGTGTGGCTGCACTGAAATATTGGTGCCACTGACTACAAATTTTACATCCCTCAGGGGAATTGCGAGAAATTTCACGTTCTGTCGAACGAGTTCTGTGTTTGACGACACAAAACAGGGAACATTATTCATGGAGACAGCAATCCATTCCATGTAACCCTGCCGTGGTGGTGCAGCAATTGGGGCACTCAATTGCTGTACCCAAGGATGCAGGATCGAATATCAGCCCTGATGGCCGATGCGAAAAGAAAGGCACTTTTGTGCTGTACGATGTCTGTGCATGTTAAAGAACCCCAGGTGGTCGAAATTTTCTCAGCCCTCCACTACAGTGTCTCATAGCCAGAGTCACCTTTGCGCGTTAAAAAGTAAAAACTAAACCAAACTGTTCTATGCGACAGGCAGTGTATTACCATACTGCAGGTGTCTATATAAGCGTGCAATAATGTTACTTTGGAGAGCTTGCTATCGTATGATCCACTAGAAACGCATGTGTTTAAGTTCATTCCAAAAATTCAGTGGAAGTGGCTTGTGCACCTTCTAAACATAAAGGTAATGAAAGCTTCTGTGCATGGTGTGAACATATTTGCACTGTTCATGCAAATATATCTTTGGTGCAGCAAAGAAGGCAGTCTTTCATTGTAGCCATATTACTAGAAGCTGCTGCTAGATGGATGTTTGTTACATAACACATATAACAATTTTTGTAGCTGAAACGACACACCTTGGTTTGAGTTCCTGGATGATACCAGTGGGGCCATTTGGTGAGGTTTCTAGGCAACAACAATGGACTGTGATAGCATGACACACATGAAATGCCAATAAGTGCCTATTCATGTTATGCTGCACACCATGTTATTGAGGCATGCATATTTTGCTGGCCCACATCCTTTGTTGTTCTGCACTTGTGTAGAAAGCCAATTTGAACTGGCCAAAATATCTAGTAATTTTTGCCGCCAAGACGTTACTGCAATTGCTCTGGTGTTGCTGTACCGTAGTACATAGCTGATCTTGCAGCCTTGCACAGAAACGCCCAAACCACTATCCAGCAGAAACTTTCTGCCGTGCAAGCTATTGCTTGAGGTGCAAAGATATCTTTCCATTGTACATTAAACCTGGCTGCATAACAATTTCTGCAGTTAAAGCGGCCAAAAAGTTTTTGTGCAAAGGTAGAAAGTAGTTTATTCTTAAAACCATTGGAAGGATGCAATGTCTCTTTCGTCCAGTCTTTTGCACTGCTTTTAAAAATGAAATCCTTCTGCTTGATGTTTGTAAGATAAAAGGTCGAAGTATGGAATTTTTTTATGCTTCCATTCTTGCCACAATAAGTGCTGCATGCAACAGTGATTGCAAGTGACCAGAATCACATTCTTAGTACAAATACAAACAGCAGTCACAGTGCCAGAGTTTCTTACTCTTACCCCTCTTACCTAGAGGGAAAGCTGTGCTGCCATCTATGGGAGTTTACATGGAGTTTCCAGACCAGTTTAGCCACCATGGGCGCTCAAAGCATCATGGGCCGGACAGCTACCGAGTGCAGAACTATAACTTTTGGCCAAAACTAATGCCAAGATAAACGTTGTTCTACCGTAAATGATGTCGTAACATTGAATATTGCGACTATAAATTGCAAAAAGAGAGAAACAGCATGTCAGTGCGAGATTTATCGAATATAAGAGATGACTCTTTCTCCTATTGGCTTAGTTTTGAGCAGCACAAATACCAATATTTCGCATTTAATAGGCAAACTTTGAAAGAAAAAAATGATATGAAAATATTTATGGTTGTGCAATCACTTAAGAAAGTTTTTAGTGGCATTTCGGGAAACGGAAACCTTTTATTGGCGACGTCTGCTTTTGCGTCTTCGCTACTCTGGCTTTTGCGGTCTATTGTACGCACCTTGAGATGATGACGAAAAAGAAACATCGCAGTCACGCCACTCCATGCACCCGAGAAAAACCGACTCATCAAGTAGCACACCGGCCCATGATTCTTAGGGCGCCCATGGTGGTTGCAGTGCAGCTCCCTCAGTTTTCCCTCTAGTTAGTGTAAGAAACTCTATGCACAGTGCAAAGCTTCTATTAGCAGTTACATCTTTGGCCAATAACAATAGTAGGGGCTAGTATGATGCATTTATTAACGCAAATAAACAGTGCCTACACTGCATCTTGCCACTCTTACTTGGTGAACCCCTGTGAGGCTGTCTGTACTGTAGGCCCTGTTCATCCACTGCACCGTATGGCATTGACAATTGCCACAGCACCCATTCACTGAATGACCATTGTGCTACGCCTAACTCCAACCTTAACTTGACTGCTCAGTTTAGTGATCCAGAAATGGGGTGCTTATTACTTGATGCTAGCTTCTGCTTTTCAAGTGAACAATGTGCCGGTCATTCATTATTTGGGAACCCCAATGCATGCTTGTAGTAACCGTGATGAAAGATCAACATCTGGCCTAGCAATCATTGCTGTTCAGAAGTAGCAATGAAACAAAGCCAATGCCCAGTAGGATACAACCTTAATAGCAGTTTGTATAATTGGTAGTAGAGGCTATATATAGTCCGTGGTAGCTTACCAACAAACCAAGAGGCGTCATAGTTGTTGAACTTGTAATTTTGTGTAAAGATTAGATTAGCTGGTCTAGGTCATAGGAACAGCTTTAACAAACTACTTTTCGTGGTTCGGAAATTGTGCATGGCAGTCAGTCTGCCTTATTTAGGTTTTTATGGATTTCAGGAAAGCATCCACTTCGACACTGTCTGCGTGCACAAAAATGCAGTGACACTAGAAAGTCGAATCACATTTAATTATTAGAAAGGGAAAGCAGCCAAGGTCATCCAGGTGGCAGCGGCAGGTCCAGTGCAGCCACTGCCAGACGGTCGGCCTGTTCATTGCCTGGCACACCGCTGTGGCCTCGAACATGCACCTGCACAGCCGAATGGCATTGCAATGTTATAGTACAACAACCCGAAATACTAGATGTACGACTAGACTTTTCAAAACATGTGCCGCCCTCTGGAGGGTGTGGGAAAATTTGTCCGCTAGATGGAAAACTTGTTCACAATGCGCATGAACATTGGATGTGCGATCCACTTGCCAAGTTGTGGATCTGTGCTTGCGGCTGTCACCATCCGTCACATGCACGCATTGCCGACACTGACTGTACATGAAGTACGAGCTGGCGGTCTCTTTCTAACATCCTCGATTTTGAACCAGTCAAACGGGAGGGGGCAGAGTGGGAGAGAATGCCTGTTTACTGAGTAGTAGTGTTATAAAGGTGATTTAGAGTACCAGGTGGTGCAAAAGTAAAAGAAAACGTAAAGTAGGTACTAGTGTGATGCATTTTTAGGCAGAAAGATGCAGGATGTCTCCTTAATTCTATTGCTAAAATAGTTGCGATTTTCCATCAACAAGTGGCATTTCAAGAGTGCTACAGAGTAAAAATTGCTTGAACGGCACAGAGTTCTGGTGAATGAAACCAGATTCTAGCACAACGCCTTGACATCAGTTCACGAAATTTGAGCAAGGTGTTTGCCTATGCTTGCTTTCGTAGGCCACTTGCGTTTGTACACCAGTTCAGAGCTACCCAATTTCGAAAATGCAGCTGCAGCAACTGCAAAGCCAAAGGCTTTGCTTGGCTGCAGCATGGGCATATTGTTACTTGCTAAAACCAATTAATAGCATGCACAAACTTTTGTTACTATTACTCCAAGGGCTCCAAGATGCTGATAATTAAACTAAACTACAGCTGTTCTGGGCTGTCTTCAGCCACAATTACAAAGTATCGCAGGAATTGTATTACTTTGCTATATGCCAAAACAACTGCGCAGCTCCATTACTATGACAGTGGAGCTGAATGCACGCTCTGATCACTGCCTCATCTTTCGCTTCCTACAGCCAGCAGCACTGATGGATGGCGCCATCTGTCATCCTTTTTGGTAGCTTACTAGGGCAAGACAATGCATAACGACATATGCTGAGAAGTGAAGATGTTGGATAATATACTTCTTGTGGATGTTATGCAGCGCTCTGCCGTTTTGCTGTCTGCTGAACGAGTGGTGGGAACTGCTATCTTGGCAGAAACAGCAACATACTCTCCAGCTGAACACTCCTGTTCACCTGACTCCATGGCAACAACTACGAACTCGAGTGACTCATCTACCACTGATGCTTTCGTTCTGTTACATCCCCAGCCTCAACTGAAGGAAAAGGAAAAACGAAACACACAAAGCAGCAGAAGGCCACATTGTTGAGCGAAGATGCATGCCCAAAGTGCTGAACAATGGTAACCTACTAGTATCAGCTGATGCTGAGTGATGAAATATGGGCGACGTGCTTTGTGGTGCGACAGGCATACTCCTATGGCAACGTTTTCAGCTGAATGAGTGTTGTTCAGCCATCTAATGTTGCAGTGAACTTATATTCCACAGACCACTGATTGAACTGTGTCAGACTAAGAACTTCATCTAGTGTGCTTCCGACAGTCCCAAGGAAGAGAGAACTTTGAAGTCACATCTTAGTTTCATTCATTGCTCCTTGACAGTTGGAGCAGCAGAAGTTAGAGAGTGGCAATGAACGCCCGGTGCACTGACCCATTTAACACGGAGTCCTTCTGCTGCCTTGAGTAATTCCAAGAAGTCCTCCTTGTTCTTAACAGCCTGGCCATCAGACAGCCTCCAGCCTTTCTTGATCCAGCCGTCCATCCACTTGGTCACACCTGGGTGAGAGGGATGGAGCATCAGCACTGTCAAAAACCACCTTTAATAAGTGAGTACTCATTTATCAGCACGTACACAAGCACACGAAGTAATCAGTAATCACCCCTTTGTTTGCAATTTACTCCGCCCTTACAGATTCACCTGAACATATCGCAATCCAAATCATTAACATTTTCAAGTTATTCAATTTCGTCTTGCCTTGCCACCTTATAACTGCCCCAGACAGGCAGTGGTTCTGGGTTCGATCCCCAAACAAAAAATTAGGTGCTCAAGGTTTGCCTTAAAGGCCCACTGTCCACCCTTCGGTCAAAAATATTTTCTTCCCCAGTGACTGTGAGACTTCGCCCCCAGAACGCAAGGCCGCAAAATGTTTTTGAAAAGAGTAACTAATAACGCAGTTATAGCCACCGCAATCACCTGATTCTGTCGTGTTTCTCTACTCCCATTCCCTCGCAAAGGTTTTTTCACTCTCCTGCCCAGTCGTCTAACCTCCGCAAGACAAATTCCCCTTCCTCCTCCACGTTTGACGGGAGGCGGGGCATGACACTCCGCGTGCGCGAAAGGGATAAAAAAAAATAACAAAAATACAGGCGAGGGAGAGCGCGCCGCTGGAATCAGTCCGACTGTGGCGAGGTAAAAGCGCGCAGCGAGCGGTAGACACCCATCTTTCACCCTCAGACAGCGAGACGGACCAATGGACGCCGTTTTCGACTAAGACGTCATAGCTGCGACTCGACGGGCCAGCGCAGGGAACGGGGAAGCTGGCTTCCCGAAGGAGAACATGAGAGAGCTTTGATTTGTATTTTTGTTGCTTTGCGGCGCGCGTGTCACTGTAGCATTTTGCACAGACTATCTCCGGTACCTGATCGAAACACTGGGCTCCTTTGCTTAAAAGGTCCTTCCCTAGACAGTGGCCCTTTAAGGCTGTTTCACATGGTGCAATGCGCACAACAAAATACAGCCCGGTCGCACTGCCGTTACAACGGCAATCGCAGCAGTCCATTTCACATGCTTGAAAGTGCACTGCGATTTTGAAAATAAATGCCAAACATAGCAATGCCTTTAATTTATTTTCATGATATTGTTTTGTTAAAATATAACACAATTTATGCGAGAAAAAATTTTTCAAATTCTTACTTTTGCATTTAACTGCGAGCAGTAGTGTGGTTTTCGAGCGTCTGTTTAGAGTGGGCACAAGGTCCAATGCACTATGGTGACCTTGGTGGCCGTATCATATCAGCTTACTCAAAATGGAGACCTTGAATGACTCTATGCTCATTCTCTTCGAGGTGCTCTACCTTTGCGAAAAGAAGAGGTACTTGGTTGAAGAAGCGAGTCGCATGGTGTTGATCAGGCGGGAAGCTAAGACGACACCCAGCTCTGACCGGCTGGTGGCTGCAACAATCGGTGCCTTATCTCGCTGTTGGAGCATTATTCCCTTCTGAGGAATAGGAAGGGGTTAACGAATGCACCCAGCCTGAGGCAGTGATGAATGCGGCCAATTTGGCGGAACCAGAGGAGTCCGAGTTTTACACGGTGCAGAGTTCATGCTGTGGAAACCATTTTGCAGGTATTCCTGTTTTGCTTGTGTTTTCATACTGCAGCTGCTGTTTACTGATGCCCATGCTAATGTCTGGGGGCTCTGCATACCTTGAAAAGTAGTTAAGAATAACACCCGGGAGGTTTGGTGAACTACACTCACTCATCAAGAAGCCTATTATGAGCCTTCATGTTGTGTGGGAGACAATACAATCATGAGCAAGGCTTGTAATAATGCTCAGGTATGTACGCTAAACTATGCCAAACCTCTAAATGTTTGCACGTTCTATGTCTTCTCTCCTTCACGCTGATTCTCCTCAAACTTTGCTTTTCATTTTATGTCACCCATGTCTCATTCAGGATTTTTTTTTTTTTACTTGATTTCTCTTAACAATGGAGCAAATGAAATATGCATTCAAGCTAATAAGCTACAGTGAGAACCTCACAAATATCAAATAATTTCTTTCTAGGTATTTGGCATCCGTTATGTTCATGCAAGATGTTTCAATGGAGTACCGGGTAAGGAATCTCGACAGTGTCCTCTATACTACATTTAGCATGCTACCTGCTCTGGAGCACTTTATGACCTCTGCACCTCGAGGTATATATTCTGTGCATCTATTTATTTATGCACATGTACAGACAGTGTCCTCTATACTACATTTAGCATGCTACCTGCTCTGGAGCACTTTATGACCTCTGCACCTCGAGGTATATATTCTGTGCATCTATTTATTTATGCACATGTACAGCTAGGTTTCTTTGTCATTTGTATATATCAGTGTTAGCAAAGTTCACTAACTTAATATCAGTCAAAGTATTTTACTGACGCAAACTGAGAGTTTCTTCATAGAGAATACATACTGGACAAGGTGTTGCACCAAACCAGAAGTGTTTAAAAGAGCAGGAAAGACAATGCTGCAATGAAAACTGTGTAGCTGACAACTGAACACTGTCTGCATTTCTGAAGGATGAAACTGTTGAGCTTCGCCCAGACTTCCTCTGGCCTTATTCTGGCAGGCGCCAAAATGAAGAGAAAAGAACCTTCAATTACCGGCTACGCTGAGCAAGGTGAAGATGGCGGCCAGCACCCTCAACTTAAGAAAAGAAAAAGGTAGTCATGTAAATTTTATTGTTTCCTATTCACTTTTCAGGAGGTGTGTGAAAAACACCTTTATAACAATGGCATTGAGGTTCTGCATCTTTCACCATACCATAAATCTCCTGCCACACAACGTAGACTATACTGTCATGGCCTGTTGAGTCCTCCACAATTTTCTGGATGATGCTATGTGACGAAGGGTCAAGTAATAGCACAAATAGATTGGGCCCGATAGACCTTCAGCCACCAACTGGACAACAGCTACAGCCAATCAGCTGCGGACATGCAGGACTTATTTTATACCTACTTTGGCAGTGCTGCCCGTGCTGTCTTTATAGGCTCATGAGTATGCCTCTGCAGAAAGTGTCACATACATGAATAAACGTTAAACATCTAATGTCAGACTCTGCCAAATCATTGAACAGGTGCTAAAGAATCGGTAAGCGGTCAGCCACAGCTCAGTAAAGATTGTGCAAAAGACTCAACAACCACCGCGCTACAAAGGTTTTCGTCTCATCTCACTTTAGTGGTCCAAAGTGCCCTTTCGAATTTTTTGTGTGGCTACCAGGAGTGCTAACTTATATATAACAGCGTAACACTGTTTAGATTCTGCTCGGCTGTTAGCTACAGAGCAGCCAAGGAGTTCCTCAAGTCGTTACATGCCACTGCCTCGAGCGGGAAATTCCAGGCAGTCTCAAACCTTTACTTCAACCTATTGTTGCTTCTGTTGCATCCACCTTCCCGAGGCTATCGCCACAGAAATTCTTTCCAGATGTGTAAGGTATCGCAATCACTCTGGATGGACATCAACTCTTGTGGGAGTAAACTGGCCAGGCCTGGTCATCTCTCCTTTCCCTCTCACTGTTTCTTCTCACTTACTGTTGATAAGAAAGGAACTGTCTGTGTAGATGGTCACATGGCGCCCACCGACACTGCGGGCCTGCTGCAAGGCACGGACAGCAGCCTGAAATACCAAGAGCCAGCATCAACACGCCATCCTAGAACTGACCCTTGCACTCAGAGGCCACACTCGAACAGTCCGCAAATAACACAAGGTTTGTCGACAAGAGCTTACGAGACATACTTTTCCAGTTAAATGAATGAATGAGTTTATTGAGAAAAGAATGGGAAAGGGCAAAAACATTTAGAGGTCACTGCAGAAACTGCATTGGGAGAATGTGAAAGCATTACTGCTGCTGCAACATATTTGTAATTTTTACTTCCTTTTGAACTTTTTAGTGTGTTTATTTCTATTTTAGTTTACATTTTATTTCTTTATTTTTAATTTTCATATCTATGCTATTTACTTATATTTGCACTTTTATTTTATTATTTTTTTTTTTAAATTTACCACTACCGTTAATTATCATCATCACTAATACCCGTGTCACTCGAGCAAGCAAAAACTCTTTCACCTAAGCGGTCTTTTAGCGAGTTGAAAGGCTTGTATTCAAAAGGAGTTGCATAGCAGACAACCGGTGCTGGCAATCTCCTTTTATCGTTTCCTACCGAGGACGCTATCGAAAGCGTGGCGCCAGACCTTGAAACAACCACTCAGAATAAACTGACGTTTCGCCACATATATGTAAATCATATACATGTGTTATTACACGCTGTTTATAGTAAATTTAGCTACAGTATGTTCACAAGCGTTAATTTAAAAAAGATGGCGTGCATTTGCATTGCAGGTTAGCATGATCCCGTGATATCTTCGTACTGCTTCCGAAAGTGCTGTAGAAAAAGTACGTTACTGTGCCAAGTTAACCTTCTGCGAAGCATTAAACTCTTTTTTTACAATATGTAAACGCAACACAAAATGCACTTTTGCTTCCTTTATTTATTAAAAGATAATCACTGATGTCCACTCTGGAGGCTACGCATTTCCAGCCGTAAAAGAGATCGGCAATCTTCGCTTTCGGAAAAGAGCGCTTCTGGAAAGGCGATTGAACTCTGCCGTGTGCCTGAGGATGAAACTCTTTTTGGGGAGGTGTCTTTTTATTCAAATGCCTTTACAGTGCCCGTGTGACACGAATGTAATTGTTATTTATTTTTTTGCATAGCCTAGTAATATTTCCGCATTTAGCAATTGGTTTACAGGAAATGAAAGGCGCAGTATCTCACAGTATCTGTCGCACTTTCTTTGTGGAAACCTGAATCATCCTGGCTTCGCTTTTTGCGTCCATACTTTGCGTCCATGGCTTGGCCTCGCCAACATAGCTTTCGCAATAAAAAATCTGGATGTGTGTGTGTGTGGGGAGGGGTTAGGGGAAGTAAGCGACTTGCTCCCTCTGTTTTTATGTCACTCATATTACCAAGCAGCACTTTATATTACTAAGATACACTCACAAATCTTTGTCCAGGTCCCTGTTTATTTCATAAATAAACACTACACTACCAAAAACTCTGGGCATGTTTGCCCATGTGCATAAATTTTTGTGCTTCTCAAATTTTGGAAAACATACACATGCATCATGGGCAAAGGGCACCAGTAGTGTCCACAAACCCAGTCATGGCTGCCCAACTGATGGCTGCATCAAGAATCTGCAACCCAGTCTCTGAATGCAAGCTTGGACACTGCGGACAACTCCATCCAACTTGTGTTCCAAATAAGAATGAATATTGTGGCCTTTTTTAGCCATGTTGATGCCTGACCAGCTGCAACTGAAGGGGACCCATTTATTGCCAAAGAAACTGGATTTCAAAGCTGATCTACCACCATGTCTAGACAGAAAATGATCACGTGATCAATGTTTTCAAGTGAATGGTGGTTTAGCTTAACCTTCGTCCCTTTCCAGACCAAATAAATGCCTATTACTTCTTTTCTAACCTAGCTTCCAAGAGCTGTGCACAAGAAGACTGTTAACATTAACGAGACAGGGTTTATTCGAGAAATAAGAGAGAAGCCTTTGTTTTGCAAAAGGCATATAGTTATGATATTTATGACGGACATAGTGTGGCAGATCATTACGAAACAAGGCAAAAAAAATGGCACAGTGAACATCGCTCATTAATAAAACACTAATTCATTGCACCAGACATACTGAACAGTGGTAAGAGCCCTGTCCTTATGCTTTCAGATTATCCCTGTGCTGAATTTGCTATGTTCTTTCTTCATGTCCCTCTCGTGCAGCAGTTATGCTAACTGTACAGAAATCATAACCATCAGTCAGGACGTTCATTTTTAACTCCACTTCGTGTTAGCTGCCAGCGACCCTATTCATGCAACTTTGTAATCTCATCTCACCAGCCGGCTTTGAGGCGTCCGCAACATTTTTATTCTCTTGAAACCCACTATGTTACTCCCACAAAGCATTTGTTAACCACCTCTCATAGAACCTTTTAAGGCAAAAGTCTTTCTTGGCTCATGGTGAAAATCTCGCTGGCGCGAGATCTGTCCGCAAGTTTCTGTGAGATATGTTCTCTTTGTCTAGCGTTTCTGCCGTCTCCATGGCAATGTAGGGGGTGCAACGATGAGTGACGCCGTACTTCCAATCTCACACTTGCAGGGCGCTGCAACGAATGTGTACCAAGGAATTCCACGCGACAGGAGTGGCAGTGTACCGTCCAATGCCACACTTACAGGAGTACTGCAGCAAAAGCGTGTCGAGAAAGGAAATTTTCACTGTGCTCCAGCAGCAACGCTCAGCCTTTCGCAATTCTTCAATGCAGTTTCTGCAGTGCTTTGGGAAGTTTTTTTTTTTTTCATTTTGAGCCTGCCATGTTACTTCAACAAACTACCTTTAATCACATCACATATTTCACCCAAGGTCATTTTTTGTTACGTGCTCCTGCAAGGATAACACATCAAGTTCACTTTACCATCCACGTACATACTCAAATCAAAGCTCGTTCTAATGAACAGATAAAAGATAGCTATAACATTTTGCCAGAAATGTGCACAAGTGCACCGCAGTTTAGTCAGTACAGGGACAGCAATACAGATGCTTCATACTAGTAAAGCAACAGGGAGGCCTTTGCCAAAGTTTTAGCGCCATTTCGAAGGAGCTTGCATCAAATCCAGGAGCTACAAAAAAGTGAGCGTCAGCAAGGCTGGTTTCCCTGCACAGCACCACTAGCTAGGGTGGCTTCCCCGCATTACAGAAATGTGTGAAAAAAAAAAAGAAGAAAAAAACCTGGATGTTAAAGCCAAAGCTATCGCTTTTTTAACCACCTCATACCAATGACCCAAGCCCCTGTATTTCTCGTGATGCTTTCATCACAGGTGAGAGTTGCAAAAGCTAGCTGCTACCAACACTATAAGCCGTTGCACTTTCCATGGTGCACCAGTCACTTGTATAGTGTGGTGAAGCCTGCCACCTGCCATGTATGCGGGCAACAATTCGCGCTGGGGTGTTCTGACATTCGTTTAATGGCGAGTCGATTTCAGCATGTAAATCAGAAATTGCACATGACCGCTAAAAACATTTAGGTAAAATTCAGTAGAGCCAATGTCTTCTAATATCCATATTCGATAAATTGAGGATCAACCCATTTCTCAACGTTAACCCTGTCACTGCAAATGCGTGCTATGCTATCCCTGACTAGAATGGACACTGAACGAAATAGTTGCTCTATATCGACAGATTGCTGCGTACTAATGATAAAGATTCTACTAGCACTGAAAAAGTATAATCGGAGCTGCTTTCACAAGTTAGAGAGGGCAGTAAAAATGAAAAGGGTAGGGTTTTAACTTAATACCCCAGTCACACGGACAAGTCTAGAGACACTTTCATAAAATGCATTTACATAGGAAGAATGGCACCTTCAGTGCTCACTGTCACATGGCAAAATCAAGTGTGATTTTAAAATGGCTGCAGTGCCGATGGGGATGCTGTAGCCCTATGTAGAAATTAATTTCTTTGCATGAAAATACCTTAAAATTCGATTTTATTGCAAGCACAATTACCCCAAGCTAATATTCAGAGTTTATTTGTGCATCGAAGTACATGGTTTTGACTAAAAAAAGAAAGCATGCTATGACGCACGAGCATGTTAGCTTGACCGCGCTTTTCGCTAACGCACACGGTTATTGCTGTTTACATGCAAAACCGACCTCATTTATGCTATAGTTATGCTGCTACCAGCTTTCTGCGATAGTGCCACCCATGAGCGCCCGTGGCCAGCAGAGTGCGTGGTGCAAGTAGCACATGGCAAGTACTTGCACTTGGCGTGGTGCAAGTAGCGCTCCTCCATGGTCGTCGCTAGGTCTGTAGTATTTGTTTCGCATCGAATTATCAGCAGACGACGTTTTCGTATTGGCCAGCTTAATAGGATATATGGCTCACTCGTGGCACTGCTTTATTGTCAACCTTACTGTCTTTTGACAATAAGAGACAGGTGCCATCCAATACAACAACAACTTAGGAGCGGAGCTAGCGTATACATGTACAAGATAACAGGGTGAGCTGCGCGGCGACGGCGGCTATGAAGTTGTGAGCAGAAATTTGCTTGTATCGCAGCTATTACTCCTACTAGTGACTCTGTATGGGCCAACAATTCCTAAGAAGGATTTACTTTTGACACTGCTTTACTTCAGGACGTATTATTTGCGAGAAAACAAATTCTTGCACACTTTTTTGATGCCGGTGACAGCAGGGCCAGATGCGCCGTAAAGGTGCTGCCTCGGGCCGGCACTTGAGCGAAATGCTGCCGTGTCGGCCGACGGCTTTCTAGAGATTGAGTTACAATTAACTCCAACTCCATTGATGCCGCTTGAGATACCGCATTAAGACCGGAATACATGCGGCGTTTTTTTCCACGATTTTCGCGCGTCAAAAACTGCCGCGCCGACGCGACGCCCAGCTCGAGATACATGGAACGACGAAGTGGCGCGAGCGCCGCCGCGGATCCCTCGATGCGAAAGCAAATGCAGCAGCGAGCAGAAATAACCGCAGAGCGAGGTACGTGAGAGAAGCGACGCTGTCCCTTGTGGTAAAATCCCGAAAGTGCTCATTCTAATGCTACTGTGCTAAGTGTAGAAAGTGTACATAAGTGCGCAAGGATTTGGCTCGCTCGAATGAACGAAGATATTTCGGAATGCCCGCTCGGATACCAGCGGCACGGTTTTCTTTTTTATTTTTGCAAATTTCACTCCAGGGAGCAAACAAACACACAACGATCCGAAAGTAGGTCATATACTCACAAAAAAGCGACATTCCGTGCTTGATTAAGCGTTTATTTTTACGATAATCACATTTCTGCGGCCAAACTGCCCCATACCTCCTCAGCCATGGCGGCCATGTTGACAGCGGCCGCTCAAACCGGAAACGCCAGCTTTCCGCGCTCCTATTGGCTCGCGTCGACAGTAGTTTCCGGTTCGAGAGGACGCCGTGCCGCCCGCGCGTCAAATATCTGGCAGGGCCAGATCGGTGGCGGCGCGCTTTTTTTCTGACGTGGGGCGTCGAGTGCGCGCCGTCAGGTGTAAAACGCCGGTTTGACGCGGCAAAAACGCTCCATGTATTCCGGCCTTTAGTGCAGCAGCAGACAAACGCCTTTTCCTTGTGCAAGCTCTGAGAGTGAGGGTAACTATTCAAGTGTACGCATCGTTTTTAGTCAGTGACAACTTAAATCTAGTGCCTATTAAAATAAATGCTCACGAAATTACAGTACAAATTGCAACACATTGTAATTCTCGAAAAACATATATGTGGACGCCCTGCTGCCGAGGCTGCACACTTGCCTGCCGGACAAAGTGTAGCGAGTTCGCCAAACTCACTTCGCGCCAAGTTCGTTCATCAGCGAGTGTCATAGTTCATCGTGTGACACGATGCGAATAGCACTAAAGGCGAGTGTCACTCGTTGAAAGCGACACTAAACTTGCTCGTCTGACAGGGGTATAATTAAACTAAGTAAGATGTGCAAACGTTTCTGAGCACAGATGGAAGTTGATGGAGACGACAGCATGCAACACACAGCGCGAAAGTGCGCTTCGGTCTGCACAGCGGGCGATTGGCTATGGTGATAGATGGGGTATCTTGTACGTGCTTCCATGAGAAACTCCCGGGTTCAAATCCGCCCCATGGCAGAGTTGTGTGTGTGCAATTGCAGATACCGGTGTCACCGGCAGCAACTCATTTTGCAGATGAAGCGCACTGTGTTGACACTGCTACTGAGAGCAAGTCTGCTAGAATTATTTTTAATGGCTACACTGCCATTCAAACCACTTTTTTGTTTCTACAACGTATATGCCGTGTTTGCATGGGAAGGTGGGAAGACTTATAAATGCAATTTTCTCAGCAAAAAAAAATGTGCCTCTTACAGCTGAACCAATGTGAACAGGATGGAAAGAACCAGAGAACTGATTTGCACTCGGGTCAAAGACTGGATGAAGTTGTCCTCAGCTCTTCTGATTTCAAGCCTTTATGTTACCCACTATGCTGCAGGCCAAAAATAACACATCTGATCTTTTTAAAAAAAGGAGTGACGTGGCAACATACATGGATCTCTGCCCGGTTGTTTGTTTGCCGGCCCTGCAGCCTCTCGCTGACGTTCCTGCACACATAGCAACAGTTCATACCAGCGAAGCCCAGTCCCAGAGACAGCTCCTTACCCAAAACAGCGGCGCAACGAAGACAACACGAAGAGAGAAAAACACAACACAGGTTGTGTTTTTCTCTCTCCGTGTTGTCCTCATTGCACCGCTGTTCTGGGTATCATGCACCAACTAGCCTCACAAGCTGTTATTCTGAGATAAGACTCCTTACATTGGATGGTTGGGTCCCCAGTAGACTCCTATTGCTGCCTTTGGGGTCCCATTGACGCCGCCATTGTGGCTGCAGGCACCATCGGTGTACACGTGCAACATGTCACTTGGCTCTGAAAGAAATCCCCAGATTCCATTCAGAATGCACCGAAATAGGTTGCGCACCCTGAAGCTTGCATAGTCAGGCAAAAACTGGATACGCTTACCTCACAAGGACATAAGCAGTATGCCCGCTAGCTAAAAACCTAAAGTAGGCTAATGCAGCTAAAAATCTATTCAGTTTAGCTAATAATGCTTAGTTCCATAATTCCACATTTCACTTTGCAACTTCTCCACTAACAGTTGCTATTTCAGCCTAAAGTTAAATGTGCAAATTCTGGAAGAACCTACACCCAGCATCTATGCAAAACCGGTGTCACTGACTTATTATGTCGACAACCTCCCCACTCCAGATAAAAATAGGTATTACAACCAAGATTAGTGCATCTGCAATAATGACTCAGTGACTTGGGGCGCTCTGATTCCGCAAATGAGGTATTATTCCAGGCCATGATGGCTGCACTTCATAGCAGGCAATGTGTGCGGGTATGCGCTGATATAGTAGATATCAGACTATTTCTAGGCTGTACTGTTTTCCACAGCCAAGGGGTCAACCTCAGGGCAGATAAGCATTATTACTATTATACAAGGAGTGGCAAAAAAACCTTTCACAATGTGTTATGCATCTTCTTTTCAGTAACAGATGAAACTCAAAGGTACTCTATTCAAATGAAAATTAGAATGTCCTCAATGTGTTTCTATGAAAACCATATCATGCTGTTTTTTTTTGTTTGTAATTGTTGAATTTTTAATTTTTCTGTGGCTTTTGGATCATCCTGCGTTCGCAGCAGTCATTTAAGCATCCCAGCACTCACCATCAGGATCAGGGCAAAAGCGCTGTGCTCTCAGGTCTTCGGCAGGGTCAAAGCCTACAGGAAAGAAAGGAAACAAAATAAGCTCTGCCGGTGTGGGCACACGCAGAGCCCAGGTGGGGAGGAAAGAATGTCTCACCGTGCTTGCGTTTGCGTCCCTGCAGTGCCTTACCCACAGAGTGGCAGCTCACCCCAAAGCTGCCTGCACAGAGAATGGATAGCACCCTCGTTTAACCACATTTCACAGGGAAGCAAGTCATCCACCGCTCAGTCATAACTCTGCCTCATTTATAGATCAGTAATTATCCACACTAACTCAAAACTGCTGTTTCCTGTTTTGACTCTTTCCTTGTTATATTTCTCTCAATCTCCTAAAAATTTCTTAAGAAGGAAACATCCTCGAACAAAATATCAATATTCCCAATCCACGACTTGTAGCATAAGCTGAAGCTCCCTAAAAGAAAAAGAGGCAGCTTGGTCATTCTTGCATCTGTCAGAGGGAGGTGCGAGAAGTGGGCACTTCATATTTTGCTTGCTACTGCTGATGTCACAATGTGGATTTAGTCATAACGTGGTTTTTCTTGAGGTGAACCTCTAATAAGTGGTTTGCTGTGTTTATATGCAGGCCTAATACCAAACATTCACTAGCTTCAAATTTACAATAAACTGACTAATAAAAGACATTACTCTGGTCACACTGGAAAGGATTGCAGCAAAGCAATGAAAAAAGTAATTACTGGCTTAAACCAATCCGTGATCAGAAGCAGCTGCCAAAATCCAATCATTCACTGAATTGCACTCAAGGAATTTGCTCAAGACATCTGAATGGAATATGCCATAAGTGTCCACTTCCAGATACTCTCATGGTAAAGCGCTCTTCAAGAAACTCTTGTGGACGATGGTGCCCATTTCCCTTTGGGTAATCTTAAGACACTATGCTATCACTGTGGAGTTTCACTGTGGAGTTACACTGCTGTCACTATAGAGAGGACAGATAGCATGTGATATGTTCATATAGCAGGAGGAATTGCAAGGGTATGAAAACATGATAGGGGATGGCAGAGTGAGGAGGTAGGGAAAATGTGCACGGATATATTGACCACAAGTGACACTATAAAGCTTTAGGGAACAGCTGTGTCTTTTAGAAATCACAATCTGACTTATTATATTAATGAATTTAGGCAACACAGCTGAGAAAACATGTGAAATTTACTTATGTGTACAACATAGATACATTTCATGCCACTCCTGCAGGATTGGTTGCTTCTCATCATAGGCGAAACATGAGTGCACTTTGAACATTAATGTCAGGAACTTGAGAGAGGTCCACAAATGCTGTTTAAAGTCAGGTCACAAGGCACTGCAAGTTAAAAATTTTTGTACACCCACAACAAATGATGACATCCCTAAAAAAAAAAAAGAAAGAACAGTTAATCTGTGATTAAGCACTGGGAGGGACAATAGCCTTCACAGAAACAAACCGATTACTCTGCATTTTCGGCAACAGCTATGGTGAAGATGCACAGCAAGGTATGAATAAAGTTATGCATTCACTACTAGCAAACTTCAGGAAAGAAAAGGAGTGATTATGGCAACCCCAGGACTGCCTCTTTTGTTTCACACTTTCATGCAAGCTCACACACCTCTATGCTAAAAGCAGCACCATGAAACATGAAATGTGCTCTTTCTTACCTGAGCCACTCAGGGTCACCTCTCCATTTGGGTCGTTGTTGACAAAAGCCCAGGCTTCTTGCTCAGTGCTGAATTTTTTGTAAACCGGACGGGGGTAGCCTTTGACCTGGCTCTCACATTCTGGCCTGCAGACACCAGGGAGCAAATACCAGGAAGACTACTGTAACTGCTCAGATAAGAGTGATTAAGTTCTGACTGCATCAGCGGCAGAAAGAAGCCATTCACCACTAGGTAAATGCGCCCATGGTAACAAGGAAAGTAGAAAGACATAGAGAAGGATGGGTGTGGAGTGTGCAACGAGTAGATGTGTGATGCAGCTAGGTGCACTTCTTGTGCAGGGTTCTGGTAAAAACGTCCCCTCAGATAAAAAGTTCCTATTTCAAAAGTAAAAAAAAAATGTCTGTAGTTGCAACTGTATGTACTGCAAAGTCAAGCTTTCACATTGCCTGGTCTTACCAGGGCTGAATAGCATTCATTGTCGCCAACTTTTATTGTTTTTACCTTACATTTTTTTTGGTTAGCTTGAACCTTGTTTGTTTGTTTAAACCCTGCTGGTTTTTTTTTTTTTTTTTTTTTTTTTTTTTTTTTTTTTTTTTTTTTTTTTTTACGTTCTGTAGGTCTTTGTACTATAAGGCGTAGACTGAGCTTTCCCGTGGCAAGCCACAGTGGTGTATGCCACAGTGCTTCCACCCGTCAACTTGGAAGTTAGAAAACATGGAACTGATGTTGTGCGCTCGTAACAAAAAAAGTTAGAATGGTGGAAGGTAAAAGACTTGCGCAAAAAGTAGATGAAGAAAGAGACGTGCTTTTTGCGCAAGTCTTTTACCTTTTGCTAATATGAACCAACTCGCCCAGAAGAAAGTACTTATTGAATTTAGAATGGTGGCAGCGGAAGAAATGTGGTCGAGCACAAATGCGTCTCTGGGTTCTCTGTGCTTCAAGAACATCACTGTTTGAAGTGTTGGATTAGCCCTTTGCCACCTATGGACGTGCCCAGAGATGCAGACATCAAATGACAAGAGGTTGGACTGTCGGTTACAATGGAGGAAGACCAGCACATGTGGCTAATGGACGTTAAAAACTGCAGTTTGCTCCGGTTAATAGAAGACAATTGTTTACACGACTTACTTACTTGTTTACACAACTTATACACAACCTCATTCCATGCCACATGGCAGGTCTTCGAATAAAAAAGAAGAATAATTTTTCTTGCCACGATCCGAGCAGCACAGTCATGGTGTGATCTGGTACTCCAACAGCGGCCTTGCTTTTGCTTTGGTTGCAGGATATTACCGCTGATTTCGGTGGGCAGGAGCAGTGGCTCAAGGTGACCACGGTCAATGACCAGTTAAAGCTAGGCCTGCTTTTTCCCCCATCATCACTGAAAGTGCAGCAAGAATTCTATACTATCACCACCCAAAGGGTTGACCCTCGTCACCGGAAGATCTGCACAGGCATCCCAGTGATGCACTCTGTTGTGGGCGGTTCCGTAAGACAACCAGTGCTCCCAGCAGGTCACAATGTTAGCTGGGTTACTACACCTGCCTTTATTAAAGAGAGGTATTTCCCAGCTGTGCAGCTGGGAGCCAAGCAGTACATAACACTAGCCGGATGTCATGTCGTGGTGGGTTCTTTCACTATGCTTTCTCGCCAAACCAGTTCCAGTAAACATGTCTGGCGCCCAGAGGACCCATGTCCCAAACAATGTTTACATCTTAAAGAAAAAAAAAATCAATTTTTGGCGAAGTGAGTTCCAGACAGATTTACTCTATTTCTGCCTTGGGGGCGCTTTTTCCCTGGGGCCTCTTCCAGAGGGGCCTTTCCTTCCGGGGTCGTACCTACCTGCGACGTTTTTACCTGCACCCTCTTGTGCGTGGATAAGTAAGCATGTCCGTAGTGATACGGCAACAAAGGAAAAATGTACAGATTTGCAGAGGAAAGCTGTGCAGCTGAAGAAAAATTCCTGATTATGGAATTTCGAACAGCTCAACGGGCGTAATTTTGTTGTCGCGCTTACACATTTAACAGAAGCGTGAGACAGCGCATGCCGATTAGGGTGACAAAGGGCTTTCGGCCGATAACCGATAACACATAACAGCTGGGAACAGTGACAGTAGCGGTTGAGAAACGGGCAATGGATACGTGAGAAAGCAGCGTTGAGCCCGTTAACTTGTGTGCGAACTCGCGAACGCGTCCCCATAATTCAGAGTTGCGCGTTGCGGCCGAGACAAGGCGAGAGACGATTTGCGCAGGACACTGCCAAAGCTGAGCGTAGAGTCGCAGCTCACCATGTCAAGAAGACTCCTTTCTGGCGACCGTTGCGGACGGCATAGTAGAATTGGCCTTTTTTCGGCATCAAGTTGAGTGCCAAAGTAAGTAGACGTCTGAAAACCATACAAATTTTGTGCTATTGAGGTAAAATCTGCGTCACCTGCGCCCGTTTGTTATTTGTCAACAAACCAAGCCAAACGAGCGTCGGGGGCGCTTCCGTTCACTAAATCTCACCGCACGCCCAGCAAGCTATGTACTTTGGCGATTAAACGAATAAGCGTAAACTAATTCAAAATGTTAAAGCAACTGACACTATTTGTAGAATAATTCTAGACATTGTAACGAAATTTCTAAACTCTGATTGTTTCGCCCTCTCACAGAGAATAAAGGAGTTTAAGACCTCTTTGTTTCATGCACAAAAATAAAAATATCGTCTGCATTGTCAAGTTATGGTGAGTTTTAGCACACACCTAATGATGGTTACAACGATAGAAATGCGGAGTTTGCTCCCTCATGTGAATATAAAAATCACATTCGACTCATTATGGATCGATAAAGACGTTAATAGCAATTATAACGTGGAGTATGGCGAACCAATTTAGAGGAGAACAGCAACAACATACAACCGAAAGCCGGGGTGTAGCAGGGCTAGAGCTGCGCCACCATCAGCCAAATGTATCAGCAGGTACTTCGCAGTTTCTTCTACACTGTAGGACTGTAGCTTCATTGTGTGGGGCATTGGTAATCATGGAATCATTATTAATTATTTAAGGTGTCATGCAAGCGATAGCAGGTACTGTAAAAAGAACCATACATGACAGTGAATTCATTACACAACGATAAAATATGTGAACTACAGGATGCTTTATCTTATTTCAAATGCACGCTACTTCAAATTAAATTAAAAAATGTCCAAGAATGCTCCTCTCCGCGACCATGCGTGATATGGATATATCCTAATGAGGCACATTAATAATGTTTTTGTAGCCGTCTTTCTAATTTTACATCACCTAAGAATAAAGTGGTTTGGTTTCGTTTATGTGATTTAACGTCCAAGCGATACAGGCTATGATCGAGACGCCGTAGCGGACTCCGGATATTTCGATCAACTGGGGTTCTTAAGCGTGCATTGACATCGCACAACACACGGGCGCCTCGCTTTTCACCTGCATCGAAAAGCGGCCGCCGAGGCCGGGATTCGATCCCGCACCCTTCGGAACAGTACGTAGTCGAGCGCCATATACGCTTTAATAAATTGTGTGTATATATATATATATATATATATATATTGTTAGCATCTCTGTCTTTCGCTCTCCTTTACATGTCAGCTGCGCATATATCCTTATATTTTACTTACACCAACCATGATACGTATATTAGATCACTTAAATGAAATAGGTGCAAATGTCAGTAAATGTTGACCCCGTGCACATATACATCTGCGTAAAAGGGCATTGGTCTTACAAGAGATGCATTAAGTAGAGAAACATAAAACAGAAAAAAAAACGTGATAGCTAGTTCGTGTTTAGCGCGATGAACTTTCTCAAGCTGTGGATTTCCCTTCGTCGACAATTCAGCTATAGATTGCGAGCATGGGTGCATTATTACGGGTGACTACTATAAAGTGGTCATTTAAATTCACTCTGCAATGACACTTAAACAAACGAACGCCGGTGTTTTTCTGTACACGCCACGTCGAACGAGCGCCTAGATCGCACGTGGTGGTCGCGCAACAGAAACCGAACACAGAGGCACTGGGCAAGACCTCCAGTGCTATCGGGATCAGCGGACCAATGGCAGTGGGACAACACAGCTGGTGTCTAGTCCAAATCGGATTGGCCATCGTGACGCGCGTGTTGTGCTCTCATTGGCGGAGCACCTGACACTGGAAAGCTCGCCGGCCATTGCTCTGCTCCTGTCATTCACTTGCCGGCGTGCGTCGCGAATATTCTCGGTGAGCGAGTTCTTGCGGTCGTGTTCCGCACTCGTGGCTCTGTGCCGGTGAGGAGCAGTAGGATGCGAGCTCTACTACTGGGCATCGTTGTTGTGGCCCTGTTTGCGGGTAAGTTTCAACGCACTAACATTTGAATTTTTGGCTTGTCGCCGAGGCAGCAGTTAGCGTCTCTGCGTGTTCGTCCACGCAAACAGGTCGAGAAATCTGTGGTGTGCATCGTATTAAGTGGTCGTCGCCGGAAACTAATAGGAGGATCTTCTCATTGCGAAGACTCAGTGCGGGTGCTGACGTTCATTGTTCGACTTGCAAGTGTGGTGACGCTTTCGTCATTTTTTTGTTTTTAGGGCTTTCCTCGGCAGCAGAGGATGCAGAGTCCGTTACGCCGAAGGTGGAAGATGACCTGGGCGCAACCAGAGAAGGCTCAAGGACTGATGACCAAGTGGTGGAAAGGTAAGTCCAAATATGCCCCTATGCGTTCTATTGCCACCGTCTTCCGAGAAAAGTTGATGTGATTCAAAACTTGACACTACTTTTCCGACTTGCGCAGGGAAGAGGAGGCGATAAAATTGGACGGTCTGAACGTGGCCCAAATGAAGGAGATGCGCGAGAAAGCAGAGAAACACGCCTTCCAAGCGGAAGTCACTCGCATGATGAAGCTTATCATTAACTCCCTCTACCGAAACAAGGAGGTGAGTCAAAATTTCTTAAGTCTCCGTTTTCGATGTCCTAACATGCTTCCCTCCTTCCGTGAACGTTGCAGATCTTCTTGAGGGAGTTGATATCGAACGCCTCGGATGCCTTGGACAAGATCAGGTTGCTGTCACTCACCAATCCCGACGTACTGAATTCGAATCCGGAGCTGACGATACGCGTCAAGGTGAGTGTCGGTGCTTATGCTAATGCATGGGTGGTGGCTCCGTGCATCCTATAATTTTCGTCGATTCTGGCTTGCACGTTATTCCAAACTGGTTTTTAGTTCCTACCAAGCATTTGCCGCTCTGATGACGTGTAATAGAACACTGGGACCAGCAGCTTCATGTGGCAGCATATTAGCAGCGTTCAGCAACTGCGGCACGATATTTTGCACCTCATTGTTTCACCTGTTGGAAGATTGACAGCAGGTGGCCGTCGGGTTTCTTTGTCAGCGTTACTTAAGCGTCTATTGGCACGCTGCAGGCACAAGGAAACGCATTTATTTGCTGTTTTTGTTATTGTAGCTACAAAATTGGCTCTTTTAGTGTTGTTCCTCATGTTTTATTTTTGGGGGGCATTTTATTTAGCGTGTAAAATCTGCCGACCTTGTTTCGTTTAAATGGTAGAACTGCAGGCCTGAATCTGTCTTTGCTCTTTAGTTTGCAATCTTTTAAAAGTTTACGGGGTGACCTATTCTCATGTCACTTCTGTGATAAGTGTCTGTATGCTATGCCATGCCTAGGCTCCTTGACCCTGTCTTGACATTCTCTTAGTGATCTGCACTCGATGTCTGCTTCACTAGCATGAATTCATAAAAAAGAGAATTAATTTCCATTAGTTTCAGTTTAACTTTTTCTACTGAAAGACACTGTCTGTTTATATTTTGGTGCATATAAACGTTAGCCAGTTTTGATTTAAAGGCATGCTAGCAGAGTTCATGAATGCTGCCAGAAATGTGTACAACTTGCTACTCATTTGGCTTCAGCACGTGTTTTGTTGCTGAAGTTCATACTTCATGAAGCATCAGTTCTGAGACTATTTCATTGTTTGCATTTGAGCATGCATCATACTTAGCTGGAGAGTTCATGTTGTGACTACGAGCATTAGGAGCTAGTAGGGAAAATGTTGCTGTTTCTGGCACATTTGTAACTGTCTTCAATAATAGCCCAGTATCCCCCTCCAGTATCAACCCATATTTTTTTACCATGGAAAATATTGGAAAAAGCTTGTGGTTTGACATTTGGCCCTGTGGTTGCAATAGTTTTCAAGATTTTGAAATTATGGATATTCTGGTATTAGTTCTTTGTTTTTATCAATTGGCCCCTATGATGTAGCAAAGTCTATTGACAAAAGCCTGCTTTGTGTTGTCTTGCAGAGTGACAAGGAAAATGGCCTGCTGCACATTACAGACACAGGCATTGGCATGACAAAATCGGACCTGGTCAACAACTTAGGCACCATAGCAAAATCTGGTACGGCAGAATTTTTGCAGAAGGTTGCAGAGACTGCTGATGCACCCAAGGAGCTGAATGACCTTATTGGCCAGTTTGGTGTGGGTTTCTACTCTGCATTCCTGGTTGCTGACCGTGTCATTGTGACAAGCAAGAACAATGAGGATGAGCAGTACGTGTGGGAATCTGACTCTGGCGAGTTCACAGTGGTCAAGGATCCCCGAGGCAACACTCTTGGCCGTGGCACCCAGGTTACGCTGCAGTTGAAAGAGGAGGCCCGTGACTTCTTAGAACTGGACACTCTGAAGAAGCTGATTGAGAAGTACTCTCAGTTCATCAACTTCAACATCTACCTATGGACGTCTAAGACTGAGACAGTGGAGGAGCCTGTGGAAGAGCGCAAGCTTGAAGACACTGAGGGCAAGGAAGAGAAGGATGAGGACAAGGTTGAGGAGGAAGAGGATGATGAGCCCAAGACTAAGAAGGTTGAGAAGACCACGTGGGACTGGGAGCTGATAAACAGTGCCAAGCCAATCTGGACACGTAAGCCAGCAGAAATCGAAGATAGTGAATATGAAGAGTTCTATAAAGCAATCACCAAGGACAGCAAGGCACCACTGGCAAAGACCCACTTCATCGCAGAGGGAGAGCTGACCTTCAAGGCACTTCTGTACATCCCGACACAGCAACCAACGGAGTCATTCAACCGGTATGGGGGCAAGGTGGACCATATCAAGCTTTACGTACGGAGAGTCTTCATTACTGACGACTTCCAAGACATGATGCCCAGCTACCTGAGCTTTATCCGTGGTGTTGTTGATTCAGACGACCTGCCACTTAATGTTAGCCGAGAAACACTGCAGCAGCACAAGTTGCTCAAGGTCATCAAGAAGAAGCTGGTGCGCAAGGCCTTGGACATGATGAAGCGTATCCCTGCTGAACAGTATGAGCAGTTCTGGAAGGAGTACTCGACCAATCTGAAGCTGGGCATCATAGAAGACACGACAAACCGAACCCGCCTGGCCAAGCTGGTGCGTTTCCACTCGTCAAATGGCGATGGCCTGACTTCCCTGTCGGAGTATGTCTCTCGCATGAAAGATGGTCAGCAGATAATCTACTACATGGCTGGGGCGTCCCTTGACGAAGTGAAGCGGTCTCCTTTTGTGGAGCGTCTGTTGAAGAAGGGCTATGAAGTGCTTTTCCTAGTGGAGCCTGTGGATGAGTACTCCATTTCGTCATTGACAGAGTTTGAAGGAAAGAAGTTCCAGAACGTTGCCAAGGAGGGCCTGAAGGTGGACGAGGGAACCCGGGCACGTGAGCGACATGATGCTCTTGTGCGCCAGTTCGAGCCACTCACGAAATGGTTGGAGGATGATGTGTTCAAGGGACGTATTCTTAAGGCCATGGTGTCCGAGCGACTTGCCACTTCACCCTGTGCCCTGGTGGCCAACCAGTTTGGCTGGACAGGCAACATGGAGCGATTGGCACGAAGCAACGCTCATGCCAAGTCTCATGATACAATGCGTGACTACTACCTGAGTCAGAAGAAAAACATGGAGCTGAACCCAAGGCATCCACTCATCAAGGAGCTGTTGCGGCGAGTCAAGGATGACAAGTCTGACCCGCATGCACGTAACATGGCGGAGTTGGTGTATGAGACTGCAACTCTTAGGTCGGGCTTCCTGCTTGAGGACACTCTTGCTTTTGCTGAACGAGTGGAGACACTGATGAGGAAGACGCTAGGTCTGCCAGAGGACCAAGGGGTGAGTTACTGCTTCCCGTAGTCAGATTTTGGTCGTAACTTGCTGGAGAACATTTGCCTTTCCAGTAATAATTTCCTTTGACTGAGCATGTATGGCTTCTTTCAGGTGGATGAAGAGCAAGATGAAGACGCATTTGAGGGCATTCCCATTGATCTCGGCAAGAAGGATGAAGGAGGTGAAGACTCAAAGCCAGAAGAGGAGGAAGAGCCGGTATGTACAATGTGAATGGGTGTTTATGGTGAGGGGTGTGTCACCCTGTCGCATCTGAAGGTCATTCTCTCTGCAGTGAGTCTTTTTGTTGCCACTGCAGCTACCTAAGTATTGGCACTGTCTTTCTTCTGATGCGAAAAGTTAATCATAACTGGGTAAGGACCCTGGAAGCAATGCACAGACTGGTCGGATGGCCAGTGTGGAAGCGGTACATTGGAACCCACCTTTTTCGTCTTTTTTTTTTTTCTCACTGAATGATTTTAATGTCAAAGTACTTTCAAGGGGGTGAAAGCTTGTGTAAAATTGCTGAATGCATACTATTACAGAACTTAATCTTCAGGATTTGCATTGGCCTATTCACATCTCTGGCACCTGTTGAGGTGGGGTGCTCCTTTTGTGGATGTTCACTTGCCTCCCTCTCATGTTAGGCAGTGCTAGCTGGTTGAAATTTATCAAACTTTCACTGCAGCTGGTCTCCTGACCTTCAGTGATACTGTAGCTAGTAAAAACTTAAACATAATTGATGAACAGTGATGGCAGTGAATCTGTGGCAGTGATAGCAACACATGCTCAGCACACATAGAACAGATTCTCCACAGCATCACTCAGTTTAAAGCTGGTAAAATTTTGACAAATCTTGGACGTTGCTTACTACAGTGTTGAATAGTGAGTAGAATTTGCACATGGCTGTAAATTGCTTGTAGGTACATTGTTTGTTACTAACTGGAGGCACATTCGGGCAGCTTTAAGCATAATCAAACATTACAAAGCTCTGCGGTGAAGCCTCTGATTGGTCCCCTAAGCACACAGCTTTGGCTCACTTACTTGTTGCATGGTTTTGCTCTTATTTTTCAAACATAGCATTCATGCTCTCTGAATGGGTTAAGTATGGTTGTGCCATATGCCCGGGCATATTGTGCATGTTATTGTGCAGTTTCCCAAACTATATCTGACAGTTAACAGTATTTTACTGCAGCCATCCAAATGTGCATGTGAAAGTATAATTTTCAGTTTCTTCGTCACCGATATATCGGCTTGCCATCAAAACCACATCGGCTGACACTGTTTTTATTCATGAGATGTCTGGATGGGCCTTGCTGAATATCGTGCAAGGTGGCCATAGGAACTATTAGTCTATCTCAAATATCTGATGATGGCCAGGAGCGTTTAATTTTGCACATTGCATTGTCTTGCAGAGGGATGAGCATGAAGAACTTTGAGGCAACCAGGGACAAGTTTTCACCTACAGGTCACCACCAGTTACCAGTCATGTCATCATCACCCCTGTATATTTATGCTGGTTTCTTGCCAGTGTCCTTTATTTCTGTTCTGTGAAATAAAAACCTTTGTTTGTGTTTTCAAAATTGGTCTCCTACTTTGTGCAGCGTCCGCGAACTTGCTGCTTCTTCCTGCTTTCGCTGGCAGGGGTTGGTAGCTTAAAAATCCTCGAAGTTAATTTGATGGCGTCGATAGACAGTGGTAATTTGGAATGTGCTGGGAGATCGCCTCTTTTCTAGAAGAGGCGATAGCTGGGAACGCTTTGGGAGATAAAAAAATACTTTATTGGTACCAGTCAATGAACGCCAAGAGAAAAATCTATCGCTCCTAGCCTTCCGTATGACCATGCAAGACGTGGATACGACTCTACAGGACCTGTGGCGCCGCCGTCAGTCGCGCATGAGGCACTTGAAACGTCATGGAATAGAAGCGAAAAATGTTAGCGCTGCCAGAAACGAACAAAATTCTTTCCTCCACGACGAAAGCTTACAATTTGTTTTGTCAAAGAGGAAATACAGGGCACCGAGTGGCATATTGTGATATTGTCCATTACGGTGCGGTGACGTCGGCGGCGTCGAAGTCATTCACACCGGGAATCGATCTGTTTGTGTGTCAGCGCTGGATTTCTCTCGGATTACGCACCGGCTGATTCGCGCGTTGTGCAGTGCGTTTGAGATGTGACTGTCGAAGCTCGTTTTGAGTCGCCTGCCGAGATTCATTAGCACTACAAGGTGGTTATCCGCGCGAAATGGCGAATCCGACCCAGCCATTCACTCCAGCAGCAGCGTGCATGCCCGTGACGAAAGTGGAGATCAGCGTGTCTTGCAGGTGGGTGCGGCAATTTTAACATGATCCTACTGACTAGACAGCCAGTAGGATCAGTGTTTTCTAAAAATTTTTGTCGAACGGTTCAGTAAAGAGACTGTATGCGTTAGTTTCAGAGGTGATTGCTCGCTGCGTAGGGGGTTGGGCGCAGACACGCCTTCCCGCCGACCGGTTCGCTCCATGCTGTGTCGGTCGTACGAACAGTGTGCATAGGATGGAAAACAGTAGCGGGTCGTTTGTTGACGGTGGTAGGTGAAGGAGGCGCTGGGTAGAGGACATGACTTTGTTCTAGGCCTCCTTTCCATGCCTTGTTCGTAGACTTGAAAGGATAAGGAAAACCGCTGTCTGTTTCCGACTGCGAAGTGTCTGAGGTGCACCGTGCAGGCAATCTCGTCGCCTCAGTTCGCTGAATAGAAGTGAAAAAATGCCACGCTTGCTGTGTCATGGGCAGTAAGGAACCTGTTAATCGGTGAAATAATATCGCACACCAGAGTTCATGGTGCCGGTCCAACTACAGAACGAGACGCACCGAACAGATGGGAGACCCATTTCACATATCCCATAAACAAAACAATGTGGTGGTACATATTTGTCATTCGCCTGCAATACTGGTCATAATGAGGCCCATTGCCAAGGGGAAAAATATATAGTAGTATTTTGAAAAGGCATTTTGCTTTTGTGGGCTGCAGGATGTAGTACCTCTTGCTCATATATTCTCATTGCACATAACTTCCCAGTTAAACAAAATTTATAACTATTCAGCCACTAAATTACAACATTTTATCAAGCTCAATAATTTCGGCTTAAGCCAAAAAAGCCCCAAGTTACATACTTTTAAGGTCTGTGGGCTGATGGGAATAAAATGAGATCCATGTAACATGATCAAGGAGTACAGGTGGGTATGTAGAGAGAGAGAGGGAGGGAAAGTTGCAGTGCAAATCAGGAAAGTGTTGGGTTGGCTTCCATGCACTGGGGAACAGGAAATAAGAGGAAGAGAGAAAGGGTAAGAAGCACAGTCACAGTTTGTCGCTCAAGCCAGTTGCTCTCAGGTAACAAAACGATGCCTGCAGTCAACTTCTGTCATCACGATCCGAGGCTCTTATCCTCTGTTAAAAGCTGAGGATTGAGGTGGTACAGAGCACAAGACAGTGCCTTTTCCTCGCAGAAGTAGGGCACTCACATGGCAGATGATCCAATATCTCCTCGTGGTCACATCTTTCACAAGCAGGTCTGTCAGCCATTTCCATGTGAAAAGCATACTATGTGTTGTAAAAGCAACACTGAGCTGTAGAAAGTACAACAGTGTAGCTTTGTGAAGCACTATGCTATGTGGAAGACAGGTGCAATCCAAGATCCAGTGCCGTGAGGCGACGGTTGCAAAACTTTCCCGTGTTGCACGCATAAAGTGAGAGCTTCAGCACCAGAAAGTGAAGCTCCACATGCTGTGTCAAGTTGTCAACTCTCTATACAGGGATACTGACTTGAATTTCATCGTTGCAGAGAACGGGCAGCGTCATCCACCTGTTGGTTTCCTCTTAATATCGCAATGTCCTGGCACCCATTAAACCTGATGTTGTGACCTTTCAATATGGCGCTGTGGTACGGCCTTCGGATCATTGCAATGAGTTGTTCATGCAGCCAGTGGCATAGTGGAGCCTGCAGGCCTGGTAGGGCTGCTTTAGAATCAGTGAAACCTGACCAGTCAGTCACATGAAGGTTCTTGGCTGAGGAACTCAAATGCAGCCCTTAGGGCAGCTAGTTCCACATCATTTGAAGCAGTGAGATAGGTCACCTTTATCAAGCCGGTATCACCACAGACTCCGGGGAACTGGTTGAGTTAACTGAGCCATCTGTGCAGATATGCACTGTTATATGATGAGTGTGGTTAGAATACAGATGATTGAATGTTGCTTGTTTCACAGCAGGCAGTTGTACACCAGTTTTCTTCATAATTCCAGGGATAGGTGAACCTGAGGTTCACGTCAACTCCATATGGTTCGGTATGGTCTTAGAAGTAGGGGTGAAGTAGGGCGACAAGAATAGTAACTATTTTTGAGGCACGTTTAGGCAGTCCGGGCGAGATATGGAGAGCTTGCGCTTGCACACTTTGAAGAGTCTGGATGTTTGTCCTTTTAATGTTATTGAATATGAGAAAGCTTTACCACATGTAGCCCAGCAGTAGTGAACAGCAGTACAGCTGTATTATCGAGTGTAGTGATGCGCCCCACTTTCCTCCAACAAAGGAAAGGACTTGGGCAATCGGTATCAGTCTCTCATGTTGTAGAGATGGGGACTCCACAAGTGATTCCTATAGATGGCAACTCCAAGGAGGCGGTGGCTTGTATCATTAGGGAATGGCTTTCTCATTGATACATGTGTAACATGGTTCCTAGCTTTTACAAGTGAAATATGGTGATGGCATTTTTCAGACTCTGAAATTGGATACTTGTTTACCTGTATATGTCCAAAACTAACTGAATGAGTGAGCTAAGTGGGACACCAATGCTATGTTCTGAGCAAGTGCTGTTGACATATGTTTTCACACCTTTAAAGGTGAAAGCTTTATTGGCCTAGCAGGAGCCAAGGTCAACGGCGGACCAGACTTGACCTTCAAGCAGAGGCGTGGTGGGGGTTGCTTGTGGTTCATGTGTCCACGGAGAAAATGTGACAGATGCTGTGCCTTTCATTTCCTATAAACCAATATGCAATGACAACGTGGGCTAGCAATGAGCCTTTAAGGAGCCAGAGCACAAAGTGTGGCTATGAGTATACTGCGGTGTGACCTGTGCCTTCCTGTCCCTAAAACCTAATCGAATATGAAAATAATTGCAGGGATTGAAAGGGCAGTGTTACAGGGATTACTGAGGGTGGCTACTGTCATAGTTTTCACTCGTATCACAAGGTCGACAATGCTTAAACCCCCACAATTTTTTTTTTCAGGCACCTCAAGCAGAAAGATGTTCTGTCCAAGTCGGACCCAATGTGTGTGTTATTCATGCGAGCTTCTGAGGCTGACAATTGGTGGGAGGTAAGTTTTATGTGTTGACCACGAGACCTATGGAGCTATACTTCCCTTGGTCAAGACAATGTCCTCCCCCATGTCCCTCCAATTAGTCCTGTCCTCTGCCAGATATGCCTATTTTGTCCTCGCTAAGTTCCTAATTTCATCTGTCCATCTAACTTTCTGCCATTCCCTTCTGTGCCTGCCGTCTCTTGGAATCCACTTCATTATCCTTAATGACCATCTTGCATTGCATGCCCTGCCCAAACTCGTTTCTTCTCCTTGATTTGAACTAGGATATCATTATAACTCGTTTGTTTCTTGATTCCCTCTGCCCCCCACTTGTCCCTTGATGTTGCAGACAGCACATTTCTTTCCATAGTCGGCTACAGTATCCTAAGTTTATTTCATTAACCTCCAAGCTAATAGAAGAAACAGAAAAACCTAAGATTCTTTTTCGGTTCAGCCACATTTGCCTTTATTGTTGGCTCAAGCACTTATCGCCACTAAATCAGCATACAGTCACATTGAGTAGTAACAGTGGAACACAGTTGCACGGAGAGAGTGATGGTTTAATACCAAGCATGGTCTTCATTCAGGTGGGACGCACAGAAACGATGCAGGACTGCCTTGACCCAGACTTCGTCACCAAGTTTCTGGTGGACTACTTCTTTGAGGAGCGCCAACAGCTCATCTTTAAACTGTGAGGAGTTGATTGCCTATCCATTTTCAAGAAACTGTCATGCTTCTTTGTTTTATTTTATTTTATGGTGCAGGTACGACGTCGATAGCAAAAGCACAAACCTTCAAGATCATGTAAGTGATAATGTAGGAACTGACCTGCATATTCACATCTGTCCAATCATGTGGCTTTGGTTCACATGCAAGATTTCTGTGAGAAATAGAAATTGCCACTATTTTTATCACTTCGTGATATCCTTGTTTCATGCATAGTCACAAATTATTTGAGGTAAGCAAGGCTGTGTTGTATTTGCATAGCACTTAGTATTTTTTCTGGATAAAGAAAAAGGTGGAGATTTTGGTTAAGGTTGTTGAAAGGTTGCGAGGAACATAGTCCACACTCCTCCATGTAAATTTTTGTGTTGAAAATCTTGAATGTTTCTAGTTTAGATGATCAGATAAACAGATAGCTGCATTTGATGGGTTGTCATTTGCCAGGCAAAGACATTATTTCACTGAAAGTGCTAGGGCTCACTTATTTAGTGTAGCCTAAAACACTAGTTTTTTCTGCAATGGCAACCCAGTAGCTAATACTCCGACCTACTTTAGCTTATCATCTGCTTACAGCACTGGTAATCTTTTGGTCACAGTTTTTTTGCACTTTTTTTTCAAGAATGAGAAGTGCGAGTAGATAAACAACAGAAGAGATACTTTAGCTTTAAATGGATGGTCATTGTCTTTCTCAGAGGGAAATATTTTTGATACGTGATCAGTATTAATCAATCTACTGGCAAGGGGCTACTAAATCTAGCTTTGTGCATAGGTGCGGATTGGTGCAGTGTTGTTCGTGGCTCGGAATTTTGTGTGCTGTATAGTTTTCATCAGAACACTACAGGAGTCAGTCTTACTGCCTGTGTATATAAGAGTTTGCCTTCAACTTCTGATTGGTGCAATCTATGACATAGGTAGTAATGGCTGCTGAGCAAAACACTTCTTTGCAGTGTGCAAAGAAAAGAGAAACAGTGGCGACGTTTTGCGAGAATAGAAGGCTTGTTTTTTTTTTTTTATTAATAATGGCAGTTCATTACACACCTGTACTGTCCCTTTTCTGCAGGATTTCCTTGGTCAGCTGAGTTGCACACTGGGAGAGTTGGTCGCTTACCAAGGCAGACAGGTCA
Organism: Amblyomma maculatum; assembly: GCF_055883805.1. Taxonomy (NCBI): domain Eukaryota; kingdom Metazoa; phylum Arthropoda; class Arachnida; order Ixodida; family Ixodidae; genus Amblyomma; species Amblyomma maculatum. The sequence continues at coordinate 78,538,327 of NC_139352.1, read as the reverse complement.
AGCACCAGCTGACGTGAGTGGCCCTGGCCAGATTCGTGTTCCACAGGCGATTCTGAAACCGATTCCATCCTTCTTTTGAATTTCCTGCCCTCTGTCACTAGCTGGGCTGGGCGCTTTTATTTTCCTTTCGTTCTGTCTGCCCACACTCGCAAGACGGTGCGGCCAGGGCAATCTTTAATACAGCCTAAACTAATTAATGTCTGCCCACACTGACATAATGTCACTGGGTGAAGTGATGCTGTGTTTTCACTATCGCTGCGCTTTAGCCAATGAAGAATGGCAGACGGACAATGGGGCCTCGGTTCAGCCAATAAAGGGGGGCCGAAATAAATCCTTAAAAAATGACTGTAATCGTGTTCAGAATTGTTACATTATACTTCTTGTTTACTATATTGCACTGTCAGCATGTTTGATTTTTTGCAACAGAGCTGTGCAATAGTTGTTGCAGAGATGTAGGTTACCTCTGACAGGAAAGGAATAATAGCATAAAGAAAATGTAGTTAGTATGGGATTAATGGGTGCCTCACTGCGGTTTTTGTAGCTGAGAATATAGTTCAGCTGATATTAATAGATATTGTGTTTAATAACAAAAAAAGTTACGTACAGAGATGTAAGAGTGATGTCTGATATGCTGATTTTGCCTCCGAGTCCTGTGTTGCTTGGCAAATAGAGTGGGTGACCGTTCAGTGATTCAACCGTATTGATTTAATCTAATTGCAGCCACCTGGCCTTTCCTGTGCTTGTAATGCATGCAGGGTTGTTTTGCTTGCAGGGGGAACACAGGCAACTGCGGCACCATTCTGTGTGAGTTTCTTTCAGGAAGGCCTGTTTTCATGGCCGCCATACGACTCACGTGTCTTCCTTTCAGTGACTGTGGAGGAGGTCATCGACTGTAAGGTAAGCACAGGTTATGTAGGATCTGATTTTTGGTCCGGTCTTTTTATTTCGGGCAGGGACGTGGGTGTAGTATCCAGGCAACTGGAGAAAACGGGGCCTAGAGTCTGGCCACACTGTAGTTTGTTTATACTTCTCATCAGGGGTACACTTGATCGATAATGATTGATTAGTCGCTGAAAAAAAAAAGAAAATCCAGTTTTTAAATCATTTTTTTTATTACTAACGCATCTTTTGCTTACAGCCATAAAATCATTTTCTCAAAAGAAAAAAATTAGAGAGAGCTGTCCTCAACATCCGTCTAAAAGTATTACACAAGCAAGCAAGCATATAGTAAGCTCAGTAACCTAGAGTGAAGTGCGGCGATGATTTTCTCAGGCAATAATCAGACTACTTAGGGATTGTTACATAGTTTGGCTAGGTTGATAGGAAAATATTGTTGTTTTTGTTGACAATATTATTGCCGCATGCCTCTCTGAAAAGAGGACAAAGAAGAACAGAGGACAAAGAGGACGAAACTGAGGTAGCGCGTGAAACGGTTCCGATCAGTGATCGCTGCCTTGTACTCGTTACATTTTCTGGTGGAGCAGCCGGGTACGATTTCCCTTTTTGCTGAGTGCAACCCCTCAAGGGCAACCGAGAGCCACCACGGATTTGACACCGGTCCATCGCAGTTGCAGCCGCCGCCTTCGAGGTCAGTCGCCAGAGTTCGGGCCTCTTTCCTGCACACCTGTGGCCAACATGCATAGATCCAACACGAACATTGCTGCTAACGGAGAGTCTTCACCCCATTTCGTCGTCCTCCAGTCTCGAACGCCACCGTCCTTCCATGGCGAGCTTTATGAGGACGCTGAAGACTGGCTGGACCAATTCGAACGGGTCGCCAATTACAACGGCTGGGATGAGCAAAGGAAGCTCTATAATGTTTACTTTGCTCTTGAAGATTCAGCGCGGACGTGGTTCGTGAACCACGAAACGACACTATCAACATGGGACCTCTTTCGTCGCCAGCTGTTGGCGACCTACACCGCCAACGACCGAAGGGAGCGTGCGGAGTCGGCGCTGAAATCTCGTATCCAAGCCCCAAACGAGAGCATTGGAATGTTCTACGAGGACATGATCCGCCTTTTTAGGCGTTCTGATCCAAATATGTCAGAGGAGACTAAAGTGCGCCACCTAATGCGCGGGGTGAAGCAAGAACTATTTGCTGGGCTTGTGCGCAATCCACCTGGCACGGCATCAGAGTTCCTAGCGGAGGCCACCACGATAGAACAAACGCTTCGACACAGGGCTCAGCACTATACCTGCAACGTGTCCGCCATGTCACCGGTCGTCTACGGTTCCGGCATCAACGGTTCTGATGATGCCTTAAGGGAGCTGATTCGATCTGTGGTCAGGGAAGAGCTGAGACATATTCAGCTACAGGGTCTAACATCGTCGTCGAGGCTTCCATCACTCGCGGAGGTCGTTCGCGAAGAAGTGAGGCAAGCCGTCGTCCCGGAACCGTCTGTGCCTGGTGTGCAGCCACCGCCACCGAGTGTGCCAACGTACGCGGCCGTGCTTCAGCAGCATAACCTCTGTGATCCTCCAAGAGGGAACCCCACTGTGCCGCATCTAAACCAGCACCACAGTGGGTACGGCTCTCCCAGAGCCAGAGTGAACCCCCCTACTCTTGATCCAAGCCCACGCCATCCTCCTCTTCTAGCCGAAGCACGATTCCGAAGGACTGACGTCTGGCATTACCCCCCCTGTTAACGTTAACATATACACGTTAAGCTGTTAACGTTCTGTATACATATGTCAGCAAATTTGGACAACCCTGTAGTGGCCACAGGATTGGAGGAGGTCAGTTTACATCCCTATTCCAAAGAAAGGCAGTGCCAAAGATTGTTCCAACTACCGCACGATCGCGCTTATTTCGCATGCTAGCAAGGTGATGTTGAAAATCCTCCTAGGTAGGCTGCAGCAGTATGTGGATCGGGAGCTTCCGGACATGCAAGCTGGGTTTCGCAAGGGCAGAGAAACTAGAGACCAAATTGCCAACCTTCGTTGGATCATGGAAAAAGCAAGAGAGTTCCAGAAACCCATCTACTGCTTTATTGATTATGCGAAAGCGTTTGACTGCGTAGATCACAGCAGATTGTGGCAAGCTCTCCAAGAGATGGGAGTTCCAATTCACCTCATCTGTTTCCTCAGGAACCTGTATGAAGGGCAAGAGGCCACAGTCAGAACTGGGCATGGTCTTACTGATTGGTTTCCGATTGAGAAAGGAGTGAGGCAAGGCTGCATACTGTCGCCCTGCCTATTTAACCTATATGCAGAGGAAGGCCGGTCTGGATGAGTCTTCAGCTGGAGTGAAGATTGCTGGAAAACGTATCAACAGTGTTAGATATGCGGATGATACCACTTTAATGGCAGAAAGTGAAGTGGAACTCGAGAGACTTCTGATGCGCGTACAAGAAGAGAGTGAGAAGTTTGGGCTTAAACTAAACATTAAAAGGACAAAGATCATGGCGTCTTGCCCCATCAAGTCCTGGAGCATCAAGGGACAAGAAGTGGAAGCTGTGACAGATTTTCTCTTCTTGGGCTCCAAGATAACCCCAGAAGGAGACTGCAGCCATGAAATTAGGAGATGCCTACTTCTGGGAAAGAGAGCCATGGCTAGCCTTGACCGCTTAGTAAAGAGCAGAGACATTAGTCTGCCAACCAAGATCCGTATAACTCGTGCTATGGTCTTTCCAGTTGTGATGTATGGATGCGAGAGTTGGACTGTGAAGAAGGCTGACCGCTGAAAAATTGATGCGTTTGAATTGTGGTACTGGCGGAGACTCTTGAGAGTTCCTTGGACGGCCAGAAGATCAAATCAGTCGATATTGTCGACCATAAACCCTGACTGCTCATTGGAGCGTTAAATTCTAAAGTTAAAGCTCAGCTGGAGAAAGATTTGATGTTGGGAAAGCTTGAGGGTCACCGGAGAAGGGGTAGGCAGCGAACGCAATGGTTAGATGGCATCATCGAGGTGCTGCAGATGAAGTTATGTGATGTTAGGAAGATAGTGAGAGACCGGAAAGCGTGGCGTAATATGGTCCATAGGGTCACGAAGAGTCGGACACGACTGAACGACTGAACTGAACTGATTATAGCTTTAAATTTGTCTTCACTCTTTTCATGCGACGAATGCTGCCTGATTCGTTCCCTTCCGAAGAGGAATTAATACAGTCCGTGTGGAGCAATTGTACCTCTGTTGAAGCTGTGCTGTCCTTATCAGGGCATGGTAATAGACTGCAGAAGAGAACTGATTTTAACTTGGCCCTCAGAGGAAAAACCTGAGAGAAGCCCTACTTGTATTGATCTTTGTTCATGCAAGCTCATTGTGCAGATAATTTGGGTCCAAGGATGTGCAGCTTGTTTCAGTTTTGCAGCTCAGTGGGTGTGTTATGTCGCCCTAAGGGCACCTACAGTCTTCAGACAGAGGATAAGCAAAACAGATTTATTTCCCAGAAATGTATGGTCCTTATGCATAGAAAACGCTGTTCAGAAGGAGCACTGCATCACATGTGGACATAGATGGGGACAGCCGACCGGCTTTGACTAGCTGAATATGGCGTCAGGATTGTGGCGTATGATTCGGTCATGGGTGCTGAGAGAAGATGACCAGGCAAAGATGGATGATCTGTTTAGATATTCTATGCAAGAGATGGGGTGTGGATGGAGGCTCTCTGTGGCCAGTTCATTCAGCACTGTTTCCACTCAAGGTGCAAGTGCATGACATCACTAGTCAAGGTGCTGATCTCTAGGGGCCATGCTTGAGAGCTAAACACCGTGACCTTCTAATGTTCCAGATAAAAGAAGGAAAGGATAGCTAAGCTCATAGCTAAACTAGTCAAGCTGATGGTCTGTTAAACAATGCATAATAGGTGCAGATGAAGAAAACAACGTTCCTGATGACATAAGCGTTATGTATTTTATTGAACCGCTAACACTAAGCTCGACTTAGACTTGCTGCTCAAAACAGAAAACAAAAAGTTCCTTGTGAACTGGACTACAGATGGAATTTTGTGGCAACAATATGTAACTGTCTGGGCATCTGCCTGTTTCCAAGCCATACATAGTTGTGGTACAACAGGAAGCTGTGGGCGATTCTCGTAGTGCAGTGACATCACCATGGTAAATTCTGCTGTTTGTGTTCTGTGCAGCGAGTAGTCGACATGCAGTGGCAGGGCAAGAAGCTTGAGAAGAAAGACTGGTTTGGCAAGTCAGACCCTTTCCTGGAGTTCTACCGCGTCAGCGAGGACAACAGCTACACAGCGGTTTTCCGCACGGAGGTGGTCAAAAAGAGCCTCAACCCCACGTGGCGTCCTTTTACCATCCAGATGCGGCAGCTGAGTGGTGGCGATGATGACCGCACCATACGTGTGGCCTGCTACGATTGGGACCTTGACGGAGGGTGAGTGAGCGCTCATTGTGACAGTGTGACGCTAAGCCTCCACACATGCAGTATGTCTTGCAGCCATGATCTCATTGGGGAGTGCTACACCAATGTCCGTACCCTGTCCCAGGGACTGGGCCCAGCAAACGAATATCAGGTACGGGGCCTGCAACCGTTGTACCGTTGTAATTGTACCATTGTACTTTTGTAATTACTTACTATATTATAATGTTATAAGGTTTGAATCATGTTTGTAGTATAAAGACTTTCATGTACTCGCTGTATTTCGAACTTAATTACCCCCGCTGGGATGGCGCAGTGGTTAAGGTGCTCGGCTACTGTTCCCAAGGATGCGGGATCGAATCCCGGCCTCGGCGGTCACTTTTCAATGGAGGCATAAAGCAAGGCGCTCATGTGCTGTGCGATGCCAGTGCACATTAAAGAACCCCAGGTGGTCGAAAATTTCGGAGTCCTCTACTACGGTGTCTCTCAGAGCCTGAGTCGCTTTGGGACGTTAAACCCCACGAAACCAAACTGAACTGAATTAGGGCTCCCCAGTTCTGGTTGGCAGTGAAAAGGAACACCACACAGCGGTAAATGCCCACTAAAGAAAAATACTATATATGTTTTTAATGAATCCTTGCATCTTGTAACATTCACACTAGCGTATTGTAAAGCACTTTTCTGTCATATTCACAGTCCTTGTGTTCTCTGCATGCTTCATGTCAAGCACTCTCCGCATTGTCAGAGATAGCTGTTAAAGTCGATCCTATTCGCACAAAGGCACTGGCTTGCAAGTTAATCACGTCTGACTCTCTAGCACCAGCTACTCGGATTCAGTTCTTGCAATCACTCGATATTTAGCACATCCAAGGTTATTCTGCCTGTTTAGTCAGGGCCTGCACATTTCGGATGTCATTTCCAAACATACTTCTTCGCACAGCTGCCATTATGCTCTATCTTACTCTTTTTTTTTTTTTGTCAATGTTAAGCGGCCTTGCTATGTTTAGGATGTTACATTACATTTGCAGACACTTTGTGTGTACTGTTTTGTACTTTGTCTGCTGTACATATTTTTATTCTCCGATTGCCATTGGAATAATTTCATTCCTTGAATGAAATTATTTTTTACTGTGTACCATCAAACGGGGCTAAATGCCACTAGGTGTATTGTATTTTACTACTTTGTAACAATCATAGAGTGACAGAGAGCTTAGATGGTTTAGTTTGGTTTATAGCATCCCAAACTTAGGCTACGAGAGGTGCCGTAAGGTAGGCTCAGGATAATTTCGACCATCAGAGGTTCTTTAGCGTGCAATGCGATAGCACAGCATACAGGTGCTTTATGTTTTGCCTCCATCAAAACGCGGCCACTGGTGCTAAGATTGAACCTGGGTTCCCCGGCTCAGTAGTCGAGCTGTTTTAAGTGCTGAGCCACCGCAGTGGGTTACAAAGACCCCAAACTGGGCTTTAACATTTTTTAACACTAGTACATGAGTCTTTTGTACAAGTTCTAGTGGTTTCTGACAAGAAACTATAAAACAGTCCATATTTGTACAGTACAGCCAGACGCGAAGTGCACATTATGCATGGTGCCAGTGTGCTGTGACGGTGACTGAAAAGCAGCATAACTGCTCATATTGCCAGGATATGTTCTCAGCTAACTTATGAATACGTATAAGTGAGGAGAATGTGAGAAAGGACTGCCACATTGCAGTGCTGCAACCTTTTGACAGCATTTGTCGTGATTCCAAGCAACAAGACAGAAGTGCATTGTGTACCTTGCAGTGCAGTCCCTCTCAGCTATGTGTTCTGGTTATTATAGGTGCACTGCTTGGTCTTAACTGGGCATTTTTATTGCAGCTGATCAACAAAAAGAAGCAAGCCAAGAAGAAGAGCTACAAGAACTCTGGTGTGGTAAGTGGTTCATGGGGTGTGGATGCCTCTTGGTGGACTGACACCTTGCGCATATATGCAGGTGAAGCTGGTCTCTTTTACAGTCCGGGAGCAGGTCAGTTTCCTGGACTACATTCGTGGCGGGTGAGTTACACGGGGGTCATGGTAGCGACCACAATTAAGGTTCCTCGGGAAGTTAAGTGACTCAGAAATGTTAATGATAGCATGAGCTCTAAATCTGAGTTCGGGAGACTGTTGGGGAGAATATTATTGGGAAGTTTTGGGAGTGCTGTTAGAATGAACATTTGCCTGTTAAGTATGTGTACTTCTACGTGCTCTGCTCCTGTGAGCCAAAGGGTGCTGATGAGGAAAGCTCTGTAACATCAGTGTGCCGTTTTTCATGGGCTTTTGTCACCTTTTTTTTTGTTTTGGTTTTGTGTTAGTTGCTGGTAAAAAATGATAACAGCATTAGAAATTGTCACATACTACTGTTTATTTTTGAAGACAAAATAAATCGCTACATTCAGAGCAGTTTTTTACCTTTCCTTGGCGTTGTTTCTATTAGGAATGCAAAAAGAAAAAAAATTTTTGCATGGGAACATGGGAGAAAAGCTGCCTTTGAATATCAGATCAGATATTAAAATATTTCTTCAATATGAAAAAAAAAAATTGTGAAAAACATAGATAAGAATACATTCCTTATTATTTTTATTTTTTCAAATGGCATACGCTCTTTAAAACTGACGCTAAGCAAGGCTAGACTGATTAGCTAGGGCAACAAGATGCAAGCTGTAATGTGGCCGTGCAAGGTGAGGGGCAAAATGAAATCCATGATAGGACTTGTGACTGAAAAATGACATGACTGGTGGTAAAACCTCATTAATCCTTATTGAAGAGCTCTTTAAAGCAGCTCTCTCTGTGTAAGAAATGCACTTTGATGTGCTATTAGGCATTCCAAAGTGATGTGCAGCATGGTTTCAACAGCTGGCAAATCTGCGGCTACTGTTGGAGGCTATATCTACGTGGCCAGGTTACTTTCTTTTTGCCAGCGACAGGGGCCCTGACAACTCTATCACTGCACCTCTGACTTGTGTGCATTAGGGGTACGAGCTGTGTTGCATTGTGAAAAGAGTGGGATTTTTACGTAACGACTTGCACTGCTGGAGAAAGCTCGACTTGTAGTTCTTTCAAGAGCTTAATTTAAAATTTTTAAGTGAACTTTCCAGCATGTCATGGCTGACCGAAACAGTACGGGGAGCTCACACTAGAAGAGTTGTGAAGGCAACAAGACAAGCGCCAGAGTGCGGGTGTTAAGTATTTAATACATTATAAAAGGATCAAAGAATAAATGGAGCATTGTCACATTTTACTACATGGTGGCCATTCTTGTTTTTATCATGTAGAGTATATGGGGAAAGTCCACTTGCGGAATTTCATGTGAGATCCAACCCTTGCAGTGTACAAATGACAGGTCCACACAATAAACGACTGAGAATAAAGTGAAAAGGGCATGTCTGTACTGTTCTCCTGAAGCTTCAAGCCCAATCTTCATTGAGCTTGACAAGGTAATGTGGCTTTCGGGGCCCTAATAGAAATTAGTATTTGGTCACTGCCTAATATTCGAAAATTTTTTGATATGCATTTCTTGAATTGAATATGAACTGAGTAACAAACATATTCAATTCGCTTTCACCATTTCGAGTATTTGGACACCCCTAGTTTTTCAGTGAATCACCGTGCTACTAGAATGCCTTAGTCTATCAATTGAGGCCAACTTCAATGCTTGTTTGTCTCTGGCTTCTGCAGGATGCAGATGCACTTCACGGTGGCTGTGGATTTCACGGCCTCCAACGGGGACCCCCGTGACCCTGCCTCTCTGCACTTCCTGGACCCAGTGAGGCCCAATGCATATGCAATGGCCATCCGGGCAGTCGGAGAGGTGATACAGGACTACGACTCTGACAAGATGTTTCCCGCATTGGGGTTTGGAGCCCGGGTGCCTCCTGATGGCAGTGTCTCGCATGAGTTCTTTCTGAACGGCAGTACGACAGATCCATACTGCGCGGGCATCCAGGGTGTCCTGGAAGCGTACCAGAGGACTCTTCAGTCGGTCCAGTTATATGGTCCAACGAACTTTACGCCAGTCATCAACCATGTTGCAAGGTAACCACCACTTTCCTTTGCAGGCACATGTCCAATGCTTTATTGATCTCAGATTACTTATGAGATATAAAATAAATGGGGCATGATCCTGGCAGCTGTAGATGTTTATTATGTCCTAACCATAGTTTGGCTCCTCTGGCTACTGCAGTACTAGAATAGTTCTCTTTTTACTTAAATTTTTAGTCTCACCCCTTCTGTGCGTCGAAGTGTGCGTGACACCTCCACCCGCGGGAAGAGTCATCTGGTTAACACTGTATGACAGCGGGACACATGCTATCCCACTTGCTTCAAATGCCAGCAGACTATGGAGGACCTGTGTACCATAGTTTTTCATGCTAAATACTGCAAAACTATCAAATCCAGCGAGTATTCTTTTATGTTTCGCTAAGGGACCTCTTTGGTTTTCTTTGTAAAGTGTGGATGTGTAGTCAGATTTGGCCCATTTTGGTGTGGGAAAAATAAATAATTTGAAAATTTTTTGAGCTTTTACTTTTTTGTTTAAAGTCAAGTGCCTCGTAATAATTTCTGAAGCAATTGTCTGTTCTGACAGTTTTCTTGTACATCGAGAAGACTGAGGTACCAATACATACCACATTTGAGCTCTTTTGCCGAGTCATTGATGCATATGTTGCCTGCTTTTCTTCTTAGTAATTGATTTTAAAAAGTGAGGAAGGGATCAAAGAGTTGGACAGGTCAAAGGGTGCATGTTTGCAGAAAATTTGGCCCACTGCTGCAAAGAGCAGAAAGGAATGGTGATTTGATTGAAAATAAGGCTTTGACTTTTGCAGGTTTGCAAACTCATACCGTGATGGTAGGAGCTACTTTGTGCTGCTCATCATCACGGATGGGGTCATCAGTGACATGGCACAGACTATGGAGGCCATCGTCCAGGCCTCTTTCCTTCCCATGTCAATCATTATTGTTGGCGTGGGCAATGCTGACTTCACAGGTGAGTCGGGTGAGATTATGCCATTGTCTTTGGCAGTCAAGGACTTGCACTTCACATGCACCTGAAGATGGAAGAGTGTAAATTGAGAATAATTTGCACTGAACAACCTAAATTGCTACCATGAGTGCAGAAACAACCTTTTCAATAATTTATTACAGCAGGTTCAGGGTCGAATAATAATAATAATAATTGGTTTACAGGAGAGGAAAGATGCAGTATCCGTCACACGTTTTCTGTGGACACCTGAACCAAACCGTAAAGGAAGCCAGGAAGTTGAGAGTGAATGCGGAGAGAGAGAAAGAGGGGCCATAGTGGAGGGCTACAGAGTAATTTCGACCACCTGGGGATTTTTAACGTGCACTGACCTCGCACAGCACACGACCTCACCTCTCCGTTTCACCCCTATCGAAACGCAGCTGCCGGTGGTCAAGTACGAAACTGGGTACTCCGGTACAGTAGTCTGGCATCTTAACCGCTGCTCCACCACGGCGGGACAAGGTCAGAGTCCACTAACGTGAAAACAGCACAAAAAACAGAGGCTGATAGAAGAGAAGGCACATTATTAGCACTAGTAATGGATTTTTGCCAACTCGCCCATCTTTTACAGCATCGAAGTGTCAGCTATTTTCAAGACATGCACTAAGGCTGCCGAAAGATGAAATTATTGCAGAATTTAACCCTAAAGGCTGAAGAGCCTAAAGTTTTTCTGATTGTAATGCAGCACAACAGATGATAAAGCAGTTTTTATTTTTCTTTTGATTTGTTGTATGTGCCTGCATATTTGTGTGGTTTTGTCAACCTCAGAGATTCAGGGATCATTAAAAATTAAGCATGCCTAACCATATTTTCTCTAATGTATCTTTTAGTCTTCTGCATTTCTGCGATTATGGGACTGCTGTGGACGTGATCCATGAAGGTCATCACTTTTTTTCTGATATTCTCAATGTTTGGCATTAGGTTGAGTAATCTTTACTATTCAGATCTTGCACAAAGGCCTGTCTGTTATTTTTACATTATAGGGTTAAAGATGTTCTTTTTATAATGCACTAACTTCAGCAGGGTCTAGTTAGATGTTACTGCATCCTGTCTCATGGTGAATGCAACTGACATGACAGTGATGACTCAGTAGTCACCGTAATATCTCATGATGCCTGATTTGGTTACAGCTTTGTGCCTTCATTAACAATTTTTCCTGCTGCCTCTTTAGACAGTTTCACTTCTCCTGGTGAACTGTATTACTGTATTAATGGCTAGTTCTGTGGGGCCCCAGTCTTGTAAAATTATGTTTACTACGGGTGGCACACATTAGCAATGCTCTTTCTCCAGGAGTAACTGACCGGGCAACAGGTAGCTATAAGCTGTCCCTGTGAGCTGCTCTGCATTTCATGTTTTGAAAACTAAAACTTTCTGCTCCCGTGAAGCCACAGTCTGTCCCATAGATTCTCAACCTTTTCTACCTTGGGGAACCCTGACAGCCTTTCAATATGCGTTGAAGAATCCTCTATCTCATGGCATTCATCCCTTTCTGCCTAACATGCATGCAAGAAGAAAAAAAGGAGCACGCAGAGTTGTGGCCCTTTTAAAAATGCCCACAAAGCATTCTGCAGAACCAATGACTTGCATAAAAATATGCACTGCCACCAAACACATCATCACAAACAATGGTATATGCTACGTCCGTGCACTAATTATGGATTTCAAACACTCTGTTATGCTATTGCCATCCCTGTTTAACCGATTCGGACTACCCGATTCTTCCATGCGTATTCGTTCTTACCCACCGTTAAGAAATTAATTTTTGTACCAGAATTCTCTTCTTCTTTTGGTGTTTCCACTGCTGTCATTTCTGTTCACTGTATACACATGTTCTACTTTTTGTTCTATCTTTTGCACTATTTGAATTTATTTTTGTGCTCTATTGTGTTTCTTGAGAACTGCATTGTTCTAAATCTTCCTCTCTGTACAAACCTTTAATACCTTTTTCTCTGCAGTTACAGATAAGCTGTGTGTTAGTATGATTAAATATTTTTGTGCAAATTGTGTACTGTCGAAATGAGTCATTTGCAGCCAAATAGGTCTTTGTTACTCTGCCACCGATGTAATCAAGGCGCTGTTGTGCGGCTTTTCTTCCTCCTCCTCAGATTTACTAATGGGGACAAACATCTCTGGACTGGATGTCTGGCAGTTTTGGACTACAAGCACGATGTAAACGAATGGTCACCTTATTTCTCTGGCATTCATGAAGACTAAAGTTCAAGTTTCATATCAAAAAGTACGGTCCGAGGCGGCTGGCTGATACAAAGGTTATGCACTTTAGTTGCAGTCTGCATTGTCCACAGACTTTTGTCCCCGATACAATATGCCTGAAAATACATAAAGACTAAAAAGTTTGAACATTCCTCGTCTGTGCTGTACTGTTCCCATGTGTGCACAGTGACTGTTGTAAAGGGGGAAGGGGGTGCGATTATCATGTCTGGTTGCTTGTTTTCAGCCATGGAGACCCTGGATGGCGACGTGAGGCAGCTGAGCTCGGGTGGCCGAACAGCCGAGCGTGACATCGTGCAGTTTGTGCCCTTTCGCAAATTCCTCCAAGGTGGAGGCAGCTGGCAGAGCAGTCAAGTGCAGCTCGCAAAGGAGGTGCTGGCTGAGATCCCCAGCCAGGTCGTTGCTTACATGTCCAAGCACAACATCAAGCCTGGGCCGAGCCCAGTAATTCAGGCCCCACCACCTTGAGCTTGCATCAGTAGAGCAATGGGGAGTAATGAGGAGAGTAAGTAGAAGGAAAATGGGGGAGCTTCAGAAGAGCTTGCATCAAGGGAGTAGTTGAGGGAGTAAATAGAAGCGGCTGAGGGAGCCTAAAGAGAGCTTTCATCGCGGGAGTAATCGAGGGAGTAAGTAGAAGGGGCTGGGGAGCTTCAATGGATGCTAATGAGTAATTGCTTGCTTGTTCCGAATTTATCCCACCCCACCTTGGGGTATTCCTTCAGACATATTGGATTTGAGCTTTCACTTGCATCTCTACGTGTGTGCTCATTATGCAAGCTGCTGCAGATCATTTGCACAAAAGCCTGTATGCCTGGTCATCCTTCCGTTGTTCAGTTTCCGCTGTGGTCATTGCTTAACTGGCTCTTGGAGCTCCTGTGCATTTACAGCAGAAGGGCAAGCATTAATTATTTCGGTTCTTACCAAGAAAGGATGTGCCAAATTGCAACACATTAAGGGAACACAACGAAGTGTACATTCCTGCCAGCACCATTTGCTGCTCTGTTGCCGGGAAACGAAAAAGAAAGCAATATGCAGTTAGCTGCATATATTAGGTGCAACTGTGACGATTTCAAGGGTGAGATAGTTTACATAGCCGCTATGGGAAAGTTATTGCCTGAATGTTACCTCTATTCGCACCTGCTTGTGATACTTGCTCCTGTCTTTCAGCAGTGAGGGCCGTTTACTTTTTGAGATGGGTATGGTCATAGTGCTGACTCGTTGTGCACTCTTTTTGATCATACAATAGCAGGTCAATAGATGGCAGGTATTCACGTTACGTCGTGGGCACCATTTTGTGGCACAGCACGCAGCTTCAGTAGTGCAAGCAAGAGCAGCTGGCGGTAAGCTGGTTAGAGGTGCATGCAACCTTTTGCTGTTTTTCATGCACCACAAAATGGTGGCCACTGCAATGTTGGTGCATACTCTCTATACTTTGCTACTTCAGTCATTATGCTCACATTTGTAGGCGTGACCTGAGCACTATCCGATGGACGTTTGTAAGGTGCAACTTTATTTAATGCTGGCACGATAAAATGTCCTGAGAAACTATGTGCAGGAACACACACATACATTCGGGCACGTAGATTTAACTCAGATAATTGTTTTTAAAACTGGCACCTTCATGTTTTACTGTCGCCTAATATGACTCGAGTGTCTGTGCATTTTCATTGTATTTGCTTGCGTTGAAAGCATGAGGCCTTTATTAAAGTGTCTAAAATATGCCAACTTGTTTTGATCGTGGCCTCCTTCCGCAAGAATCAGCAAAGGAGGAGTATCAGTGAGGCTAGCTTGAATGTTGTTTTCAGTATCAATGAGGATGTACAGTTACCTGGCAGAAATCGCATAAATGACCATTCGGAAAAGATAGGAAGTTTCACTGCAAATTCTTGGCCTGCTCCTTCCGCAAAATCTAATCTGAAAATTTGAGAATTATTTTAACCTGACAGCGTTAAAGGTCCTGTTCCCTAGAAAATTCATCATCGGCATTGTCGGCGTCTGCATTGGCGTTGAGTGAAAAATCACTACCATGGCTATGGCAGGTGATAATTGGCAGGTGACATGGTCTTGCACTGCTTGGTCCTTGAGTTGTGTACGCCACAAGACAACATGATATAGTCAAGGTGGTAGGCACTGCCAACTCAAGGCTTTCCCTTCAGGATAGGAGGGTGACATCGAAATCCAGCCTGTAGGACCTTTGGATCCCAAGTTAGGCATGCTGCCCCTAGTCCATGTTCATATGTTCAATTTTCATACTGCTTGGTTAGAGTGGAGATTCGTGCCTATGCCGGATAGTCTTTGACATGACCTGGTATCTTATGACTGCATGCTAATAGTAAGTGTGGTATAATTGAGGCAAAATATAAAGGTTACCATTCAAGTGGGCAGCAAAATGAGTGTAGATGAACCATGACCAGTTATGGGAGCCATTAACGCTGTCATACCATGCCCTTAAAGGTGGAGCTTAAGTGTTCCTCTAATTTCCCCCTCTACTTGACATATTTATTGCCTGGATATATTACCTGCTACACTTACTATAGATAGTATGCTTATACTATAGTAAGCATAGAAGTAACGGTCTTTGTAGCAGGTATGGGTCAGCGTTGTACCCTCGAACTCTCGACGCATTGTCATTTCCTTCATTTTTTGCTTTCACTTCCTATGTCTCTTTAGTTTTGTGCTCTTTTTCATACACTACAAATCACTTGCACTGAAGGGTGCTGCATTTTTACTTTTGAACTATGCCATAATAGTGGGCTAAACACTTTGATATCGGAGCTGGAAGAAGACTGCAAGCTGCATAGTGGAACGTGAATTTGTATTTCGTCCTACAAGCCACAATCTGGGCTAATCAGGATGGCATGCACTACATAATTGTGTTCCTATGCGTATGCTGCCCCCTTCAATTTGATAGGTGGTTTCAACTATGCCATTAGGCAATACAACAGACGTTTTGACATAAGGCGGCTCATCGCTACCTTGCAGCAACCCTCCACGGAGCTTTGGATGTTGATTTCACCAATGATTAAACATTTGGGGGACTATTTTCTGTGTTCCTGCAGCCTTGATTAAACAACAGAGCTCTACCTTCCACAGTGCTGCAAACACCTTGTGAGATGAAGGATAGATTGTTTGCAATGTCATACTGTGTTGCATCCATCCCATTGCCTTTGTGTTCTTCTCTGTATAGAATTTCGTTTTGTGGCACATCTTTCTCATTGCTCACAAAATATCTTTGTGATTTGGCTTTCCTGGAGAGATGAGAAAATTTGATTCACTCATCTCTTGGCAAACTGGCCTGTTTTGGCTTTTTTACTTTCATTTTTTACTTAACACTGCAGTGTATGTAACTTTTATATTTCAATCACTACTGCAGGATGGTGAGGTTTAACGTAAACTGTCTCATTGTTTAATCAATGCCCCTTGCGCGTTGCAATCTCATTGTGTTGCTCATGCTACGTAAATTGTAGTATGCTGTTGGCCAACACAAAAGTGAAGGGTTCTCTGGTAGGTAGTCAGGTAAACTGTACTTTTTTTGTTGTGTCCGCCAAACAAATGCTTAGCAAATATTTAAAACGCAAGTTTTAAAGAAGTTCTCCTTAGGAATGAATATGTTTGTTTTGTTTCTGTCCTTTGTCTAGCATACTTTTTATTCCCAACATCTTTCCCACTCAGAAATGGAAGCCTCTTTCTCTGAAATAATTTTTTCGTTGAGTCGCTCCGTGAACAATTTATATTGTGCGACATGTAGAAAATAACACTCGTATGGCTGTATACTTAATTCTAGACATGCTGTGCTGTTATTCTCGGAGCCTTAGTAGGGCATTTTCACCAATAAGAATTTCATGAGAAGGAAAATCAAATTGCGTGTCTAGTTTAATACATCTATATGTATTATGAGACACGCATAAAAACAAAATTCAAGTCTTGTCTATTGCATGGTTGTAAAATGCCCATTTGACACCATCCTGGTGCACATAAATATATGAGTTTGACCATCTGATACTGACCAGTTTTCATGAAATTGAATCAGGGCAAAGAAACAAGGCCTTAAAGAATTGAAGGCACTCTAAAAGCAGCGCTTCATTTGTAGCATATTGTGTGTGCTCTCATTTCTCGTTCTTGCCCCATGCTTTCAGTTCATTAGTCAAACTTGGCTTTTCTGGGTGTGCCTTGTTGCTGCACTTGTTTGTGCCTGCAATTCGTTGTTGTGGTACAAAAATAGTTAGCCCACCTGTGCTCTTTCAGCTAACCAGTGACCTGCCATTTGGCTTTAGTTAAAAATTATTCATTATTATTTTTTCATAGAAACAGCCAGCCGTCCTCTCTAACTAACATCAGCAGATAAGGCATGCTTGTGAACTGGCCTGGGTAGTTTTCTCAAATTTTAAGCTTTTGCATGGAAATAAAATTAAAAACAGCATTTAAGTGATTTTATGGCTAGAAAGCTGTCGGAACGGAACAGGACCTGTATTCTGAGTTTGCGTCATTTTCAGAAGTGTCGTTTATGCCGTTTCCACCAATCAAGTGACTCTAAGTCAGGGCGGAAACAAGACTTCTGAAAACGACGCAAACTCAGAATATGGACACAGGTTAGTCTAAGGTAGTGAACGAACTGATCGCTCTTGCTTTGCAAAAGAAAAGGCTTCAAATGGACATCTTCTCTCATTGCTCACGTGGTCATGTTTCAGTCAATAACTCGTTTATTGGCCTGAAATACCACACAAAGACTGGCACAATTTTTCAGGGAGTGGCAGGCATGTAAGGGCAGTGGAGTTGGATGCTTCTATTGCGCATACCGTTCTCACCTCAAGGTCGTCCCTCAAGAAAGACGACGTAAGAATGGAGTGAAAATCCAAGTGTTGTGTCCAAAGTCGAAGCGCAGTCTTAATCTTGATGCAAAAAACAAAGTTTCTGCTGATTGTGCTGACCAAGTCTGCAACTTTTTTTTATAATATAAGGTTATCGAAAAGAAGTGAGCATTTCTGTAGCTGGTACTCTAATGTTAAGTTTTGAATAGTTTATAGTTTGCTATTTGAGTGCTTCACACTATTCTGCATGAACTACTTTGGACCCATTTACACTGAAACTTTTATGCGTATCTTGTGGAAACTTTTGAAGATGTGCAGCTTCTTTTTTTCATTCATATGTGATCTTCTGTGTGTTCAAACCCCCGTAACAGGGCAAATTTTTCTTCAATTACGATATGCTTCTACGAGTGCTGTATGGCATTCCTTTGTGGTCTTATGGCTGCTTACTCCATTTCATACATCAAGTGCAACACTGCCAAAGCTAGAGCTCTTGTTTGCGCTCCCTGCATCCGCGTTGAAAAATAGTGCCTGCTTTTGACGAAAGGAAATAGCAGTTGCTTTGTCTGCAAGCTTAACATATCTTACATTTACCATCAACTCCATAAAAAGCACCTTTTTTGGGGAGAAAAGTTCGGATTCGGTGAATTTGTATGTTTTGTTTGTCGTTTTCGTTCGTGTCGTGTTTTCACTGACCCGCAACCCTGCCAGTGGTGCCCTCCACGCTGCGCAACGCAGCGATCTCAACTGCCTCTTCGTAGCGGATTTTTTCGATAAGATCCGCACTGCGAAGATGTCCAGGCACGCGAAGCAAGTTATTACAAGTGTGTATGCTTGGAGTAGAACCCATTTCTGCAGAAACCACTCGGCTACGAAACGAGCGCTTAGTGATATGCCTCCATCTTTTTTCTTGCTAACTACTTGTGTAGCTTTTGCAGCGTTGCACCTGATGTATAAAACGGAGTATAGTGAACAATTAGTCCCTTATTCTAATCTTGTATACCATTAAAGTGACTGCCTTTCTTGCAGTATGCTATGTGACCATATACCATGTGACCAAAAAGCACTAAAAGAAGTAAAAAAATATTAAAGAAATGGACTGTAGCATGGTATTCTTTTTACCAAAATGCACAGAAGAACTGTTTCATGTTGACATTGTTTTGATTAGAATTGAATGAATTGTGAAAGTTAGTACTGCTCCCTGCCATTTTAGTATTTGTGGTTCGAATATTTTACGCTGTCTTAGGATTTTTTTTCTTATTGCATTGAAAAGTTCACTGCATGTAGGGTCACTGTAGAAAGGTCCTACAAAGTGAAACTTTATGACATTTCTCACATCCTTTTGTGAAACCTGACAGCACTGCCATTTGTATGGTTCCTCGCATAAATATTTAACTCTTTCCATATTGCACCTATTCAGGTCCTTCAATTTGATTAACAGTGCAGAGCAATCAATCATTTCAGTACACTTGCACCCATTTTCTGGCATGTATAACATCATCCTGCATGAACTGGGGAACTAACTACACTCCAGTTTTGGAGTCAGCTTTAGTTTACTGTGCTGGAGGGCTTATTTTTATTCTTAATGTTTTCATGATGGTAAAAATATTTATTGATTAGAGTTCGGGAGTGACCCTGCTACATGATCGATAGCAGACAGCGATGGCTGGCAGGGTAGCTGTAACTGTCGTTTTTTATCCTTGGGGGCTTAAGCTAAGTTTAATCAGCGACATATTGTGGAATTAGAATCTAAAGACTGCCTAATTACACGCCAGTGTAACAACACGTAAGCCGATATGCTCCTGTGACTTTTTAGGGGTGCTGTATTGAACACCAGAGGACACTATAGTAATTTCCATGTACTAGATAAGAGTGTGCTATAGTAATTTCCATGTACTAGATAAGAGTGTGCTATAGTAATTTCCATGTACTAGATAAAAGTGTGTCTTCTGTAAGGTGCCCATCTAGTTGAGCGGCCAGCGTCAGTTGCGACTGTTGTATAATTGTATAAAGTTCACATCCTTCTTCAGATTGCAGTTGAGAATTCAAATGCAGTTTCAGTGCACTTTTGAAAGGGTAGTATAGTGGCCATGTGCAAGTTGCCATTGATATGCAGTTGTGGCAGTTTACCAAGTTGGTTGAGCGTGCCGTTAGTGTGATAGAAGGGGAACATGCTTTTTATTAGCATTTTTTTTTAACATCAGAGGAATGCTCTGTACCATTTTACCCTTTGTGACTGCTAAAACCACATTTTATATGTGCTGGTACGACGTGGGTTTAACATACCTTTGGGGCTATGGGGGACACCATATGCAAAGGCTTCGGATTAATTTAGACCACTGGGGGCTCTTGAACACTAGCTGGCATTGCACCCTACATAGGTGTTTTTGCATTTCGCCTATATTGCTGCGTGGTTGTTGTAGCCGAGATTTGGTTCCATGACCTTGAGATCTACTACCAAATGCCAAAGCTGCTGACCCACCTACTGACTGTTGTGTTGCTTAGAGCATACCGGAAAAAAATTCTCTTGGTCTAACCGGTCCCTTTTTTGGGCTCAAATTTCACAGAGAGGTGGCATTTAGTAGTAATTTTTGTTTTATATTATGTTTTGCTCAGGTACTTGCCTGTTTCGATTGAAATAATCATTAAGTCTACACCGTATGCAGTTGGTACAAGTAACACTAACATATGCTCATCAGAGGAACCTGTGCCCTACCATCAGAACCATCACAGTTAACCTCTGTGGTAGAACTTTGTTCCTCTGACGGGTGTAAGATGGTCCTACCGCGGTACTACTGCTGCATAAGCTTGCCATTTTGGTTTGATGAGAGAGATGATGTTACCAAATCAGGCAAGTACTCTTCCAAAAGGTAACATAAAACAAAAATGACTGCTAAATGCTACCTCTGTACAAAGGCCTGAACAACTGCATGGTTAGGCTGAGAGTTTTTTTCATTATGCCCTTAGCAATGCAACAGTCTAGATGCATCCTATTCTTAATTGCATGCTTAGCGTGTCGTAGTGAAGTTTTTGAGAGAGTTGGGATTAAGGCAGAGGTGAGAGAGGGATGTTGTATCCACCACCCCTCTTGCAAGGAATTTCTTTAAAAAAGTTTCATTGACAGCCAATTTTCCCAATACAGAAAGTCGGGGAAATGCAATGCGCAGGTAGAATCGCCACACCAGTTGCTCTTTCTGGGTGTTGCCCGCAGATCTGTTCCTGGATGTTGACCGCCATTAAAAGACAAGCCTGTGGCTTTGCTATTTTTGTTAAATGTTTACAGTTTGTACATTTATGCATGGCAGCAATGCTTTTGCAGCTGGAGCTTTATATGCAGTTTCTACCTTTCTGCAAGTCCACACAATGTGTAGTCTTGCCTGTACACGTCTTTGTTTTGTTTTAGGGTAAATTTAGCTTTTTGGTGCTGCCTACTGCGTTCACCTTGTCCTCCAACAGGATTAGTTTTTTGTCAAGTATCTGTACCTCCCACTTAAACTTTGTGAAACATTTTGCATTTTGGCATGTTGCTGAATATGCTGCGTCAAATAAAGCTCACAAGCATTTATGTTCAAAATTGTGTCATGGTAATATTGGGGTTGAGACGAACGCCCTAAATAGTTTCCTGCCAATTGCTTGGGAAGCAACTGAAAAGGCAAAGTGAACTTGACTTTGGCACATGGAACATAAGACCCTGTACACATGGATTCGAAAGCACCGCGTTGAGTCAGCGTTGAGTAAGCAAGGTCTCCCTTAATCGACCCACTACTTGACCCGCTTGATGTCTCCGCGAACTCTATTCTAGCGAGCATGTAAAGCAGCAGTGCCTAGTGTCGAGATTCGAAGTGATGTGCGAGGAAAGTCAAGCGAGTTAACCTTACCCCCTGCAAGTGAGTTAACTCGACCTACTCCGCTGCCTACTTTACTCGACCTGACTGCATACACACGAACCTGACAACTAATTTTTTACTCCACAGCTCACTCGACCAGACTTTGCCGAGTTCATGTATACACGGCTATCGTACAATGTGCAAGCTTCCTGTTCATGTTTGATTCCATTGCCTTTTACTATGGAGGGCTTCGCTTGTTCTTTACTCTGGAGTGCTAGAAAGCATTCAATTTTGATGGCGCTATTAGCTATGCTAGAAGCTTTTAGTGTCTACATGCTTTTAAACAAACGGGTCAAGCGACTTAAGTTACCCCCTGAAGTTGAGTTGACTCACTCCTCCATTCACTTTCTCCACCCTACAGCGTATACATAAACCTGACGACTGGCTTTATACTTGACAGGCAAACCCGACCCAACTTTGCCAAATCCATGCACACTACAGGGCTTTAGACAAGTGATTCAAACGAGTTAACTTGCCCCTACAGGTGAGTTAACTGGCTCCACCACTTGCTTTACTTGACCAGATTGTGCATGCATGGACCCGAAAACCAGTTCTTTTACTTGACAGGCAAACTCGATCTGACTCTGTTGAGTCCATGCATACATATCACGGACAGTGACAACACGAATAGGTGGACTGGCACAGAGCCATTTATTCTTTGCTACTGTATGTTTTTCACAGCAGAATCCAGATGAGAGCATGCATGCATTAACTCTATTCACTATTCTAACTTTGGTTGCATGCACAGCATATGCAGTGTCGGAAGAGATGCTCAGTAGCTGTATAAGTGCCAGTAAATTAGTGCAGGCATGTTAGTAAGTTGGAATTCTCTATCATTTACAGGAGATACTTTAACTGCTGTTTCGGGCTGGTGAGGAGATAATATAATCAGTTCAGTTCAGTCGTGTCCGACTCTTCGTGACCCTATAGACCATGTCACGCCACGCTTTCCAGTCTCTCACTATCTTCCTAACATCACATAACTTCATCTGCAGTGCCTCGAGGATGCCATCTAACCATCGCGTTCGCTGCCTACCCCTTCTCCGGTGACCCTCAACCTTTCCCAACATCAAATCTTTCTCCAGCGACTCCTCTCTTCTCATCAGATGACCAAAGTAGCTGAGCTTTAACTTTAGAATTTGACCCTCCAATGAGCAGTCAGGGTTTATGGTCGACAATAT
Source organism: Amblyomma maculatum (assembly GCF_055883805.1). Taxonomy (NCBI): domain Eukaryota; kingdom Metazoa; phylum Arthropoda; class Arachnida; order Ixodida; family Ixodidae; genus Amblyomma; species Amblyomma maculatum. The sequence continues at coordinate 78,515,858 of NC_139352.1, read as the reverse complement.
AGACTGATTTGATCTTCTGGCAGTCCAAGGAACAAAATTGTAACTGGTCCCTCTGGCGATACCAGTTGGATGTCAGTTGAATTCCATTGGATCCAACTGGCATCAAATTGGGAATTATTTAAGCCAAGCCAGTTACAATTCTTGTGCCCTATATGAATTAAAGTTCGTGTATATTTATCTGGTGATTATGCTGGTGATATCCTGAAGTTTGTAAACCGCTCTTGGCTAATGTGGCTAGCCACCCTATCTTGGCGCTCAGACGGCAGATGGCGGCAGGAGTGACGACGTTTGCGTCACGTGGCGGCCTGAGCCTGCACCTTGTTTTGTAATTTAAGCGATACGAAAGTAATGGTGCCAGTCGCGCTAGTCGCGCGCTATCGATCTGTTTGTGTGCACCAGCGCCGAATGCGGACTGAGCTGCAAGACGGTCTATCTGCGTATTGTGGTCGTGGATTGTATTCGTCGGAGTAGCTCTTCTCGTTAGAGTGACACATTGCAAGACACCGATACGAAATGTCGAACCCGGCGCAACCGTTCACCCCAGCTGTTGCCTGCGCGCCTGTAACAAAAGTGGAGATCAGCGCATCTTGTAGGTAAATGCATGCAGTTACTTGTCAATGCAGCTACGAGGCAGGATGGGCGAGCCTGCTTGTCGAAAAAGTAAGCGGAAGAAGCGCTGGAAGTACGCCGATTGCGTTTTGTCTGTGTCGAAGATCCACAGGTGATTGCTCGCTCCGCGCCGATCTAGGGGGCAGGGCGCTGGCTGGCACGCCTTCTGATCCGTTGTACATACGTTGTGCATAGACTACTGCTCGTCAAGCTACCTCGTGTGACGTTTGGTTACGGCAGAATAGAGGCCGCGTGTGTGTCCGAATTTCTGGGGCGTGTTTCCATAGTGAAATTTCGTGCGGTTGCTCCTGTGTGAAGTTCTCGTCCCAGGAAGGTCATGATGCACTTTTTACAAATTGCTGATCTAACTTGCATTCTAATAGATTTTTTCGCTGTCTTCGTTCCGAATAGTTAAGATTGGTTGATGCGTTTTACGCACGCACATGGTGCACATTCCTGTAATGAGCCAGCTCAATTAATCGTCTACATATCCTCCCCGTCTACGCTTGCTTAAATAGAAGAAAAAAAAAAGAAAAGACCGTTGTTTTGGGGGACGTACAGTAATGGGAACATTATGGTAATTTGTTGGCAAAACAATTTTCACGCTGCTCATTTTGCCTCCAAGCAGTCAGTGCCAAAAGGATGCATAATCAGTGCTTATGATTAAGGTGAACAGTGATGCCCTGGATGTGCCACTAAGGTAATGAAAGGGAAGGGATGCAGACCCCGCCTCAAAAAATTGAGACACGTGCATTTCAGGACCTGTTGCACTTTCCGACCTTATTCTTGCAGAACAATGAGTTGGACTGCATTGCAAACAGTTCAGTGGCAGCTGACTACTCTTGGAAGGATCCAAGGCTAATCCCACCGATATGTATATCTACCTCATGCTCAATAAGTAGCATGGGAATTGGAGTATTGAATGGTGAACAGATATGAAAGCCATTTTTCAATAATGGTTATTTGTACGATTGAATTTTTTTTCTTCTCTGATTTATAGACAACCACATTGAATACTGTGAACTGTATGGAACATGGGGTTTGTTATGGATAGGTAGATGTAGTAAACACTCATATACTATATCCTATATGGTAGTTCAAATGATCTCTACTTTGCCCATTTGTTTGCTGGAGACAGTAGAGCTTGGTTAACTGGAAAGGTCAAGTTTCCTTGAGGAATGTGTATATATATATATATATATTGTCACATTAGGCGGTGCATACGCATAAGGAAAAAAGAAGAAGACTCTCGTGAGTTGGAGAGAAGACGACATTCAACAGCGTCGGCTGGTGCCTGCAGAAAACGTCTGTTTGAAAGCCTTGTCTTCTATGTCCGCCCTCTGCTACAAGCTGAACTACCCCGTAGCACCTTGGGGGAGGTGAACTACCCCGTAACAACACACACACACACACGCACGCACACACGCACGCGCACACACACACACACACACACACACACACACACACACACACACACACACACACACACACACACACACACACTGCTGGAAAAGCTGCAGATTTTCTACTTCTTCAGCAAAAAGTATTCATTGAGACATTCTGGGTAAATTTGGACATTGCTTAATACTTCTTTTTTGCTTATTTCGGTTTTGCAGGCAGCTCAAGCACAAAGATGTTTTCTCGAAGTCTGACCCCATGTGCGTTTTGTTCATGCGAGCTTGCGACACTGACAGCTGGTGGGAGGTGAGTTGATTAGGCCTGCAGTTTTCTTTCAGCACTAGGCTTTCGCACTCTCTTTCCTCTTGAGGGAGAAGAACATATAAAGTGAGTTATGGAGCATGATTGAAAAAGCACGTAACAAGACTAACATGCTTTTTCAACCATATGTCTGTTGAGGGAGCTTTTTAGCATCCTTCAAGAGGCAAGTGCGGAACAGGTGCATCTTCCCAGTGCTTGCCTATGACCTGTGGAATGGAAATTTGGAGCCGAACAAAAATGCTTGAATTAAATTGATGTGAAGATATTCTATATTACAAACCTTTAAGTTTGTGAATGAACCCCTAGTCTGGGTTTTCATTGTTGATGACAACACTGCAAGCTGTGGAATATGAATTACAATAGGCGGGAAAAGAGCAGAGTCAGTCAGGGAACAAACTAAGTTGATGTAGCTAAAACCATGAAAGAAGAAACATCCAAGTCACATAACTGCAAGGTAAGGTAACCAATGCTCTCTTAAGGCAACTATAGTGGGCTCCACGATAAGGCAAACCTGATAGCAAGGAGCGGCAGAAAGTGAGGTGTCAGAAGATGCTACAAAGTTTGGAGGGGATAACGTGGTCACAACTTGCGTAGGACAAGATTATTTGTAGGGATATGAGAGGTGCCTTTTCCCTGCAGTGGACAGAGTGAGGCTGATGATGATGAGTTACTTGACTCATCTCTATTCCAGGTGGGACGCACAGAAATGGTGCGGGACTGCCACGACCCAGACTTTGTCACCAAATTTCTGGTGGACTACTACTTTGAGGAACGCCAACAGCTCATGTTCAAAGTGTAAAAAGCGCAGTTCTCTTCATTTAGCTGCTTGCTTGGGAAGAAAATTGCCCAGCTCATTTTGCCTTTCCCCGTGGTACAGGTATGATGTTGACAGCCAAAGCACAAAACTCCAGGATCATGTGAGTCCTATTTGGGGAATTAGGCAGGGTATTAAACTTTTCCAAACTTTCAATGCCTAGATGAATTATGAGGCTCTGCTTTCCTCCTATACAGAGGAGTGATAACAATGCACCGATGCGACTACACGGTTTATGTGTATACTGCAGGATTTCCTTGGCCAGGTGAACTGCACGTTGGGAGAGTTGGTTGCTTACCAGGGGAGGCAAGTCAAGCTGCAGCTGACGTGAGTGCTACACCTAGCCTTATTGCTTGGGCACTGAGACTATACTCCTAGAGGTACAATGTGACTCGGTCTATTCATTGTTTGTTTTTAGCAAAAATTGCAAAAAATCTTTTTGGCTATGTTGATATTTGTCTAGCATCAGCAGAGTTTTGCTTATTGCAAAGAACAAAAAATTTTGCTGTTGCCCGATTCATGCTCGTGATATGTCAACACTGACCAGACTCAGCGATCACTGTCTAAATATGATTTGGGATGAAGCCTAGTCTAAGGGGTCAGTGAAGAAATTAGAAAAACCGGATTTTATACAGTGTAATTTCCTTGTCAAAGAAGGCCAATGATGCCAATGCCATTTTCTTATAAAGAAAGTTCCATTTTTTTGTGAAAGAAGGTTCTTTGTATTAGATTTCAGCAGCCTGTTAGTACAGTCCCACTTCAATTTATCTTCTGTGTTCCTTTAAGCATGATATGTACAGGTTGGTACCTTATTTCACATTGGAGCATTGCGCATGGACTTTGTACTGGGTTGCACCACCTCCCCTATCTCTGCTAGGCACTGAACCAATTTTTTCGTTAACCTAACCTGACTGTAGAAAAGGGGCAGAAATAAACTCAAATGTAACCACGGCCAACTACAGCACAGTATAGAGGAGGTGAGTATAAGGGAATGACGGGCCCATAATAACATTCATGTTATGGAAACCAGCAGTCAACGAAACCAAAGAAAGCGTATGGCAGTGTTTCTGTTATGTTTTCTTTCTTTAGATCTGTGGTGTTGGTCAGAAGGGATTGAGTAATGTAACAATGTTATAGCTGAAAGATAATTGATATTGTGGCTGCAGGGGACTGCCAGGCAACTGTGGCACCATCTTACGTGAGTTTCTTCTGGGAAGCCCTCCTAGCATTCGTGGCTGCTGCACAGCTCATGTGTCTTCCTTTCAGTGACTGTCGAGGAGGTGCTGGACTGCAAAGTAAGCCTCTGCAGATATGGCTGCTTATGTTCTGGGTTGGCGCAGTGCTGAATGGTGTACGCTGGTTGTTTCATCGGGGTGTAGCTGCACATTAGGCATAATTATAGACGGACACAACTCGAGAAAAATGCGGCAGATGCCTTTCAACGGACGCCCTTCGACCAGTGACCCTCATGTCGCTGTAAATAATTCCATTAAGGCGTGGTGAACATCCTTTTATCTGTCACACCCTGCATTGGCCCGCTAGGGCATTATTCACGAGAATCGTTAAATGCCGTAAGCTGCAGGGTGTTCCTTTGAGAGGCAAAAGCTTCTTTCTTCTTGAGTTGTATCTGACTGTAGCAACATAGTCAGGAGAGTGTGTGCTGTTATTTAGGGCACATAATTCAAGCCATCTTCAGAAGGTTGTTGGTGTGCATGATGTATTTTTGGTCCGAGATGCTCTGAATGTCCTGCAAGATTTTTTTACAAAAACTCTGTGGAACAGAAGTGAATGCCTCTGTGTAGCTTAAGAACTGCTGAGTCGCAGAAGTGTTAAAGTTGCACCAATAATATAGCTTCTTGCATTGAACTTGTAAACGGTGGACTAGAAGGTTGATGCCTTATGAGGTTAAGCCACGAAGGGGTTAAACAACAGACGAATGCAACTGTCGATGGCTGTAAGAATAGCATATGTAAATAGATGACATCAGATGTTGTCACTGTAGCAATAGACGACTCAAAGCTACATTCCTTTAAAGTGCCATGAAAACATGCACCAATGCTAGAAGCTGCGCACAAACGATCAATATTCCATAATTCATCTCTGCAGTGCAAAGATATTTAAGGTAGCTTCATGAAGTCCACAGATATTGGTAATCAAAACTGATTCTCCTCCTGTGCTCTCCTCTTTCAACTCAACCCACATGCCAAATGAAATTGCACAAGAAAAAATAAAATGAATTGTGACTGTCTATTTGTGAATTATACGGTGCATGCAGAGCTTTTGTATTTGTCGCGAGTACTCGCAAAAACCACCTCTGCAGGTTTGTTGTATTCACATATAAGCATAAGTACCTTTTCAGGACTCCTTAGAAGCATGTCATGTGTACAGTAGGTTTCAACAATGAGATACTCATATTTTTATATTAGCAGTACCTTGCAGGCACACTGCGTAATTCCCGGAGGTCATTCTGCACACCATTAACATAATCATCGGTCTTGTACCACAACCTTTCCATTAATATTTGCCCGCGCGTTGCCATACTACTCACATGCAACATAGCCAATAAACGTGTCCTCAACTGCTGTTGTATTGAAACATTGAAACATCTAATACTATTTACTTTATGGACCATTTGCAAAACTTCATAAGTCAGCTTTCCTGCATTGCAAAAACCCCCTTACAATGGCGGTGCGGTACATTGTTAGGGCATAAGTTGGGTACAGCGCAGAATACCCGAACCTGGCAAGCAGCATTCCTTTGCTATTGAAAAGCGGGAGGGGATGGGGGTTGTGAATATAGTACCTGTTAGTCACAGACGCTCTTAATTCTTCAGTCATGACAAAAAAAAGGGGGGGTGGGGGAGGAAGAAGGGTGCTGGAAATGAACTTGACCATTATTGTCGCAAGAGATGTTGCCTGCGCTGCACCCTATTTCTGCCGCCAAAACAGGTTTGGCCGCCATGATGAAGAGATTTTTTCATTGCGCAGAGAAGCTGACTTTCAGTATTTTGCAAAGAATGCATAGGTTGTCACAGTGCAGCAGTAGCACTTTGTAATTATAACTGGGAGGAGTTGTTAGTGATAACTTTTTTTGCTGGTTGTGTCTTTCACAGAAAGTGGTAGACATACAATGGCAAGGCAAGAAGCTGGACCGAAAGGACTGGTTTGGCAAGTCAGACCCTTTCCTGGAGTTTTACCGCGTCAATGAAGACAACAGCTACACGGCAGTGTTTCGCACGGAGGTGGTCAAAAGGAGCCTGAACCCCACATGGCGTCCCTTCACCGTCCAGATGAGGCAACTGAGTGGTGGAGATGACGACCGCACCATCCGCGTGGCGTGCTACGACTGGGACTATGATGGAAGGTAAGTGACCGGTGCAAAGCCACCTTGTGCCACCTGTGCACTACATTTTGAGCTGGTCTTGCAGCCACGACCTCATTGGGGAGTTCCACACCAATGTGCGCACTTTGTCCCAGGGACCTGGACCTACAAATGAGTATGAGGTATGTGGCACGTGATCATTGTTAACCTCAACTTATAAAAACCGAGACAAATTTAAGACAAAACTGACACTATGAAGTTCGTGGCCCATTGTTGACTTTAATTCCTGAAAATTGGGGATGTGTGAATATTAAAAATTTTTAATGCGAATCGAGTATGTTTGTTATTCAATTTGCATTCTGTTAGAAAAATTGGTATCCGGAATTTTTAGAATATTGAAATATACACTGAAAATTTTCGAATTCACCACATCTTCTCCGCACTGCGCACTTCTAAAAATGCTTTGGGGTCGTTTTCTGAAAAGCGACCTCTACCGCATTGCACTGTGAAGAGAGTAGCGGAGGCCTTCCCGACTGTGCGTAAAGCGAACCACTTGATGAGACCGAAAACAAATGTCGTTCTCACTTTGGTTTAATCTCAAATGCAGACATCTATCATGCAGGTGTTTTTCAGATAAAAGCACTGTGATGCAAACGGTTTATGGCAGTTTTATCGAGCCCATTCAATAACTCGTGCTTTCGGTTAATATGAACATTCTTTCTGATTTCTTGAAGGCTGAATTATGTTTTTTAGCAGTGATATGACAGCTGCACCCTGTTTCAGCTCAGCCTTTCCTGTATAATAAAACAGCATATGGAGTCCTGTATCAAAATTTGGTATAGGAAGATTTTTTTTCTTTTTTTTTTTTTTCATGTTTTCACACCCTAGTATTTTCACATTCTTGGTGAAAATTTGAATTTCGAGACAAACAAAACAAATTTATAGCAGTACAAGATATTTGGCGCCTAACCTTTACATGCTAGTACGAGGTATGCTATGCAGTGTGCAAACAATCGTTAACTTGAACATGTAAAAACAGATACGTTCCAAGACCAGTGGAGCTTCAGAGTGAGCACAGTGCTTGATACTGCATTCCAATGATTAGCCAGTGTTGTATTTTTTTAAAAATGAGTTTAATACTATTGTGGTTGCCCTGATTGGTTGGTATAAATAGCAAATAGCAAAAATACAGTCAACCCTAAATAATGTGTTTAGAGATTATTGCATATATTGAACATGAAAAACTGCCTCTTAAATTTGATGCAAAAGTGGGGCACACTATTGCTTATATTTTTCTATTCTCATGGCAGCTTTCTGTGGCTATATGACCAAGGCCACAGGGCCGGGCCTTTTCTCACTTTGTTATATCACCAAGCAGTTCAAGCGTATCTCGCGTTGGTTATGGTTTCGGTTATAGTTCTGCCTCAACGTTGAACTTCTATACTTTTCTAGGCGCCAGCTTTGTAGAAATATACTCTTTTACACCACTGAAGGCCTGTGTGAGCGTAAACGAGTAGCCTGTGTGATGCGCGTTGCTGACAGAAATGCATTGTGAAAACATACAGAAACTAGCGGGGAGACACAGCAGATGCAGCCCATGTGTACTTTGTGGGATTCCCGACAGGCAGTGCGGTCACTGGCATGCACGCGGCATATACTACTTACATTGCAAGTGCTGGTTAGCATTGTATGTTCTTGTAGTAATAATGGCGTGAATAATTCCATAAAGATATAATATTCCAGAGTGCTGTCTGTGAAATTTTTGGTGAAACTATATTCTGCTGTTGTATGTTGCCTCCGTTGCTTTGGTCGCGTAACCACATAAATGTGTCCGTGAGTATAACTCCTGCGCATCATACCCCTCCATGTAGTGCTTCTCTGAATGATGTTCATGGAATCACTTTTTGCCTATTAAGCCGGGTTAACACCTCAGTCTAGAAACATCAGCTGTCGGTGCTAGTCACGTGAAGATGTCGTAAAACTGCACGATGAAGGGAACATAGAGTGTGGTTGTGGATAGCCTTCTGTCACACTGAATTCTACTTTTACCGTAACACTGCTGGCATGCAGAGAAGCTGGCATTCAGTTCACCAATAGTCATACGGTGAAGCCAACCTAGCTGATTGAAGGCTTGTTGGTTGTCACATCGTCTGTTTCACTTGGTAAGCAGCTGAAAGCATTTTGGAAGCCAACTGTGTCTTAATTTCTGCATGAGAAACTGGTGCAAAATGAGTTTGCCTAGCAACATCCATGAATAATGTACACATCAAATTGTATACCAAATTATTCTGCGTTTCTTTTCGAGTTAGACAAGTCTTTAATAAAGTGTACTGTCTGTAAACTGGGCTGTGGTGAATTAAGGGCAGCTTGCATATTGAATTGCTTTTCCTGCCTGCTGGAGGAGACGTAGTCAGCAACCTTGTTGCTTTTCGCTATAGTCCTTGTTCCATCTCTTCTTGGCAGCACTTACTGCTCTTCTGTGCCTGGCCGTGTCCTCAATTTTAGCAGAGGACTCTGGAAGGCATTGATGTTTTCTACTAGTACATTGTTGAACGAAGCAGACTGCCTTGTCAGGGATATGTGCTACGTTCCTAGAATTTTCATACCAAAACTTCCTGATAAGGTGCACTTAGCTTTTACGGTGTACTTTAAGGTAACTTCGGTGAGGGCAAATTTTTTGAGAGTGCAAGATCCAGGCTACCAGCATGCGAAAGAGCTCAGTGTTTTTGCAGCAACGGTGGATGGTCTAGGTCCTTCAGAACTATAAGCTGAATGAAAAGAGCCAGGCTTTGTACCTACAAAAAATTTCCCATCATTCGGGTATCTTCCATTGCAGCTGATCAACAAGAAGAAACAAGCCAAGAAGAAGAGGTACAAAAACTCTGGCAAGGTGAGCAGGTCTACTGTGGCCAGAACCTCTGGTGCACTGACATCTCTTGAGCGTTTGCAGGTGAAGCTGGTGTTCTTCAAGGTCCGGGAACAAGCCACTTTTCTCGATTACATTCGTGGTGGGTGAGTTGTATTTGGCTATGTACTGAGACCACAATCAACAGCGCATGCATGCCAGTATGGTTATGGTCACAGAAGCAATTTCTGATGGCAACAATAACGAGACGACGTTATCCTTCCTCTGATGTGAGAATGTGATGGGCCGTGGCTGAAGGATGCAGATGCACTTCACGGTGGCCGTGGACTTCACTGCCTCCAATGGGGACCCCCGTGATCCTGCCTCCTTGCACTTCCTGAACACAATGCAACCCAATGCATACGCAACGGCCATCCGGGCGGTCGGAGAGGTGGTGCAGGAATATGACTCGGACAAGATGTTTCCTGCACTGGGCTTTGGAGCACGGTTGCCACCCGATGGCCGTGTCTCGCATGAGTTTTTTCTGAACGGAAGTCCAACGGACCCATACTGTGCGGGCATCCAGGGCGTACTGGAGGCCTACCAGAGGACTCTCCAGTCGGTCCAGCTGTATGGCCCTACCAATTTTTCACCAGTCATCAACCACGTGGCAAAGTGAGCCTTTTTTAATAAAATACTAAAAAGGGAGCCATATTTTCAATTTTTATGCCAAAATAGTTGTATTTCAATAGAATTTCAATGGAATAAATTCACTTATATGTTGGTGGGAAATGTAACTACCCTGGCTATAATGTTTGTCTTTTGAAAAGAAGTCTTCCTGGGCATTCCTGTAAAACCCACATCATGCTACTTTCATACTTTTTAAATTTTTTACTTTTAGATTTTTTTTTTCTATCAGCTGGTATATAATTTTTCTATGGTAATATTATAGGAACATAGGAATGAGTAAATCAGGTAATTATTGACTTGTCAGGTAGGACTGTTTCCCTATAGAAGCAGACATTATTCATTAAATTTGGACATTTCTTAGGGTGCCATATGTCTGCATGTTTCTTTTTACATGCTTGTTTGGTAGTGGGTATTTGATGCCAAGACTCACAGGGTCCTTTAGCACCTTCTGAAAGTTGTAGGTGTTCACTAAGCTTACAAAAACTGCAAAACTATGCTCTAGGTTGTTGCTTAAATGCAATCGTGTCACCATCTCTTTAGAGGCACAGATGTTATTGCTGTGAGACCCAAGAACAAACGAGAATTTAAGCACCAGTTGCATTCTGCATTCTTCCTTTCAGGTTTGCAAGCACGTACCGTGACGGCACGAGCTACTTTGTACTGCTCATCATCACAGATGGTGTCATCAGCGACATGCCACAAACAATGGAGGCCATAGTCCAGGCATCGTCCCTGCCCATGTCCATCATCATCGCAGGTGTGGGCAATGCCGACTTCTCAGGTGAGTTATGGAAGCACTCCTTGTGTCAGTGCCTCGCCCTATACATGACATGTGGGTGCAACTGTCCATGCTCTCATTTAGTGTGATGGACCTGAGAGCAATCAGAGAGCGTACTCTCTGGGAGTGTTCAAGCAGTGAATTGCTCTTTACTATCAATTCTTTCTTGCTTCGGATTCTCCGATCGTGTTGACAAAAACACTAAATAAAGAAAATTGGTTTCTTACAATTTTATTTATTGAAGTGAAAATTTCACAGGAGTGGAATTCTACATGATGACTGACACTGCAGAATGATGCTGCATGCTTCGTTTTATTTGTTAATTTTTACCCTTTGGCTTCTTACTTGGATTTGTAATATGATCTTAAATATGAAAGAAATAAAGAATATTCAGACTGTTGTCAACACCCACAGAGGTGTAAATATGATCACCCACCATCTTCCTTGTTAGTGTCCTCTCTTGGTTGCAGCCATTGGTGCTGAGAGTTGTAATTTAACAGGGAAGAAGAAATAGGCTTGGGCAGGACATGTAATGCGAAGGCAAGAATACCAGTGGTCGCTAAGAATAACAGACTGAATTCCAGGGGAAGGCAATAAGTGTAGCAGGGAGCGGTAGGAAGTTAGGTGGGTAGATGTCCTTAGGAAGTTGGCGGGGATCAAGTGGATCAAGCGGATTAATTGGAGGGACATGAGAGAGGCCTTTATCCTGCAGTGGGTGTAGTCAAGCTACTGCTGATGATGTTAATTGGTGCCAGAGACTTGGCATATCACCACATGCAACCGTTATCTGTTATGGGAATGCCAAACTTCTCCTGAGACTGGCAGGAGAACCTGGATATAATGTAGCAGGGTGCAGGATGACGAGATAGATGTAGAGTAGTGCCAAACATGAACTGCGCACCTAGCCTGAGTCGATGTGGCCTGGGAGTTGGCCCCGATAGGCTGCTGTTGTGGTCCCAGCCTCCGGCATTTGCGATCTGGCATGTCAGCACTGTGCTGCTGTTTCTACCTTCCCGTGTCAACTTTTCCAATGCTTTGTGCAGCTATAATGCACTGCATTCGTCTTGTAGCAGTCTTGTTACAAGTTACAACAGCACTTCAATACCAGTGCAGTTGCCAGTGCAGTGTCGGTGCAATACCAGTGCAATGCCAATGCAGTGTCAGTGCAATGTCTTTATGTACCTGGTTGGTTGTTTTCAGCCATGGAGACCCTGGATGGTGACGTGAGGCAGTTGAGCTCGGGTGGTCGCACAGCGGAGCGTGACATCGTGCAGTTTGTTCCTTTCCGTAAGTTCCTCCAAGGCACAGGTACCTGGCAGAGCAGACAAGCGCAGCTTGCCAAGGAGGTGCTGGCTGAAGTTCCCGGCCAAGTCGTCTCTTATATGTCCAAGCACAACATCAAGCCCGGACCTGTCCCTGTTACGATAGGCTCACCCTGAACATGCATATGCTTCTGTGTGCGTGCCCTGTTTGTGAACATATTGTACAACCAACTGCACACCATTTGCATATACATTTGCACACCATTTGCATATACTCTGATATACATTTTCCTGCTACGTGTCCACCACCTTCTTGTGCCACCGACAAGATCCTCAAAACTGCATCGATTTTATGACAAGAAGTAATTGACCTAAGAATTCAGCATGCATATTTAAATATGATCAGGAAATATGCTGTACTCTGAGTTGACAAGCAAGGTACAACAATGATTCAGTTAGTAGTTAAGGCTCATCACTCATGTTGACATCACTGATTCATCGATACAGGCCTGACATGGTGCACCAAAGAGACAGATGGGCAATAGCACGTATTCAATATTGATAAGTTGAGGGGGTCATCAGTCTGCACGTAGCTGTGCATCGACACCTTACGTGAAATGTTTCATTTCCATTTCACTGTTTTTGTATTCTTCACTCTTTTACGGTGCACTCATTGACTGGCGTCACAGTAATGTGCTGCATTGTTTGATGCAGTGCGGTACTTTTTAATTTGATCATTCAATGCTTTGTGCTGTTATGCAATTCTTCTAAATGCTTGGCGGAAAATATTTCTACTATGTCACGGTGCAAACTCATCCGTCTTGGTACATACTGCAGCCCATGGAGCTCCCCAATCACCAGGTATTCATCAGGTGTCTCATGTACATCTGTTTTGTATGTACAGATATCCGCATATCTTAACGAACAGAACGAGCACTGTGGGTTTTGCTGTATGCCGGTGTGCTTTCATAAAAACACTCTTCGTTGACTTTCAAAGTTATCCACGGGAAGGGTAGTCAGCATCTACCATCCATGGCCTTCTGTGATTTTTGTTATTACGTTTTTTTGGCAGTACAGATTGTAGAGCTTGTAGTGCTTTACTTCGTAGCTTGTTTTACTGTCTGGTCACAACCAGAGCATTGAAGTATTTTGCTTCTCTGAAGAAAGGAAATCTTGTTTACGGATGTCGTCTATTAGTTCGCCTTCTCAGCCTTTTCACTGCCCTTTTTTCTCGATACAGGTCATAAAACTTCTTAAAGGATGGTAAATGTTAAATATTTTTTAATCTCCTGAACCAGTTTTTCTTATTGCTTATTGATTTTGATGCAGGTTCGTGTAGATTTACATCGCAGCCTTTCTTACTGGCAGTTCTTTACCAGTGCATTATAAAGCAAAACAGAACACCGAACAAAGTGTATACAACACAACATACGGAACTAAATTCCGAAACTACAAAGCACCAAACAAGCAAATGAACAAATACAAATAAACAACAAAATAACTGTTGACTTTGACGCTAATGACCTTCCAGTTAGCTCTACTAGACCGTGCACTGAAATTTTCTAGGCTTGCTTGGTAGTTGGGACCTGGAAAGTTTAGGTGTTGTAGTGTATTGCAAGTAAAAAACAGTTTACTCTGCTTTTAATGTTTTAGGTTGGTCTTACATTCCTTTTTTATCTTTAAAGGACCAGTGTAACTTTGAGTAAGAACTTGGACGAGGTTGTAAACAGTGATATGCAAATGATAGCGTGCATGTCCTTTAATGCCTAGTGGCATATTAACTGGCACTTTGTTAATCAGCACTATCATCTAGTCATCTGCTCAATGTCAAGATTGCTGGCTTTTAGTATGGTACAGTATTTCCAGCCTTTTTTCTTTTTACTGAAAAAACTTTTCCGGCGCCTTGCCTGAACGGCTTTGTAGGCTTTGTACCATGCCGTGTCTGGCAAACTGATGGCTCTTTTTCAAAGTTATTTACTATCATTTTTATTCATCTCTGTGACAACTTTGTGCTGGAGCATAAAAGAAACTTGTAACTATTTTGAAAGCAGAACAATGGGCCTAATTCAAAGTAGAGCATCTGGTTGATATTTCTGATTTCTGCATGTGCAAAAGAATGGCTGCCACTCTGTTATATTTACAATTTGACATACTGGGGCTCAGCTTGTATATGTGGAATGACTGTGCAGTTGTTTTGCCTTTGAAAGATTTGTAGGGCAGCAGAAGTTCACATTTGTAAGTTTTTGAGACCAAATTCTTACAATTACCAGGCAAAAGCAGAGAAGCAGTAACACCGCCTCATGCATTAAAGCTATATTACCAATTCATGAAAATTTGGAAAAAAAGACAAGAAAAACCTGAATGCTGTCAGTACTATCCTAGTAACATTGTTACTACTTTGTTGAATCTAGGGCTGTTGAGTAAACTGAGATTTGTTGACACTGCAATGTTTATGTTGTGTTTAAGTTATACATAGTTTATGTGGTAGTTAGTATGCATGAAATTACAAGCATTTGTGTGCATACTGTGGCCAGAATTGCTCTGTTTTTTTTTGTTGATTATGAAAAAGGCAGTGGCTCTTTTCTATGCATTTAGACATTTGTATTGTCAAGCAAGAAAATGTATATATGTTTGCTCTGTCTGCACCTTCAGTATATCAGTGGCTACTGGTTTGTTACAGTAGATGTTTTCGTTTTTTCTTTTTCAGAAAAAAATAATAGCAATTTTTTTTTAATGGCTTTACCACTATACACTCCAGCTATGAGGAGAAGCCAGCTTTACAAGGGCCTTGCAGCAGTGAGGCAAAGCATGTAGTGCATAGGAAGAAAATAAAGCGGGCTACGAACGTGAAAAACAGACGGCGCGGTTCGTTGCGAAAGTGAGAGAGAGTAAAAAGGGGTAGAAATTACTGAAAGTTGACAGCACTGGGCAGCGTGAAGTGGTGACTAGAAGTGGAGGCACGGCATGTAGAGTTTTGCCTAGCTTGACTGTGTCGCACACATTTCTCAGCTATTCCCCTTTAAATGACAGGAACAGCGAAGATGACGCCATATTCGTGCAGAGCTCTGGTTTTCGCATGAAATCCAGCTCTCATTTTATTTATAGTCGTGTTGTATTCATGCTGAAGGGGTACTTCCACAAGACAGCATAAAATCTAGTAAATGAAAAATAAAATTGCATGAAGAGACGATAAGCGGAGGATGGAAAGTATTTTGGAGTGTTCTTTTTTAAATCAACAAGACATCTTTAGTATGCAGCCATTTAATTACCAAACAGCTTCTTCAGGGCCATGTCATCACCAACAACTGATATAGTAAGATTTTTGTCAGTTTGAGTGACATTACTATCGAGGGTACCACTGTACACAACTTGTGAACTGCACATGAGCACAGCAAGCATATTCTCATTAAAGAAGGTTGTGAATCTCGTAAATAGGAGAGATAATAGTTTGACTGTTCTAAAGGTATGGTCTGCGCTGCTTGTACCAATCCTCGCTTTCTTACACGATGAGAAAAACTGCAAAGGAGCATACCATATGTTTGAATTCTGTCAAGTTATACATTATGCTGCCTGGATTCATCTTTAAATTAATAATTGCAGGGAACTGTGTGCATCAAAGTATGTAATAAATTATCTAAATTATTTATTCTTATAAGTTGTTTCTGAAAGGAATGAAAAGTCACTTTGTTGAATATAATTGTTTACATTATTGACTATCTTCTTGGCTCCACATCTCAGTAGCTTTGCTGTCTCTCCGTTCCATTTAACGGAGTTTATCTGTATAAACATTTACAAGGTTCTGTGCACATAAATGCTAAACTTGACAACATTGACATTTCTACTCTTATTGCATGAACACAAAGGTGCACGAGAGTTTTTTTCATGTATAATATAAAAAAAAATGTTGATATGATGTTTACACTGAGACTAGCTTCTTGCTCACAAATATGCATAATAGTAATTTCCGAGGCAGTGGTTATATGTTATTTTAGGAAGTGTATGGGTTGCTATATGCTCAATTTTTTATGAGCTGGATAACAAACATCACTCTAAGAAATCACTCTTTTTCTGAATGCACATTTTAAACCCTTATATGTCAGAAATTTTACTTGCTCTGAGTAGTTTCCTTAAAGTTTTAGTCATGTTACAGATAAAGATCTGATGTTTTAATCCTGTACGAACAACTTCATGTGCCGATATGCCACCTCCTATTTAGACACGAAACAAAGAAACAGCATCGTTACGACTCCGGGAGATGTTGAAATTAATTTTTACAGACGTTTCAGTCACTGGTGAAATAGTTAACAGCTTTTGGATGCTAGCCATAGAGCATTTCTTCATGTAGGGAGATCTGGCATGAACTGCCTAGTAAGCACAATGACAAGCTGCAACTGCCACAAGCTCACATTTCAGCATATGAGTTTTTAACTACATTAGTAAAGATAATGGGGGTGGGGTCATTCTGTTTGGAGATAAGGGTGAGAATAATTCTGTTCTGTTACTTGTTTTGCTTGGCTTTCTTGTACGGTTTGCCTGTTTTCAAATTTTCGAGTTATCAACTACTGCCATTTTTTGCAGCAATTGTTTTTTTTTTTTTTTTTTATAGGTGCAGCTTAGCATGGTTGTAGAAAGCTGATCTACTGACTTGCCAAATAGAATCTTTTACTTGTGGTTTTCCAGTTTGAGCAGTTGCTGGGAGCCATTTTCTTGTGCCAACTGTTTAATGTTGTGAGCCCAAGTTTTTCATGGAGTTTTGTACTTTGCGACGTCAACTCACAATCCGCCCACTGTTTTGTGTGCCCTTCTGTGTGCCTGTCCCGCCTCTATCTTCATGCTGACAGCAATGGTTGAGATAGGCAGTTCACATTCAACATATGTGGTGGTGTCGTTTTAGTCCCTTGATTCTTGGCTTCTCCCAAGCTGCTTTTTTTATCACCTGTGCTAGAACTTTTGTGAAGATTTTTGTACCTTTTGGCGTATTGCAGAGCACACTGAAGCAAATAAAGCACACAAATATTTGATATTGGAGCATATTTTCATTTATTGGTTGGAGCCAGTTGAAAAATGTGCTGTATTCAGTTGACCAACTGAGAAAATCAGCCAAGATAACCGCTCATTTTATTTATGATTTAGGTAAGCATTTTCACTCATTGCCATGTTGACTTTGTCTCTGCCAAAAGCAGCCAAAAGTCCAATACACTACAGACACACTCATATGTATGTTGCTTCTACATGTTCATATGTTCATAGATGTCATATAACATGCTGGAAATGTGTAGTCTGGTTTAGGTAATTTATCATATTCTCCTGTCTTAATTCCTCAATGTTATTTATTTATTATCAAGCTATATTTAGAAATTTTAGTCCGTTCTTTGATTTTCATTTTTTCACAGTAATTATTTGCATTATGAACTGGTAATCAACTTATCATTTTGCAGCTCTCATTGTTAACATGATGGTGTACCTTAAGACGAAAGGTAAAAGACAAAAGACGCGAGGTGAAACAGACTTATACCCTTTCCCTTCCAGAACTTTAGGTACATACATACTGTGTATCAACACTTTTTTGCAGCCCAAGTTTGCATTCCAGTTTAATATGTAATGTGCTCTTACTTTCTAGTTTATTATCAATTACTAGCTGTTATAAACATTATCTCCACGTACCCTGTAAGCCCTGCAAGAGTTACAGGGTGACAAGAAAAAAAAAAAGGTTTTAGCTATATTCTTGCCAAAGGCAAAGCAAAGCTTCGGGGTAATTTTGTTATTTGATATGTGTACGTGGCTTGTACAAATGATTTAGATGCTTCGAAGTAGGGGCAGGCCGACCTACTTTTAGTGAGCCAGAAATTGCAAATTATCTGCAAGGTCGCCTGGATGCTTGCTTCACCGCAGTGTAATCCCATCATGGGCATCCTGCGGTTTTGCTGTCCATTCTTCTTTCTATATATATATATATATTTTTAAGAAGTGAAGGAAATGCACTAGCTGCCCGCACAGTCAGCAGCAGCGAGCGAACTGTTTTGTATTCTCAGTTCGCGGCACTTAAGCGGGAGTTATTTTGTGGAGTGTGCGCCAGAAATAGAACTGCTTTCCTAAGCTCAGCACGGCGCTGAGCAACGGAACAGTCCGAGCCTAATAAGAATTTTATTTTCTGTTGTGTATCAAGTTTGGGCTTGCGCCACATTCATTGAGTGGGGTAAACGAAGAACGGCCCGAGGGGAACAGGTGGGCCGCTACCTAATTTACGGAGGGAGGGCTACCTTGCGCAGCTCGGGCAGTTTGCAATGAGGATGCAGCGCGGACCCCGCCAGGCGGCGCCAGCTGTCCGAGCGCTTTGCGCAGGGGGATCTGCTTGGATGGGGTGATGGGGTCGCGTTCGTGTTGACGGCAGCGAGGCCCGCGAGGCCGACGACCATGGTGACATAGGAGCAACCGTTGACGGCGCCAGCAGGCTCAATCCCGTGCCGGTACGAAAGAGCGGCCGCCGAATGGCGAAAGCGGCGCAGCCGTTCGCCCCGGCGGTTGCCTGCGCGCCGGTCACCAAAGTGGAGATCAGCGTCTCGTGCAGGTGGGTGCGGCGCGCTCGCGGCGCAAATACCACCGACGTAGGCGTGTCCACCGCGGCGTTTCCTCGTGTGCGGGCACCCGTCGGCAGTGCAACGTGTGACCCGTTGCGGGGTGTCCAACAAGTCGATGCTGCGATTAAATTGGACGCTGCGCTCCTCGGTCGATTGCGCGCCGCCATCTCCGTCATTGATCGCGCGGAGCTCCACAGATGATTGCTCTCGCTTGTGGAAGGGCGCAGGCGCGCCTTTCAGCCCGCCGACAGCGTGACACTTGGTCTTCGCGGCTACGAAAGAGCCACTGTTTTCGGTTGCCCGATCGTAAAACTGGTGCACGCGGCATGCATGCATTCATGTGCTCGTGAGCAATACGAAACCATGAAAATCGAGGTATCGTCGAAACTGTGGCGCTTGCATACGTAGTACCTGCATTACATACGCGAGCTCGCGCACATCATTACCGTTGTTGCCGTCGTCCTCTGCAAGCCAGCTCAGCAGGAAATGATGTTATTCGCTTCATGAAGGCGACGAAAACGCGCGTGGCATATATGTGAGGTCATGCACTGGCTGCTCGCGTTACAGCGCGGCCATCGATATGACTCGATCGTAATTGTTCTCTTACTGCATATGTTGCCTCCTAAGCGCTTAAATGCTAGATAGACTTCTGTATCCGATTGGACATGGAGCCCAAAGACGTAGCGCGCATTCTTTTGCATAGCATGTTTACGACTCGGGGCTGTGAATCTCAGTAGCCCCTGGTTTCTGATATAATTGCTGATGTATATAGAAGGTGTCACAAACATTTCCCAATGTTGTACTATATCTGCTGGCCAAAACGCAGAGTGTGTACACATCTTTCAGCACATATTCCACATACACATATACGCTTCAGGACAGTCCTAGCTTTTTAGGCACTGTGGTCTGGCCAGTGGTGTGAAAAAAACACTGCAATGTTATGAAGTGTTTGTGATAGTTCCAGTCTGTTGACATTTAGATCTGAAGGCGAGCAATCAAGTTGCGCACTGTATATGTCATGGGTTTCTTCATTTTGTCCGTCTCCTTCGTACAAGTATAAGTATGTTTTGAGCTTATCAGCAGTTGTGCAAAAGAAGGCGTGTCACATCTTTTTGGCTTCCATGCACGTTTGAATGCACTGTTTCAGACAGCAGTTAGCTCCTTGAAAGCATTCTATGGGCATACATTTTATCGTGGGGAAATTCCAGCTGTGATTGACAAAGAGGAGGATGAAATTTAACCAAAAACGAAAGGCGTGGTAACTGTCCTCGTCTGGGAGAACACCTGGCCACATGCTTTGAAGGCAAACGTAAAAAGAATTAGACCAGAAAGTGCAAATACACCTTTTCCAAAAGTAACCATAGCTGCACAGTTTGCTTCTTAACCTTGAGTGTTTAAGGTACCTCTCAAGTTCTAAATCACTTGTATGGAAATGACATCCCTCTATCTGTGAAGACCTTTTCTTTTGCCTTTAAGGTACATTAAGGGCTTTCTTACTCAGCTGAGAAGCAAACCCTGCATCCTGGCTACTTTTGGCAAATATCCATGATTTTGTTCCATGAACCTTGGAACAAAATCCCGTGTGTGAGAGTTGTGCGCGAGATGTGTCATATTTCCACGAGATTAGTTTCTGTCTAGCGTCTGTGCCATCTGGAATGCCACACTTGAACGTGCGCGAAGAAACACCACGCGACAGATGTGATGGTGTACTGTCCAAACTCACGCTTGCCGGAGACTGTGCGACAGATGCTGCACCTTTTCTTTCCTGTAAGCCAATTATAATTATATGTAGCACTGCTACGAACGCCGATAAGAGGCTAACGAAGGGAAACGAATGATAGGAGAGGAAGGGTAGGCTTTCGCCATTCTCCTCTGGAAAGACATCTAAGAGACCATTTAATTTTTTCTTCCTGGGATCCAGTTATACAAAAAAATTGTGAAAAAATCGTAGATTGTAAAGATGTGTTACAGAGGCTATTGCTGCAACACTTAAGCTGTCACTCTATCACTACATGCAAGCCACGCTTAAACTTCCACTGTTTTTGTACCTGCCACACCAGTGATTTTCCTAATAGCCCTCTGTGCTTCTTACTGTCTATAAGGTGTGCCTGAGTGAACATAACCCAGTAACTGCTTGAAGAAAAATTGCCAATCACATGAACTTTGTTTAGAGGAGAAAACTGAGCAAATATATTGTGCAACGAGGCTGCCACGGACACCTTGTGAGAATTCACATTACTTTTTCATTGCAGGCAGCTCAAAGACAAAGACTTCTTTTCCAAGTCTGATCCTATGTGTGTATTGTTTATGCGAGAATGTGACTCGGACAATTGGCGGGAGGTAAGTTTGCTTCAAGAGTGCATGTTGTCAAGCATTGCTGTGAAATTTCTTTCATACTCTTTTTGGCAGCTGGGGCGCACAGAAACTGTAGACAATTGCCTCAATCCCGATTTTGTGACCAAGTTTCTAGTGGACTACTACTTTGAGGAACGACAGCAGCTTTTGTTCAAAGTGTAAGACCCAGTTGTCGGGCAGCTGTGTTATAGAGGAAAAGAACTCGCAGTGATTGGTTTTCTTTATTTCATTGCAGTTACGACATAGATAGCCCCAGTGTAGACCTTCAAAATCACGTAAGTGCTTGCAAGCGTCTCCTCTGTGCAGCAGCTGCAGTGAGCATGCTCATATTTCCAGGATTTTCTTGGCCAAGCCAGCTGTACATTGGGAGAGTTGGTTGCCTATCAAGGCACACAAGTCAAGTACCAGCTGTCGTAAGTGCTGCAATCACCCAACATCACTCTGTGTCACTTGTGGTGTGATCTGTTGTATCACCTAATCTTTGTAAAATTACATATGAAAAGCTGAATGTTTTGAGCAGAGCATAAGAAATTAAATTCTGCAGTCGTGGGCATAACAGGGACCTTGATAATATGGAGCTTGTTTGGGCGGTCATACTGTTCTCATGCTTTGCCTGGCAAAGATTAAGAGGCACAAATTTCTACCAAATGCCACACACACAAAAAAAAAAAGAATATTCTTATTTTCTTTTTTTAAAGTTCAAGTCTTAGAGCATGCTCTGTGTTGTTTTTGCCACACCTGTAAAAATTTTGTCAGCTCTTTAGATTCTTACGTTTCTTATTCCGCATGTAAAAAACTCCATGTGGAGTTGCTAGAAGCATGGCACTCGTCTTTTATATTTTTTAGCCTGTAGCATCACTGCTAATAAGGATGCATGCAAAGAACTGCAGGGCACAGGCTGCATGTTCATTTGTATCAAAAGAGCTGCCATGATTTAGATGAGTTCGAGCCCTGTCTTATTTTTTCAGGGGACTCCCAGGCAACTGCGGCACCATTTTGTGTAAGTCCTCCTACCCCGTGACTGTGTCTCCATTGTCTTTCTACGGGGTTATGCTCGCTACACAACTTTTGTCCTATTTTTCAGTGACTGTTGAGGAGGTGCTCGACTGCAAGGTGAGGCCAGGGTCATCAGTTTGGCATGCGATCCTTTGAAAGCCTAATATGTACTCGAATAGTATGAACAGTTGTCAGAGAGGACCAAGCGTGAAGATGGGGTCGCACATTACGTGGGACATTATGTCCCGAAGCTGTGCAGAGGCTACGAGAGATGTCATAGTAGATAGCTCTGGATTAACTCCGCCGAAATCTGACTGCTGTAGTCGGGACTCAGTCCCGTGTGCTTGGGCTCTGTGGCCAAATACCACTGCACTAAGTCACTGTGGCGGGTTTGAGCATGGATGGTGGTGCTTACTAACTGCATGTTAACATAGCTAGCCATATATACTAGCCATAGTCATGAAATCAAGCATGAGGAGTGATGTGGCAAATGCACTCTTGGTGTGCTTATTTAGGCACGTTTGTTGGCACAAAGGAGCTGTGCTGGCGCATTCATCATCACGTTGTCTTTAGGGTACCACTAAAGGTGCTCTTTGCTTTTTCAGCGGGTCATTGACATGCAGTGGTACGCTCAGAAACTGGACAAAAAGGACTGGTTTGGCAAATCGGACCCTTTCCTGGAGTTTTACCGCATTAGCGAAGATAACAGCTACACGGCGGTGTTTCGCACCGAGGTGGTCAAGAAGAGCCTGAACCCGACGTGGCGTCCCTTCGCCATCCAGATGCGGCAGCTGAGCGGTGGCGACGAGGACCGCACCATCCGTGTCGTCTGCTACGACTGGGACTTTGATGGAGGGTGAGTGGCCGCCGCGCCTAGGTAGTCTGAGGTTGAGCCTTCCTCCACGCTGCGTTGCATACCAGCGTGTCTCGCAGCCACGATCTGATTGGAGAGTTCTACACCAACGTGCGAACCCTGGCTGAGGGCCCCGGTCCGGCCAACGAGTACGAGGTGAGCGGCGACGCCAGCGTGCGATTCTGTCTCCCACAAGGTACACACGTTCCGTCCGTAGCTATAGCAGTTTGCCACCCGCATTTTTGCGCACTAACCTGAAGCAGTGTCACTGTGAATTTTTTCTCAGTACCACATTCCTCCTTTCCGCACCAGTGAGATTTGCAAGGAATGTGGCCACCACTACTTAGTACTCCTTGCATTAGAAGCACCTTTGTGGTGCCCTGTATATGTCCCCACAGAATCATTTATCCAGGAATACTTGACACAGTCAACTTTGACGGTACTGCGGAGTAATACACGGAAAAAATGAATGAGGGAGAAAGAGTTGAGCAACTTTTTAAAGCAGCACTTTGTTATGCTATTACTAGGTCATAGCCCTAAGACTTTGCAAGGGTGCCGTCCTTAGCCTTGCTTGGCAACATGGGGCTGCAGTGGATGTAGAACTTCAATGGCCGTTGGTAGAAAAAAAAAAAAATAATAAATGCGGTACTTTGAAAACTTCAAGTGACTCTAGTCTGACGCACCTTCTCACACTGCACTGCTTGAAGCAGCTTAGTTGTACTAACAATACTAGTGACACCAACCAAGCATGAAGACCCAGAGATTTCGATAACTTCTACTAACAATTCAGCCTGTTTGCCTCCATTGCTTGAAACTTCCTTTACTGCATATGTTTCTTTTTTCAGAAAGAGAAGGGAGGAAAAAGGCAAGACATCATGTTCTGTTCTGTTAAAGTTCTGTGTTTGCTTTGTTGTAGGTTGAGATTGGAAGTATTACAGCACTGCTCTTAGGTGCCCGTTCGCAAGTTGAGCTGCTTTGGAATCAGTTTCCTCGACAGTGTGACTAGCAAAGCAAGGAGGAGCAAAGTGATCAATGAAAGAGCAAATGGGGAACATAACGGAGTATGATAGCAAAAAAGACACGAGTAGGAAAACACAGGAGGAGGGTACATTGGGACCATGAGGAGAAAGCAGGAGAGGAGGGTCAGGCTGGGGGGCACAAGGAAGAAAGTGAAGGAGGAGGGTAGGGCAAGAATGGAAGAAATTGTAATGCTCTCTCTGTAGAAGTGCCCGCCATCGATCCAGTCGAACAGAGGCATACTGCCGAGGCCAAGCGCTGCCGTCATTCTACACTATGTGTTCCCCATGCGATTGTCTATGTTGCAAATGCCTATAGGGAAGAAACATGTAGGCTAATGAAGAGGGCACAATTTAAATTGAGGGCAGCACAGCAAGCCATGGCATGGAAAATTGTAACATTAAGGGATAGGATGTGAGCAGAGTGGTTGAGAGAGCCAACGCAAGTTAATGACATTCTAGTTCGGATCAAGAAGAAGAAATAAGCATGGAGAGGGCATGTACTCCAAAGGCAAGATAGCTGATGGCCGCTAAAAGTAACCGACTAGATTCCAAGAGAAGGCAAGCGTAGCAGCAGGCTGTGGAAAGATGGGTGGCTGAATGAGATTATGAGGTTTGCGCAGATCAAGTGGATGCAGCTGCCACAGGACCGGGTTAACTGGAGGGATACGTGAGAGGTCTTTGCCCTGTAGTGTATGAATGTAGGCTGATGATGATGATCGAGATAGTTCAAATACCTCGACAGCTGTACTCAGATTTCTTATTACCAATTATCCTAGTCTAGCAATTTTTTAAATAAACAATTGCGATATCAGAGCTTGAGCTGAAGACTCGCACTAAATTGAGGCAGTGTAAAAATGTAAGCCACTGTCATCTGCCTTGCTAGAA
Source organism: Amblyomma maculatum (assembly GCF_055883805.1). NCBI lineage: Eukaryota > Metazoa > Arthropoda > Arachnida > Ixodida > Ixodidae > Amblyomma > Amblyomma maculatum. Next base: position 78,491,134 of record NC_139352.1, on the reverse strand, counting down.
ACTAAAGACTGTTGCACTTTTATGTGCTGTACTGGAACTTGACCATATCTAAATGATTGTTCCCTGTGTAATGTGCTCTGTGAGAGAGCAAGGGGCCCTTGAGGAGACGGAATCGTGCACGGTGGTCGTGGAGGTGCTCTTGCCTAAGAACTCTACCTTGCAGCTCATCAACAAGAAGAAGCAGGCCAAGAAAAAGAAGTACAAAAATTCTGGTGTGGTGAGTGACCCGAGCAGCGGCAGGAATTGTGAGCAGTGCTTTGATCCCTTACTGTCCGTGTACCACAGGTGAAGCTGATGTCCTTTGGAATTCGTGAAGAAGCCACGTTTCTCGACTACATTCGCGGCGGGTGAGTGGCTCTTGAGGGAAGGTATTGTCACATGCCACCAGCTTTGGCTATGTGACGTGCAATTTTTTATGTCTTATGGATTGGTTCCTATCAATAGCTTATAGATTCAGACGGCAATGCTCCAATGATTTGGCCTCAATTGGACTCCGAGGACTGTTCCACCTAACATTTAATCTTACTAAAAATTGATTCCATAGGTCATTCTGGCTGTGTTGGTGTGTGTTGAGTACAGGTGGTGCATTTATTGCTGATAAAATTGGCTTGAAGCCTTTTGCCTCCGCTCGAGATAAGCTGGTGACGTCAGTGCCGAAATATATTCTATGACCACTGTGCCAGAAAACAAGCTGTCTTGGCATATCATAGTTTGTTAAAAAGAATGTAGGGCAGTAATAGTACCTGCATTCCGGTTTGTCCTTTTCTAACTTATGAGGATTTCGTTTTCAGCAAAAGTTGTGTCCTTGCCATTAGAGATGTAATCCATCGATTCAGGCTAACTTTGATTATTGTCAATGCTCCTGTAACATACTGCAAAAGATAACTTCTGCTGCCATTGCCGCTATGCAGCGACGGACTGAGTGTGAACGATGGTCCCGGTCTATAGTCTACGTCATGGTTAGTTTGCAGATGCACTTTACGGTGGCTGTGGACTTTACTGCGTCGAACGGAGACCCCCGCGACCCTGCATCCCTGCACTTCTTGGATTCGTCGCAGCCAAACGCATACATGATGGCCATCCAAGCAGTGGGCGAGGTGATACAGGACTACGACTACGACAAGATGTTTCCTGCCCTAGGGTTTGGGGCACGACTGCCCCCTGATGGCACAGTGTCACACGAGTTTTTCCTTAACGGCCACCCAACGGACCCGTACTGTGTGGGCATCGAGGGTGTCCTGGAGGCTTACCGAAGGACCCTGCGGTCCGTGCAGCTGTACGGGCCCACGAACTTTGCACCGGTCATCAACCACGTGGCAAAGTAAGCCCCCCAACTTGCCTCCGTTTTGATGGTTTGGTTTGGTTTGTGGGATTTAACGTCCCAAAGCAACTCAGACTATGAGAGACGCTGTAGTGGAGGGCTCCGGAAATTTCTGCCACCCAGGGTTCTTTTACGTGCACTGACATCGCACAGTACACGGCGCTTTGCTTTTCGCCTCCATTGAAAAGCAGCCGCTTCGGCCGAGATTCGATCCCGCATCCTTGTCTAGCACCCTAACCACTGCACCATCACGATGGGGCGCCTCCTATTTGAAGTGGAACTGTTTATGCTGGGCAATATCATGTGTTGGACCCTAACTCTGTAATGCGTGGCATATCTCGTACTGTTCAGGCTGCAAAAATATCAGCAGCAAAAACGTGTGCTTCAGGAAACTGGGCATATTTTAGCGAGACGTGATCACGTGGTGAGGTGCACTAGTAGTGACAGGATTTCACTACAAAAGAGCACTTCAGTTTGAGTGATGCCATTTTCGTTGCCAAATTAAAATGATAAATCCTCACCTGTTGGATATTGGACTGCTTAGCCCTTATAATGTGAAGCAAGATCATTTCATTTCCATCACAATCGCCTGACGCATTTCGGTCTATGTTTAGCTCCTTTAGTACTTTTTATGTTCCTGTCGAAGTAGGGCTAAAAATTTGTCATCACTTCTGTTCCAACACAGGTTTGCGAGGACGTACCGTGACGGCACGAGCTACTTCGTGCTGCTCATCATCACGGACGGGGTCATCAGCGACATGCCACAGACTCTGGAAGCCATTGTGCAGGCCTCAACCCTGCCCATGTCCATCATCATTGTAGGTGTGGGCAACGCCGACTTCTCAGGTGGGGCCATCTTCCGCAAAAGTTCCTTTGCTGTTGATGGGAAAACTTGTCAAGATTGTCACTCAAGAGGCCTGCTCCCCTGTCGAAATAAAGGCATAAGTACTGAGTAGTGCCCACTGAAGCATAGCGAACAGCTACACAGTAAAGATAAGCAGTTTTCATGGAAACAGAAGAAACACCGCTCATACTTAAACCTGTTGACCACTTTGGCCTTTGTCTGCCATCTGCTAGTCGTCCTGGTTAGCTTAGGAGCAAATGAGTAACCGCTTCCTCATTCTGAAATGTACCCTATCTTGAGAAACTTAGCAGCTTTAAAGGAAGCAGCTACAAAACTGGAGCACATGTGATGATTTAGCACTGCCTTAGTGTTGAGTGAAAAAGTTTCTCCATAGTGGGTGAATTTACTACACCAGTGTTGAGTGCCTGTACATAAAACCCTGCTCGTGTGCATTAATGGCTAGTGCAATGCAAAGAATGTCAGGCTAAATGTTTCACTATATATATTTACATTTTGTGGCCAAATCAACGAGTAGCCTTCTTCTGGCACACAGTCCACACATATTTCTGTTTCCTCTGTTGAAGTGAAGTCAACAGCTTAATAGCCAATTTATTGTTCGGTGTTTTCTCATTTCAGTTGATGTGTTAGATATTAGAATGCACGGATCGCATCACTGTATTTGCCTACGACTCCTGTATAATTTATAATCGCCTTTTCATGATGCTGTTCCAGCTTTACCACCTTCATGAGCCAGAGGATGGTGTTTAGAGCGTCATAGTTTTAATTCGCTGCAACATTAAACATAGCTTGCTTCAGGAACTGGAATGACAACAAACAGCACATCAGCTGTCATATTGCAATTTCTTTCATGCCATATGTGGCTTAAATACTAATTACATGCCAGCCACCGCCATTATTTGGTTAATGGCACTGAAACGGCATCAAGAAGAAATTGAGTTACATTATATATAGCGGCTGTAGGCAAATGTCACAACATGATTCATGTATGCTTATATCCAATGCTTCATTTGAAAGGAGAAAACACGCATGCAGAAATTTGATGTCTTTATACTCCTCTAAGAAATACTGCAGATAGTTTAAAAGAGTCAGAGAAAGTGCTTTTGTGACTGAAGAACAATTGCTATACTGTCATCGCAATAAATAGCACCATCAAAGATTATATTGAAGGGTCTGTGCAAAGGTTTTCAAAGTGTAATTAGAATGCGCTACTGTGTCAATACAGGCTGCAACTTAAATTAGTCCTCAAAGCCCGTTTAAACCCCACTACCAATGTGAGTAATCGAAATGGTGTTCGTCTATCATTGTCGCAGCCATGGAAACCCTGGACGGGGATGTGGTGCGAGTGAGCTCGCGGGGCCGCGCAGCTGAACGGGACATCGTGCAGTTCGTGCCTTTCCGCAAGTTCCTCCAAGGCGGGCCCTGGCAGAGCAATCAGATCAGGCTTGCCAGGGAGGTGCTGGCCGAGATCCCCGACCAGGTCACTAGCTACATGCTCAAGAACCATGTCAAGCCCGGACCGGGCCCCCAAGGCGCGTCCTGAACGCGTTGTGCCAAAGAAAGCGCCGTAGACAAGTAGCCAGCAGTCTTTCACGTAGAGCTGGTCCACTCTCAAAAGACTTAGAGCAGGCCAGCTGGGCTGAAATCCTCTGCTGCTGTGACTGCACGTACATACACACTTTGTTGGCACTTGCGTCCGGCTCAAGGACAAAGGTACGAGCCGACAAGCCATACACTCTGGGTGTGTTCCAGTTTAATCCCAGCAGAACAAGCGCTGTGCACCATCACTCCACCAGCAGGCATGGTAAAGCAAATATGTAGGTGTTGTCAAATTTCATAACTGCCAAACATGAGCGCTTAAGGAATGACTTTCAACATCATTTCATTTATAGTGGCTTTGGTAAGCACCGTGGCATTTCTTACCAAAAGCTCCAGTCATGCTCTATGGACGATGCTTTTAAAGACGTATTAACATTCTTTCCGATATCAAAGCCTCCATTGGTATGGGCTGCACACAGGCCCCCGTCCCAAGTCGGAAATGGAACGAGACTTGATAAGGCTACTCTTTGCTTTGCTGCTGATTTAACCGCTTGTACGGGAACCGGATTGCACCCTCTGTTTCAAGCTCTTTCAGACTGCTCAGTCACGTAAAGACAGTGTACCTGCAAACTCCAACTAACCAGAGTGAACAGCTCATAAAAAAAAGCGAATATGGAGTTGCCTGCACTAGACTTCAACGGCAGTCTGGGAGAGCCTGAACTGGTGTCCAGCTTTGGCCGGTTCCTTCCACGCTCCACTTGCTGGAGGGCGCTGTCTAAAGCGTGGGCTTGCATACTTGTGCCTTTGCCTTCAGCCATGGGCAAGTTGCAGCAGGTTACAGTTAAGTTGAACATGCTCAGCGAGTCGAACAATGGGAGCCGTATAGGTGTGCCGCTCCCGCTTTTGCCGTCTACCCCAGTGACAGACCGATTAGACTAGGAAAAAAAAAAAAACGAAGAAGGAACTTGGCTGCCGCTGCGTGCCAACATTTAGTAGGCAAACTCAGGGTATGCATCAGATCACGAAATTCTTTCATGGCAATAAGTACTCCTTTCCCCTTAGTGATAAAGTGACGTGATTTGTGTAGCAACTACGTGGTGGCTCCACCTTTCTGGCACGTTAGACACTTTAATAGACACGTCTACTACTGTAACTGTAGTTGCGGCTGCTGTACTGGGGAAGACATAGTCTTTTTATTTTTTTTTTTTCATATGCAAAGGCTAGCACTCTCAACTCCCTGTGTGGCAAAGCCAATCACGTGTGATATTTTCTGTGTCGGCTGCATGCCAGTGGGGCACTCGAGAACAACGAACAAAACTCCCACACACAGTAGCTGCCCGCTCATTTGCTCAGAGACCCAGCGTGGTCGTCAGTGTGGAATCGACACACACGCACACACACACACACACTTCCCCTGCCAAAAAAAAAAAACACTAAACGCCGCGCTCCCTCAATTTGACCTGCCATTACCCCTGCCTGGCGGCGGGTCTGTGTTGTTGTTGGCCTTGTGTTCCTCCATGCTGTTTTAACGTATGGGGCTTTCTACTGACTATGTTGGAAGCTTTGCGGTTATTTTTCTATTGGGCGGCCGATCCATTGAGGGCACTGAACATAAATAAAGGAACCCACAAGTGTTTTCTTGTTTGGCAAAAACATGTTGCACTGTCGTCACTGTATTGTCATTACATGCTTTTATGACAACTGTCGTCCTTCTTGGAGCTGGCCTGGCCAAAGAAGTCGTTGTCCACAACATAGTGCACACACTGCAGAATCAAATTACGTTCGTGGCGCACTTGGGGCGCCAGCAGTCGTTCCAGAAGGGTCAGTTTTCTCTGTGGTTGCCGGTAAGTGTGCGGTGTGCGCGGCTGCGGTGGGGTTCCTTTGGCCGGCGTCGCCGTTCTCGCCTGCGTCACTTTGACTGCCGCGCGCTTAGCTGGCAGCACGTCTGACTTGTCTGGCGCTGATGGTGTCACTGGCGTCTCTGGTTTTGGGTCTTCCTTGGGCGCTTCGTCGTCATCGCTGCCACTGTTGTAGCAGGCCATGAGAGATGCCAACGCACCGCTGACCAGGGGCAGAGACTGCGGCTTTGCTTTCACTGCTCTGACTTCGCCGTCAGATTCAGAATCTGTGATCTGGTCCGGCTCGTTCGCTGTCTGCTTGCTGTCCTGCGGTTCTTCGCAGAGCGGTGGCTCATCGACCGCTGGCGGCTGTGGACGTTTCTGTGGTTCTGCCTGTTGCGGCGGCGTCGGTCGGCTATGAGGCGACGCGCGCCGACGCTGCGCGCGCTGTCGCCGCTTGTTACGTCGTGGGCGTCGTCGGTTGTCATCGCGAATCACTTCACGGCGAGCCTGCCGTTCAGCCTCGGCCGCCTTCTTAGCCTCGATGTTGCGCAGCGTGGGATACCGTAACCGCCGCTGCCGACGCCACTCTTCGACGTCGTCGATAGTCCCAACGGCGGCACTACGGCGGATAAGCGGGTTGTCATGCTGCAACTTCTCGTGGAGAGTGACCAGAGCGGGATCCGCGGTGAACTTGCACCCTTCCCTCGGGCATGAAACGTGACTAGCGATGTGGGCAGATAGTTCTGCTTGGCCCGCGAAGCTCTGCTCGCAAGCGTCGCAGTAGAAGTCCGACGTTGCCGGGAACGGACGCTTGGTTCCCCGCTGCTGCTGCGCGCTGCGATGCTGGCCGCGAACTTCTGCTGCACCGCCCGTGCGATGTGCTTCCGCAGGGATGTGGAAACTGGCATTGCTCAAGGAGCAGGGACCCGGCGGCGCTTGGTAAAATGGGGGCTCTTCTTTCACCGCAGGCGCACGGAACGGGTTGTCCAGGACGAATTTCTGAATGGCAGCCATTGCAACACGAAGTCCGGCGTCGCGTCAGTATCGAAGAATTAAACTGAATGAGCACTTCACTCTAAACCACATGTTTTGCACGATCTGCGTGAACAAGAACACACGTGCGCTGTGCTAGCCACACAGCAGGTCATGTAATGCGTTAGTAATGCTATAGTAGCGCGTAGCGCATGCAAGAGTCTTCCGAACTCTGCTGTCGCAAAATGGCGCTGCTGTCGCAATCGAGAGAATGGTCAATAGAATGCCATCATCATGCCCATGCATTCTACACACTTCGTACGCTTCGTACCAAAAACACGTAGACGTTAGAACATTTTCTAATGTTTCTAAAACTGTTTATAATGATAACAAAGTAATAAACCTTAAGCAATAAATGTAGTCTTAAAACATATAGTACGATCACTTGTATCAAAACAAAAACTTATTTTAGCTAATGCTATATCGCTGTTGAAGTTTATTAAAATTATTTGAAAATATTTATTTGTCAGCACTATTACTTATAAAAGTGATGTGAACTAATATTTGTTTGCAGATGTCAATGATATCCGCCGTCAGGAATCGCTGCAGTCGCTGCTTTTATTCGCTTTATATTCTGTCACGGGCATTGCATGGGCGGCAGGGGCAGGGGTAACGTTATCATTGCAGGAAATTCCTGTTTTATGTAAGTGCTGTGCACAGCCTGAGGGCACGTTTAGAAAAATTGTCTGCTGGTGGGAGACAGGTTTCTCCTCAATAGTGACGTCAAGATTGGAACCTGCGCTGTCGGCACGTCACGCTGTGTCGTTCGGTGGTGTTCGGAGGATAATTGGTTTCGCTCAAAATTGTGCCTGTGTTTGTGTGCGGGAAGTCACAAGATCGGAGGTCGCAAGAAAGCGATACGCCAGGATCGTCTCTCACGTCCCATGACGAAGGAGTCGTCGTGACCGGCGACGGAAGGGCAGCGAGTGACCTTGGTAGTGTTGCTTCAGTGATCAGCTGCTACTAACCGCCGCGCTACAGCGATGATGGAGGTGCGCGAACGGCGCGGCGCTTCAGCCTCGGCCGCCGTCGCGGGCGGTGGCGGTGTGGTGGTCGTTCGACGCGGTACCGTCGCCGTCGCGGCGGAGCTCGAGGGTTTTCTGGACGACGCGTGCCTGGACGAAGATGAGTCGTCGCTGGCGCCACCGGGTACGCCCGATGAGGAACGGGTTGACGAGCTGTCGCTGCCGGCGCGAGCCGCTGAGCAGGCCGAGCATCTGGTGCGTAAAGTGCTCGAAGAGGCTGAGCAGGCCGAGCAGCTCGTGCGAAAGGTGTGGGAAGAAGCGTGGAAAGTGTGCCACTTCAGCTCGCTGCCGCAGTGGCTTCAGGACAACGACTTTCTGCACCGGGGCCACCGGCCGCCGCTGCCGTCGTTCTCGGCCTGCTTCCGTTCAATCTTCCGCATCCACACCGAAACGGGGAACATCTGGACCCACCTGCTGGGCTGCCTGGCCTTCGTCGGAATGGCAGCCTATTTCCTGACGCGACCGTCTGCCGAGATCCAATGGCAGGAAAAGGTGGTGTTTGCCAGCTTCTTTGCCGGCGCCATCATGTGCATGGGCATGTCCTTTACCTTCCACACGGTGAGCTGTCATTCGGAGAAGGTGGGCAAGCTGTTCAGCAAGCTCGACTACTGCGGCATTGCGCTGCTCATCATCGGCTCGTTCGTGCCGTGGCTCTACTACGGCTTCTACTGCGACACACAGCCAAAGCTCATCTACCTGACGGTGGTAATCGTGCTTGGCGTGGCAGCCGTGGTCGTCTCGCTGTGGGACAAGTTCGGCGAGCCGCGCTACCGGCCGATGCGCGCGGGCGTCTTCACGGGCTTCGGCTTGAGCGGCGTGGTGCCCGCGCTGCACTACCTCTTCGCCGAAGGCTTCCTCAGCGCAGTGTACGAGGCCTCCTTCGGCTGGCTCTGCCTCATGGGCGCGCTCTACATCGCCGGCGCCTTGTTCTACGCACTGCGTGTGCCCGAGCGCTGGTTCCCGGGCAAGTGCGACATCCTGGTGAGTAGCATGAAAAGGAACATTGAACATGCAAGCCCATGGCAACGCGGGATGATCGTGGGCTTGCGGCTGCTCTAAACACTGAGCGGCGTGCGCTGCCGCCGCTTCACATTGTAATTTAGTGCAATCTTCTTAGAGCTCCAAAGATGAGAGGGAAGCACCGTCGTGCTTGCAATGGGGTGCACGCTGTTCTTTAGCACAGCCACAGGCGCGTGATCAGCATGCCGCATGTCCTTGTTGATTTTGCTTTTACACGTGCTCATATCATGTATACATGTCATGTGCTGACGCTGTGCTCCGTAGTATTTGCCTTGTGAATACTATTGGGCCGCTAGATTTGGTGTTCTCCAGCGGCTAGTGCATTACTCCGTACTAATGCAGCTGCACAGCTTGACTCACTGGCAAATCGGGTAGTGTTGCGAGAATCCCTTAAGAAAAACGAGACCCAGGTGGGCGCACATGTCGGGCGCTTATTTCAACGCTCGATTTAATTACTTTCCAAGAGGACAAGAAAAAAGTGGTTAGACAGCCAGACATTTGATGTGATAGGGCTGCGAAATCTGCAGCTGAATTCTTGACTGCACTTCAGTTCAACTGGGGTCGACGTTCGCAATTGAACCAGTCAACTGACAAGATGGCTGTCAGCGGACGCGCCGCGTCGGTCCATTCGGCGGCACGATGCCCCCAAACTGGGGAGTTGAGTGGAGGAAGCGGATAGTAGAGCTGGAAGCAATATGAAAGGGAACACGGGAGCGCGTGGCCTCCGTGCTTTGCAAAGCGCTGCTACCAACACAAGCCGAAAATGGGTAGCAACGAGGGTATGCTCGGAAAGAGCAGCCGACCAGAGAGAGAGAGAGAAATAACATTTATTGCACCCGTCCACGGCCGGTCTCGAGGGAGAGCGCGTTTCTCTCTAAAGAGCGCGCGCTCTCTCCCACGAGACCGGCCGTGACCCGTCAAAAGGTTGGTGAGGATCCGAGGCGAAGCTCTGTCCCAACCATGTCCGCCCCCTCAGCCGTCGACCTGGATCCCTTGGATCTTAGCAGCGGCCAGGGCAAGACGGATGACTTCTCGTTGCCCTTTTCGTCCTGCTTGAGAAGTAGTGCCTCCCAGGACTCATCTGTTCGGTCAGGTTCTCCAAATCTAGGACACGTCCATATCATATGGATCATGTCCGCTATGCCATTGCAACGTTTGCACCTGGGGCTAAAAATTTCCGGGTGCCACTTGCTGTAAAGCTGGGGGTTCGGGAATACTCCAGTCTGTAGCTTACGCTACATAACCTCCTCGCTTTTGGTGAGTTGCTTACACGCTTTTGGTAGTACTGATCTGCCTAATTTTTAATGATTTAGGATATCTTGGTAGGTGTTAAGGTCATCGTCGAACTGCAGGGGCTCCTCATCGCGCAAGGGGTACGGGGTTGCGCATAAGTCGTCACTGGGATCCCGGAATGTAGCTAATCCTCGGGCCAGTACGCGCGCTTTCTCGTTCCCCCTCAACCCCTGGTCCGCCGGTGTCCAAATGAGCGCGACCTGCTCTGCCGGTGAACCACTGGCCAACACTCTTGCTGCTATGGCCGAAATGCGGCCCGCGTCAAAGTTTCTAATCGCTGATTTCGAGTCTGTAACTATAATTTTGACCTGTTGTTGTGTTAGAGCTAGCGCGATGGCCACCTTTTCCGCTTCCGTTGTGGTCGAATTTCGGGTGCTGCAGCAAACTACCGAGCCCCTGTCTTCTCTAGTTGCTACTGAAACACGTCCCCTACCGTTCGCGCATTGTGCGGCATCTGTAATAAGACTTCCTGTCTTCCCTGAAAACGGGCTTGCAGCGCTGTTGCTCTCATTCCTCCGGCTCTCATGGTAAACGGGGTGCATGATTTTGGGGAGCGGAGGTATTTTTAATTTGTCCCTAACCTGTCTAGGTACTTTTTCTGTACGTCTGGAGCATGCTTGCGGCTCATACCCCAGTTTTTCCAAAATGCTCCGACCAGTACGACTGCGCAACAGTCTGTGGTATTGTGAAGTCCTTGCAGCTTCAATGTGCTCTTCGAGGGTATTGGAGACCCCTAGTCTCATAATCTTGTTTGTCGATGTATTGGGTGGTAAACCTAGTGCCATTTTTATCCCTTTACGAATGAGAACATCAAGTTTCTCCTTTTCTGCCTTGTGAAGCCGTAAATACGGCGCCACGTAGACTATCCTACTGATTATAAAAGATTGGACTAGCCTAAGGAGGTTAGCTTCTTTCATGCCCGCATGTTTGTTTGCGATCCGCTTCAGGAGTCTACAGGTTTGACTGGTGCTAGCGTCTAGCCTCTGTATCGTTTCCGAGTTCCTGCCGTTGGCCTGAATTCGTAATCCCAGAACTCTAATGGTTGCTACCGTTGGTATAACGTTACCGTTGACCCTGAGTGTTATTTCCGGGTTATCCTGCTTTATACGCCGACGATGGGGCGATCGCAAGCTTACTTTGAATGAGTCTTTGCCACTGATTCTTATCACCTGTCGGTGACAGCGCATTTGAAAGCGTGGAGGCCACGCGCTCCCGTGTTCCCCTTCATACTGATTCTAGCTGTACTTCTGGAGGCCAGCTTTTTCGTTCTGTTGCTGCTTGGACTTCCACGTGTAGGCCTTCTTGTTAAGATTAGTTAGACAGAATATAGGAAGGGGGGGGGGGGGGGTGATTGTGAGTTACCCTGCATTCACTCTAAAAACGAGCAACAACGTCAAAGAAACCAATAATTATTGTTATTACGCCCTGCCTGTGTTGTCGCTTCATCGGACTGGTGCATGACCAGCTACAGAAAGGCTTCGCCGCGTGGTTGTTCTTCTAAGTCACTCGTGCTAAAGCTGCACACGCATGCAAAGAAACAATTATAAGTCGGCTGAAACGAAGCGGGAAGAAGCGCAGTATCGCTTTTAACAAGAGTGTTGTTATTCGGCTCAAAAGCACTGCTAAATTATGTAACCAAAGCGCCAGATATGAGTTGTCTGTCGGTAGTTGTTCTGTCAAAACGAGCCTCTGTGGCTGTCCCTGTATGTATCGTATTCTGTCATAAACACGCCCCTCCATCTACGCGAATCTTGAACACTGTCTTTTCCTCTGTCCTGCCGCCATACAATCCTCACACTATCCATACCCCCCACCTGTATCCTGGCGTGCCTGGCTGGAATCTTCTTCACCGAAGGACCAACTAGCCTTTGTACAACAGGCAGCCGACCTGTTGGACGCTTAATTTGAGTCCTCAATTAAAGTGCATTACTACTACTACTAAGCGCATTTTGGCGTAGTGCATGTGGTGCCAATTATAGCCTGTTTCGAAACTCAGCTGGCCGCGCCAGGCTTGCGTTTTATCGGCAGACAAGACTAATCTGTCTTCCTAGTCTTTTTGCTCTAAAAATATGTTTTGAAGTTTGTAAAGAATATCTGGGGACAATGACGGCGGCGCAGATGTGTCCGTGATGGTGACGTACAAGTTGAAAGGTTTCGATTTGCGTTAAAGTAGCGGGACCAACGTGGCCGTAATCAGCGCGAGTACGCGTGCTCTCGATTTTATCGAGTGCCGGAAGACGTCGGTGAATACCGGCATTTCGCGGGAACCATTCCACGTCCGTCAAAGGAGGCCCTCCATCCGATGGCGTCCTGCGATTGTCATGACGTCGGCCCTTGGACCCGCTGTAGTGTGTCGTATACGCTGTTGCAGATGAGGCAGGTTTTAATGCGGCGCCCTGAAAATAATTATTCGCATCGCGCTGTTGGCATTGCGTTTGCGATGGGAGAGCTGGATGATGAGAGTGCTCTCAGCTCAATTCGCAGCCCGCATCCCATACCCGCAACGTACTGATACAGATGCGTCGCATAGCTGGCGCTACCGTAGCTGGCGCGGATGAGTAGTCATGTGTAGGGTTAAGCCAAGCCAACATAAGCGGGCGATAAAAAATAAGCAAGAAAAAACTTAAAAGAGCAGACAGCGTATCAGACGGCCCTGACGCAGCCGCTGACTTACAGGGTTGAGTTCTCGATCGCTTTTTTTTCTTTTTTTTTTTTTTTTGAAGCCGAATTACTCGCATCACAAAAACTCACAAAATGTCAATCAGCCCCGCTCCTCTTGTTCGATATGCCCACCAGTCAGGTTCGACCGATAAGGACGAGCCCTGTTTGTGGCTGTTTTTGTGATTTGATAGTTGTGTAATTGGGCCACTGGTCAGTTGCCGCGGGTTAAAAATGTGTACCGTTAAAGCCTGCTTTGGGCCAGGTGGTTTGGGTTAATTAAACCGAGTTAACTTGAATGCTAGTTGCTTTTTTTTTTTTTTTTTTTTTTTGTGTGTGTCACCGTTTCTACTGGTTTAACAGCCGCCCGGATCTTTAGTAGTATTGCGCGACCGTTGATTGCGCAGCCACCTGATAACAGAATATGTCCTCTCGAGCGCACAAAAATCCCCTCCTGGTCAAGTATCGCTTGCTATGTTGTTGTCTAATTAGGCGCTCACACTGACGTTCGCGTGATGCTACTAAACATCGGGGAGACTACTGTATTAAGCTGGTAGAAATACTTAGTGCAGCAGAGATTGTGTGTTTTCGAACGCTGTCCTAGCCGTTGAGTTTCAAGGTCTCAGTTATTGTCGTAATCTTATTTTCTGGCTAATAAAGATTGAGGTGGTTTTCAAAGCTTAGTGCAGCAAAAAAAAAAAAAAAAAAAACGCGATCTTGAAGTTTAATCAGGTGCATTTAGCAGATGTATGCGTGCGCGAAAAAAGCGCGATCTTGTGTGTGTGTGTGTGTGTGTGTGTGTGTGTGTGTGTGTGTGTGTGTGTGTGTGTGTGTGTGTGTGTGTGTGTGTGTGTGTGTGTGTGTGTGTGTGTGTGTGTGTGTGTGTGTGTGTGTGTGTGTGTGTGTGTGTGTGTGTGTGTGTGTGTGTGTGTGTGTGTGTGCGTGCGTGCGTGCGTGCGTCCACCTCCCGGTCTCTGACGCCCCTGCGCAGGGTCGGTCTGTCGATAATATTTCTTTTTTCTTTTTTTACGCATGATTCTTACTGCATTGAAGTTGACAGCGTTCCAGGCCACTCGTAAATGAGCGCGCAGAGACGGGAGGGATGCTGCATGCTCGACATTATGCTGGAGCCAGTGTGCAGCTTTCTGCAATAGTATGCCGGCCAGTAGTAGCTTTCCTTCTGGGCCGTCCTGCAATTCCACTGCGTGGCCTAGTAGCGAATAGCGAACCTGGTGGCCCGTATATTTTTTTGGGAAAGGACGCACATCTGGTCTCGTATTTCTGCTGCCGCTTGAGCGTTCGTTGGCCTAGCAGTTTGAGAGTATATACGAGTGCCTCTTTCTGTTCGCAGTTCCACAGCCATCAGATCTTCCACATTCTGGTGATAGCGGCGGCCTTAGTCCACTACCACGGCATCACCGAGATGGCCATGAAGAGGCTGACCATGGGCGAATGCCACGACGACTGAGGGCAAGAGGGAATAAAAGTAGGCTTTTGTAAGAACCATCGCCTCGTCCCTCTGTCTCTTGCATCCGTGTGCGGGGCATGTTATATAAGAGCAGAACTGCAGTCTTTGCACCTCATCAGTCAAAGCGGTAGCTTATAACATTAGCCATGGTTGGTAACACAGTGTGTAGTCAATCAAGCTACTAGCAGGTTCGTATTCGAAACAGTACAATAAGGGAGGAAGACGGGACAAACACAACAGATGGGGACAAGTCCCATTTCTGACCCCCTTGCCGCGCTGTTTCGAAAATGGGCTTACACCAACTTGCCCAGCTCTCAGCTTAAAAAAAAAAAAAAAAAAAAAAAAGCCGGTAAATTTGGCCTAATTGCTGTTTTTTCGAGAAATGTTCTCATTTTAATAGGTATTACATGACAAATGCGGCAGCCGACTCTAAAGTATTGTCGCACTTTGTGCTTTGTCTTACGTTGGAGGCTCGGCACTGCTTGCTTTCAAGCGCAGCCCGAAGGTTGAACTGCCCATTTGCCCGAAAGATGGCTTAGGTTATGCCTGCGGTGATGGGCCTACTTTTAAACTGCTTTTGCCTCCATCTGTGAAAGTTCTGTGAAAGTTCGCGGCACAACCGACCTGGATCCTGGTCCATGCTCACCTGAATGTTGACAGCTATACACTCGAGTCCAGGATCCGGGTCGGTGTTGCTAGCCACCATAGTGTTGTCCTCACACCAGCTGTCACTAGGACGTTGTTTGGTTGGTTGTACAACTTTTATTTCCATCGATAATGGGCGTCCTCTTCCCCGCCCCCGGCACGCGTGCCGGGGAAGACGGGGAGTCGTGCGCCCGCGGATTAGAGGCTGGCAGGTATACACCCTTGGCTTGTTGCGGCCTCTTCCGCCAGATGGACTGTGCGGTGCTGGATCGCAGGGTCCGCGCTTCATGGTGTCACTTCCGCCCAGGGTGCCCAATCTGTAAAAACGAAAATGTTGAAGCCGACATTCACCACTTGTTGTGGGACTGCCCAGCACTGAAGCCAACACGAATACTGCACCTGACGATAGCTGGCCTTTCAGCAACCAATCGTGCCTCATATATATGTCAGCACCTTCAAACGAACGCTTCAATGAATTTTGAAATAATGAAGCGCTGGACACCGTGTAGTCTCCATTTTGATTTATCGGTACTGCACTTCGTGAGTGGTCAAGTCACGCAAGCAGGTTTGCCTCGAACTCTAAAAGTACGCACTGGGTGGACCTGTGCCCCCATACATAAAAATAGCCCGCCGGCAGCAATATCGACAGGCGCACTTGACGGTCGGCCTAGAGCAGAAGGCCCGCCACTATCGGCCGCGCTCAGCTGACAGGTGACGGTGAACTCTCGAGATGAGGGTGCGCAGTCGACGACATTTTCGAACTTTTCAGAAACTGTTCCCTGGGGTTGCAATCTTTCCATAATATCTGACCGCATCTCACGTGATAAGAAATGTGATAAGGCCGAGGGTCAAGCGGCGAAGAAAGACAAACAACCAAGAAAAAAGAAGATATTACAAAGCTTCACGGACATTGCTTCTGCTACCATGCGGTAAACAAACAAATAAAAACTGCTTAAAATCGTCACTCTCTTCCAGGGTGAAGAGTCGTCCTTTCTAATTGTTAGAAAGGAAACAAGTTAACTTTCAGTCGTTTTTCAAGTTTGGTGAAGAACGAAAAGGGGCTAATAAGGGGAGAAAAAAAAAATTGATGTGCTGTAGCGTTTGCCGTAGTACCGAAGACTAAATTTCTCCAACTGCATATTATCGTTTTGCTGTCACAACCGTGATTAAATTTATAACGATTAAAATATTGTGCTTCTCATCCAGTATATTAATACGTTGTAGAGCCTTATCTTGCTGATTCAAATGGGATGTCTTATTCTGATATTGTTCTCGGCACCGCTTTAGTCAGAAATCCGGAACCGATCGCGGCTCAGACCTCAGTCGTGATTCGTGAAAACCCGCAACACAGCTTTTTTTTTCTTTTTTTTTTTTACGTATTTGCGTACTCATTGCAGTATCTAAGATATCCCTCCCCTCTCCAAAAAGAGGCAAAAAAAAAACAAAAAAAAAAAAACTTGAACCTTGTCCTTGCCTTTAAAGGCGCAGATGACACTGGCGCACGCATGCATTGTTCCCAACTTGCGCAGATGAATGACCTTGCAGACTGAAGACGACGATGTTAATTGGTTTCACAGCACGAGAATGCACAAGAATGCTAAATTGGGCGAGTTGTTGCGCTTGCATTATGGGAGCGTAGCGCAAAGAAGACAAGGACACAGCACAAGGCCTCGTGTGTGTTTCCCTTCTGTTGTATCCTTGTCTTCTTTGCGCTACGTTCCCATACTCAAAGCGCGAGAGTTCGAGTACAGATGTTCAGAGCCAGGACTTTCAGGTATGGAATAGAAGAAGTAAGCTCACGCTGTAAAAAAATAAATAAATAATAATAATAACTTGAAACGAAGCAGCTAATTTCACGTACTTAAACACAAAAAATTTCCTGTGTTGCTTGACATGTTGTTCCAAATAGACTGAAAGGAGGCAGCTGAGGGCAAATAAGTTAATTGCGATAAGCATGACCTGACCCCAGTAAATACAATATCTTCGGCTTGGAAGTTGATCTATCCGAGGCTCTCCTTTTTTTTTGTCACGGGATAAAGGCAGATCCTATGTTCCACAGTGTGTCATCCCGCGCTTGGCCAGCCCTCGCCGTCGTATGAAGCGACGTGTTTTGGGCCGCGGTGACGGTCTCTCTCGTTCCAAGAGAATTTCGGCTCTGGCTAGTTCGTGCATGTCTTTTTTAACTGAAACAGGTGAGCGTCATTAAACAAAATACAAAACACAAAGAGGGGACAAACACGCTCTATTCTTGCGCCAGCCGAGTGATTGACCGATGTATACATTTTCATTACTAAGAAAGAATGCGATAGTACATGCAGCGGAGGGCGTTGCTTTAACTTCGACCACCTGGGGGCTCTTGCACGCAAAAAATGCGGCAAGCAACTGTCTCCGCCTCTACCAAAATGCAGCCTCCGGGATCGATCGAACCCGTCAACTCGTACTTCGTAGCCTCCGAACGGATGCTGCTGAAATGACCCAGTTTATTCTTAGAACCATCGTACTGCGCCACGGTGCACCATCCGCTATTATTACGGACCGCAATAGATGTATTTATTGAAAGGAAAAGGCAGAGAGGTAGGCCGGAATAATTCAAATCTGGCCTGCTACTCTGCACTGGGGAAGGGGAAGGAGAGAAGAAAGAAGGTCATGATGGGTGACGATGTGGGAGAAGGCATATGATATGCATATACAGGCACAGATACACATATATACACAGATATACATATACATATACAGACCGCAATACAGCCATTACGGCCGAATTGATGCAGGCTCTCTTAAGCGTTACCCACACAAGTCGTCGTAAGACTACTGCTTATCACCCACAAACGCACTGATTTGCTGACATGCTTTCCACGTGAGTCGACGTTGAACATAGCACGTGGAATAAAGTTCTTCCGTATGTAACTTTCGCGTACAGTACGATTGAACAGGAGACGATGTGTCTTACACCATTCCAACTAATCTACGGTCGTTCCGTCACCACAATTTTAATTTTGGACGCTATGCTTCCCATAGGGCGATGTCACCAGCGCCTATGCTGACGTCGACAGATTTCCTCAGCGAACCGAAGAATCGAGCCTGCTCGCACGCTGTCGTATTCGGCGCTAAGCCGATACAAGCTAATACAGACGTCCACTATGAGACTGGCGATCTTGTATGGGTCTGGACACCACGCCGTCGAAGGCTGTCCGAGCTTTGCCGTTACTTCGGCCCATATAGGAGGTCATTCGGCGTTAGTAACGTGAACTACGAAGTTGTCCCCCGGGGATCGGTGATCCTCAGCACGGCGGTGCCTGAACTGTTCACGTAGTTTGGACGGAACTGTACTGCGAAAGGCACGCGACCCAGTATGATTATGCTTAGTGAATAACCTCTTAATTTAAAAATTACTATGCGTTTAAAAAGTGACGATGGCTTTATTGCGCACAAGTGATCTTTACGTACATGCTTCGAAACCCAGCGCACTTTATTCAAGTTACGAAACATTCTGTGGATGCGTTTACGAAAGTTTTTGTTGTTAACTAAACCAGATACATTAAAAGAAAATGCAATTCTCAGGTTAGGACAAAAATAGGGCGGTAAAAAGCACGAATAGACAATTTCTTTTGTAAACATAATCTCATAACATGCCATCAATTTGGATTTAGGAAATACCGTTCCACGCAAAGTGCAGTCTTGGCCTAGAAAGAAATTGATTGATTGAATGTCCTTTATTGAATGGGAAGGCTCATGGCCATGAATGGGGGTAAAGGGGAGTAGGCAGAATCTTCATTGTTTGCACAGGTCGTCACTCAAATCATATTGCTCTGACCAGGCCACTAAGGGAGCCATACTTGGCAAATATCATCAGTTTCTAGAAGGGAACGGTATAGTTCAGGCGGTAGGGTTCGATCTCGGAGCGTCCAGTAGAAAAAGCAGGAAAGAAATTATATTAGAAAATATGAAAAATAAATGAATGATACTAGGGTTATATCTGGATTTCAGTAAAGCCTTTGACTGGGTAAATCACGGCATATTGCTGGATAAAATGGAGCGCTATGGATTCAAAGGAGTAGCGCAGGAATTAATTCGCTCATATCTTACGGGTCGATCACAATGTGCTGAATTTGGCAACACAAATCGCGCTTGAGAGATATGGTGTCAGGGGTACCACAAGGAAGTGTTTTGGGACCTAGTATTTTCCTATTTTACATAAACGATATAGTGGAAAGAAATAAATATTGCAAATTCGTTATCTACGCCGATGACTGCCCTGTCGTTTTTGCAGGAAAAGATCTTTCGTACATTACTGTCGAGACCGATTGAGATATTTATTTATTTGTTCAAATTCTCTAAGGCCCGAGCTGAAATTTCGTGGGGGGGGGGGGGGGGGGGGGGCGTGGGGGGGCTGAAGGGATGACATCAGTTAAAACAATGCATCAAAAATTGCGACAAGTACAGTTAGCCAGGAACACAATGTTGAAAAGCTAACGCGTCAAACACTCAAGATATCAAGACAGATGGCACCAAACATTTAAGTTTTTCGGAGAGCAGCGCTTCAACACGAATTCAAAAAAAAAAAAAAAGAAAAGCGAGGGTGAAGGTTATAACTCGAAGTGACTTTTTAGACCGGTTACAAACGTTTCGTAAGCACTGGAAGATGCAATGGGGCCAGGGAGTAGATGCCATTGATGGATGGCGAGGAGGAGAGGCGAATGAGAGAAGAGATTAGTTCGAGCAAAGATAGGTTCCACTTTCAGTTGGTGGTCAATGCGGGGTCGGCGTGATATGACACAACGCAAAAGAAGAGTGACTATAATGTAATTTGTAGAGAAAGGGCAGTGCGGAAAACATTATCCGTCTTTCAAAAAGAGGTAAATTGAGGGTTGTTTTTATTTCAGTTACACTCGCTGGTCGCGAATAGTTTTTAGATGTTAAACGGGCGGCTTTATTTTGCAGAGACTCCAATTTCGTTACTATGTATGCTTGATGGGGGTTCGAAATTAAAGAGGCAAACTACAATTTAGAGCGCACTAATGTAGCGTATGCTAATAACTTTGTGTCTGTATTAGCTAAACGGCAGTTGCGTCAGAGGAAACCGAGTGTTTTGGAAGCCTTGTTGATAACCGTATCTATTTGACAGTTCCATGAAAGGGCTGATACTAAATGCACACCTAAATTCTTTACGATGGGTATCGATTCAATACGCACGTTGTTCAAAGTGTTATTACACTGTCATAACATGGTTCGGTGCTATAGATGAGGTAAATCTGACAAGTTTTGTTTTCGAGGTGTTAATTTCCATTTGCTATTGTGTGCAACAATTTCTAATCTTATTAAGGCCTGATTGTAGATGAGTACAGTCCGAAAGATCAGTAATCTGTGTGTCACGCAATCATCAGGAAATAATCTGATCATGAAATATTATTACTGATGTCATTAATATAGAATAGACTAAGAACAAGATAGGTCCGAGTAGAGACCCTTGCGGCACTCCAGATGTAACGGAGAAGTGGGACAACGAATGGGTATCAGTTGTGCTTACCTGGGCATGTGTGCGGTATTGTTTCCAATCGCGCTCAGATGCAGATTTTTTTTAGCTTTCGCTTACAACATTTTCTTTTTGTTTGTATATCTTTTGATACTCCTTATGAGCCATGTGTTCTCTGTATAGATGTGAAGGTGACTTTAGGTACGTACTTATCTTTTAGCAAATTTAATTCGTCACGAATAAGATACCAGTTTTCATTCGCGTCCCGTGAGCCGAAAGAAATAAACACATATCCGCAGATAACAATGATAGTTCATTAAGCAGCATTTCAGTGTCTGTTCTGGCATAATCAAATATAATTTTATTTGCTTTTCCTGGTCTGTTTCTGGCTACTCTGAAATCGCACTGCAAAACTTTGTGGTCACAGACCATCCAATACGTTTACAGACGTTTTGTCCGATTGCGTTGTCAGCGCAAGATCTAAGATTGAATCTCCACGCGTAGGTGCGGAAACCATTTGGTGGAGATCGAAAAGTGATAACACATCCAGAAAATTCTGGCATTCACGCTTTCTTGTGCCGTGGAGGGGCCTGCATGCCTGTAAATAGAGAGATTAAGCATACCGTGATCCGCGATCCGCCACCGTGACCCTCTACCGCGCGTGGTCGGGGCGCACAAGCTGATTGGTCCCGATGCGGCAAGTCTATGTGCCGGCATCATGTGGCGCCATCTATCGGCGTCAAGGTGGTCTGGTCATACGCAGTGGAACGCGCGGTGGCGGATCACGGTAGCGGATCG
Source organism: Amblyomma maculatum (assembly GCF_055883805.1). Lineage (NCBI taxonomy): Eukaryota > Metazoa > Arthropoda > Arachnida > Ixodida > Ixodidae > Amblyomma > Amblyomma maculatum. Next base: position 78,470,159 of record NC_139352.1, on the reverse strand, counting down.
CGGATCACGGTAAGCTAAAACTCTCTAATCAATATTCGAATAATTGAAGTCCCCGGCCCGGAATATTGGTGAACGTGGAAATTTGTTCTTTAGGTAAGTTAGATATTCATTCAGCTTTTCAACGAATTCCTCGTGCGAATGAGGTGGGCGATAGCAGACCCCGACGTCACAAGTTACCGATGGCGATAGGCGTATAATGCAACCAACAAAACTTCCAGGCACGATCCTGTATCAACAACATGCGCTTGCAGACTTTTGCTTACGGCGATGAATACCTAACCGCTGCGCGTGGTAATGCGATCTTTTCTAAATAACGAAACCTGGCTGGACAGTGAGAGCTCAGTATCAGCAACATCGGTCGATAACCAGGCCTCTGTGCCCAACACAAGGTCAGCTGAGCTTGCTTCGACATATGAACACAAATTATCTTGTTTTGGAAACAGACTGCGGAAGTTTGACACTAAAATTGGCAATTCTGAGCTTTTGGGTTTATTATGTAGTCAGTGTGGTCCTGGGTGGTCGCGTAAATCACAATCAGAAAGGGTAGTCATTTCATTTGCGCCGCTTTTGGAACAACAAGCCATTTCTTTGGAATCGCGCTTTGGGAAAGCAATCACTTCTCTAATGGCACTGTTAAGTGAACACAGAGTATTATTAAGAAGGAGTCTATCAAATGAGGGCTTATATTTGCGTACTCCGAGGGAAGTCTCTAAGCTATTTCCTAATAAATTGCATCCTAGACGAAAAGTCCTCATCTGTCCATGACGGAAGCAGAGTCGAGATCTTTTAGTTTGGAAGCAGTTTTGAGAATGTTGGTTTTTTCCTTGAGATTTAAGAACTTCACCATTATTGGGCGGATGCTTAGATTCCCAAGTTCTTGGCCAAAAACTTCTTATTCGGTATCTTTCCATGTTTCTGTTGTTTCCTCTGTAATGCCTCTGAAGATCAAGTTATTTCTGCGCATTCTGTTGTTCAACAAATATGCTTGACTGACGCGTTTGTGTTGTTTCTACGCTTTGAAGCCTGCCTTTGGATTCATTCAGCATCGAGTCCATGCTGTTGACTTCCTTAGAGACTTCCTAACAACATTCAAGTTTTGTTATAATTTGGATAGTCGCCGTTTGATTCCTGTGACGATGAGTTGCACGTCTGCGATTTTTCCAAGAATTTCTTTTTGAAACTTTTCACTGGACAATGCCATTTCTTTAATAGCAGCGAGAAGTTGATCATATTTGTCAGGGACAGGATTTGTTTCCATGTCACTAGCACAGATCAACAGGGGCCATACACACGACACGACTAAGGTCAGCCGGCCGCGTACGCAGAAGCTGGCCCCGGACAAACCCATACTGACGCAGATGATTGAGGTTTTTTACCAAATGGTACAAAACAGCCTCACGATATGTCCTAAGATCAACACCCACCACCGCAAGGTTGACAGCTAAAAAATACACAGGTTGGATTTCCAGCCAAAACGTTCCCAGTCATTTAGAGCCTATGTATTTGCAACACATTCACCTACAGATGATGAACAGCAGTGATTTGGGGCAAGAATTCGGCCGCAAATCCCACGCATTTTTTAGGCAAATTTTTCACTATACATTTTATGCGTTTTATTTTATTCATTTTAGTATGCATCACTGTTTAACCTTGTGCAGAGTGGAAAAATGCTTGTTAAGTTACAATAATATCCTATGAGCTAACGTTTCACTTTTTTTATTTTCTTTTGACAAGAGTGTTATGAGCATCTTAGGTCTTCCATTCCAACACCACTCTGATTTTTCATTCCAGTATGTTCATATTATATGCACTTGTACTTGATGTGCAATATATTTCTGTGTGTTATAATTTATTAGGTATGGTTGGTATAGAGAAAACCTGAATGTAACGTTTTCCCCTGCTGATGGGTGGCTGGAGTGCAGTCAAGCTGCAGTGACGCAGCTTTTTCGGCGGCTCAAGAGGAAATTACACAAAAGTTTTCATCGTACCTGTACTCACCTATGGGGCTGAAACATGGAGGCTAAGAAAAGGGTTGTGAGGACAACGCAGAGGGTTACAGAACGAATGATGGCAGGTGTAACGTTAAGAGAGGGAGCGCGTAGAGTGATTGAATGATTTGAAAATCATGAAAGATGGCAGGAACGATGATGGCTCCCACACATTGCATGAGAATTCTAAAAGGTTCACATGGTATCTATCTAATATCCAAAATGAAAGCTATGGACTGTAAAATATCTCAACAACCGCTACCCAGAATGCCTCAATGTGAAATTCAGAAACCCGAAAAAACGTACAGCCTTATTTGCAAATGTATGTAAATATCTTCAGGGAAACTAATCTGCGAACAATTGCAAACTTTTGTACAAAATTCGTTCATCATGCTGCACAGTGTTGTTTTCTTGAATGCTAAATATAGTTTGGAAACAATTGAACGCAAAGATAATTGATGAGCTTGAGACGGTCTGTAGTATATTATTATGGAGAGTGCTGCCTCCCACTAATCGAGAAATCCATGCGGTGGTTTTATGTGGGGTTGTTTGACATCAAGGAGGTTATGTTTGACATAATCATGCGATGTGTAAGTGCCTTGAGCGTTGAGAAGGGAAAAGCAAAGTTTTGGACAGGTTAGAATATCTGTTTGTCTCGATCGGTCGCCAATATATCACTTCTTACGCGGTGAGATTCCTATGAGGAGCGAAGTAAGTTCGTCTGTTCGGTCTCCATGTTTGTATACACGGTCTCGCTGGTTTAGGGGGAGGGCTGTGAGGCGCGAGGATTATGCTCTTCTCGCTTTGTTGGTATTCGACCTAAATTGTTTGGCGCCTCGTTACTCATTGTACCCCGGGGTCTAGACGACAGTATTTTCGGGAAAAAGGAGAGGCGATGACCCCATTTTATTGAGCTGGGCTGCCGCCACTTTCGGTATTAAGACATTTGTGTAGTTTCGGCAGGCATGTGTTGAGTCTAATGCAATTTTAGGCACTGTCCGGTCATTTCCCCTCGGAGGTCGGAAGAGCGATAGGTAAGGATAGGGGCTGCTTCTGCCTTGTGAGCATTACATCTCGCTAGGATGCTGAGGTTGTCGGTTCGTTCAGATGAATGAGAGCCAGTCGTTTTTCGAGTAGACAGATGCATCGATGGGGTCGTTGTGAAGTTGACATATTTTTCACTATAGCGTCACGTTTTCACTTGTTGGCCCAGCTCCTTCCCTTCATTCTGCTCCTGATGAATAGTCCACCCAGCATGCTGGTTTCGGACCGCAGGTGAGCCGATTCATTTCAGGGTGTTGCTTCCTGTTCTAATGTTTTGTCTGTCTGCCTTTTGAGGTGCTATGAAGGCTCCCTTTATTTCATCGCATGTGTTGCTGGTTCCTAAGTGTTCTAGCGTTGGAGGTGTGTAGAGGTAGCCTTATAGCGCCCTTTTAAGCGCTCTAGACAGTGCTGTCCGTTCGGTTCTGTTCCTCTTTACTGAGTTTTTGGTGGCGCATAACCCTTAGGTAATTCGACTGATTACCGATACAATTGAATGAGACGGAGTGTATCTTTTCTCATCTCTTCCTCCTTTTGGTGATCTCCTTGATCACCTGTGGGGGCTGCTGAGTTGCTGTTTTTAGAGTTTGTTGTGGGGATGCTCTGAATCCATAGGACTAAGATCCGCATCTTGGTTACCTCTTGTATGCTCTGTCCTTCGAGATAGGCTTCTATCGGGCCGGCCCTGATGCATTGGTGTTGGCGCTCTCTTATGACATCTGTGGCTCGCATCGCAGTCCACACCTTGCCGCGTACATTTGCACGAAGGAGGCTGTTTGTTGAAGGACTTCCTTGTTTTGGGCCACGGAGACTCGGGTGGACCACAAAGGGGTGTCGCCGGAATAGAAACTGAAAGCCGGCGTGGGAGGGGAGGGGGGGGGGGATAAGCTGAAACCCTGTGGAGTGTCATACTGGGACATTTTGAGCGTGTCTCCCAGCCTCGTGGCGTTTGTGTTATCAGAGAGAAATGCTTTGATGTAGTTGGACTTGTTGGGCTCCGGATATTTCGACCACTTGGGATTCTTTAACGCGAATTGACCGCGTGACGAGGCTGGGGATTTAACGACTGCATCACCGGCGCATTGTTGCTCAGTCGCGCCATGTATGAGGTACAAGCTGTTCCGAGTGTGTCAAGGCTTCGGCGCAAGCGCCATATTGATGTGTAGCCATGCTTAACACTGCTTGCGCTCTGATAACCACGTTTAACCGAAATTAACCTCTGTATTTTTTTACTTTATCATTTTCTTTCCTTTCTTTTATTTATTATCTTCCTTTTATTTTGAACTTTCGGTCCTTTTCACGGCAAAGCTCTGCCAGTAGGGAGTTCCTCTTTCTTTCTTTTCTTTTTTCTTTTTTTTTTTTTTTATAGCGAAAGCTAAACTCGGTTAGTAGAAGCGCATTCGCGGAGCCGGAAAGAGTCCACAACTGCGCATGCGCCGTTACCATGGCAACCAGCGGTATCGCTTCATAAGTGTTCCACTGTTGCGCTCGTTACATAGAGGAGGAAGAGGGTAGCGGCACCACAGCAGATGCGCGCGCCAGCGCGGAGAGAAGGTAGTTTTCGCACTGCGCGTGCGTGCGCAGCCGCGGAGACCTGACCGAGTGGAGCAGGAAAGCGTCTGCTGGCATTACATGCACACGACATGAAAGTGGATTCTGCATAGAACACCGCTGAACTTTGATGCGTTGAAAGGAGCGATGGTTGTGTTAGATGCACCACTCGGTCGCCCGCAGCCAAAGCTATCGCTCCACATTCGGTTCAGCAACGTTGAGCCCCTCTAAATTTTTATTTCCATTTTAACCCCGGTTTGGATATAGGACTCTCCCGCCATGCTGAATAGTCGTTCTACTGATTCGTCATGTGGAAACGTGTTGTCTGCACGAATGAAAACTTGTTGATTCATGGGTACACCTAAAAAATCGGGAAATCATGTGCCAGTGTATCTGCGTCGACACGAAGCGCCAGTAGCTATCCAGATTTTCATTTTCAAAACCAGCGGGAAGACTGCGGCTCAGGCCGCGTGCATGTATCGCCACTCGCCCGCGTGCGCAATTTTGCTGGCTCGGTAGCCTAAGCTCTTCCCCGCGCTGCTCGTATTTTCAAGGTGCCTGTCCCAGAAAGCGATAGATCAAATCACTGCCACACAAGGAGTGGTGGTGCAACAAATGAAATGTTGTTACTGTAGCATTTCCCGGCTTGCCTCTGGCTTCGCACTTTGCTAAAAAGAGGGACAAACTTCGTACGCTTAGAAAATACGAACACTTATTTCCTCAGTACTGTGCTTAACAAACCTTTCACTTTGAGTATTCTGGGGTAAAACGATGAAGAAAACAAAACATAAAGAGAAATGCTTGCATTTTTATTAGGTAGTCGACGAAAACCGGAATCCAGAAATCGGCAAAATTCATCGTGCTAGGCTCACTAATAATGCGTCCTTTAGTAGGCGTGACCTTTTGTGGGATAAACTGGAATATTCCCGAGAAACCCTTCGACGTTGAATTGTTCAATCGCGTTCACTGGCGAGAAAAATGCATGGAAATTTCATGCTATTTGCGTGAAGAAGCGACCGGGATTAGGGAATCAAAGGACATTCATTTCGTAATAATCCGCTTAGCTATCCCTTTTTCAAATGGATATTGGATTTTGGAAAATGGATTTTCAAATGGAAATGTGGTGCATGAAAATCTTTGCGTAATTATGCGCTTTTCATTTTGTTGAGACTAATATTAGTCCTCCTTCATCGCTTGCTGTACTTTTTCAAGGAACTGAAAAGGAACGATCGAGAAGCCGGTCCATCTCGTTTGATGATGTCGTGTACGCATTTGCCTATTCACGGAACTAATTTCGCATTGTAATGTCAACTTCGTATTGCGCTAGGAACATTTTCAGTGCGGTCATCGTTCAAAAGCGCCTTTGGCAATCGGTCAAACGGTCAATCTGCCAGTACATCAGCATTTCAAGTTTATCTTCGCTCAAGCGCTGCATGTCGTTCTGTAATTATCGATCCCTTGGGCGCATATTTGTGTTCCATTTTGTCCTGTTTTGTATTAGCCTTACTGCGCTTGCATAGTTGCAGTTTCCTTCGGAATTTCATTACTTTGCCTACTCAGTGTGATGCCAATGTATGCCATTTCTCGTTCTCTCCATTTCTTCCTGCCCTTTCTCTCGATTTGTAGCTTTTCGTTTTGTTTCCCAGTCGGAAAAAACTACAGAAAATTTTCTGATGTTACGACAGAATATCTGTGCGGTTTTTGACGGAAAACCTGTTGTGACAACAGAACATTCTGTAGTAACATCAAAAATTTCTGTAGTTACAACAGAAAAGTGCAACAGAACTACAGACAATAGACATATACTACAGAAAAACTACAGAACTACAGAAAAATCTGATAGTTACGACATAAGTACAGGATATTTTGTCGTATTTTTGACACAGTTCTGTAGTTTTTTTCGACTGGGTAGCTGCACCTGCGTTTCATAAACAACTGGCTTCGATTAACCGAATTTGAGAGGAGCCACGAAATATTTCGTTAAATCGGGAACTTTCTTAAATTTTGTGAGAAATTTCTCGGTCACTTAATTCTATATACATTTGGCTGTGTAGCTGCGCGTCCAGAAAGCTATCGCGACATCATAGGGACAAAAGCGTAATTTGCGCTGAAAATGAAATTGCGGCCCGCGGACACAACCGTCTCCACTGGCGCGTATGAAACAAAAAATTGTTAGCTCAACAAGAAGAGCCGCAGGGCACTGCAAATCTATCTCCAGCAAAGTAGTCGGTGATGTTTGCTTTCGTGCGAGTTACCAGCACGTCTTTCGTCCCCTCGTGCACATGTGTACGGCAAAAAGTAAAGGGCATCTACCACTTCACCTGCCATCTGGGGAATTCAGATTAATATTATAAACCACGTTTTGCACGGTGCAGTTTGGTAAAAACGGGACAAAGGCGCTCTGCGATGCGACTGTTATTGGATCTCAATGAATAACGTTTTTGGGCGTTCTCTACAAAAAGAGACCTAAAATTAATCATCTCCATTTATTTTCAGGGGAAAAAATAAAAAAGGATGCTGGTTAAATCAGGAAAGATCATTGAATCGGTTCCGGTATTTCGAGTTAGTCAAAGCATTGGGCCCTATGGGCGTCTGATTGATGGGGAATCGAGATACCTTCGTAGTATCGGGTTTTGTTAAATCGAGTTTTGACTGTAATTAGCCTCTGGCTGCGCTTTTTTGGGGACTCGGTTTGCGCGTTTCGATCGATCTGTGAAGGTCGCGATATTGCGATAAGTTCGAGCGAGCTCATTCTCACTTGAAGTGTTTGTCTTGTTATGGTGCGATGGTGATCGCTCCTTCACCGCTGCCCTTAAGTATGCTTCTCAAAGGCTCGCGAAAACTCTACTGTCTCTGGGCGCTCTCTGCCCACTATATGCCGCGCACTGCTTTCTGGGGAAGAAAATAAAGATCTTGATCCAGTAAGTGGTTGTTCGACGCTGGCGCGATGGGCCTGCCGGACACCAAGAGCCACTCGAGATGCTCTCAATGCATGCGTCTATATATGGGATGGGTTCAGTGTCGGCACGCATACTCGACAAGCTGTCACTCACGCGTGCATGAAGTGGTTCGCTGCGCTGATATCTTACGCCTTTCGGTCCGCCCGTTTTCTTGGAAAGTTCTGCGGAACCTCCCTGTTACCTTCACGCTGAGCACTGCTAGGAGAAATCACCAGCTGTATATTACGAGGCAAAACAGTTGTGCCAGTAGCCATAGCAACAACGTCATCTTTAACAAGTTTTCAGCTGCATTTGCGGCATAAAACGACAGTATTGTGTGAAAGAAAAAAATATATCGCAAATATATACCCGCGGAATGCTTGGTCCGAATGCGGTTCAAATGCATTCCCATAGATTGTACTGCGATTGGCTGTTGTCATTGACATCTCCTCAAATGACAAAATGTGGGTGATTTACGTTTACTCCGTCTAGTCAGGCAGACGCCTTCTTAGCAAACTTATATAACGACTGTAGAGGCCATGGTATACATACTTGAACTTTGGCGTACAATAGATAGAGACGAGATTTCAATGTATAATCATGAAATTTAAAAATTTATAACTGGCGAAGGAATTTCTAGACGCAATGTTAAACAATAGAGATATTCACTAACTTGCTTCAGATATATAAAATTGCACCAGAGGAAAGGAGGGTATCGGTATTGAAATAGTAAGACCTAATGGGGCGAGACGGATCTCCAAATTAGTTGTTCTCTAAAAAGCAAACCGCTGGCAGGGGATGAGAACGTGTTCAGGTAACAGCATGGCTCATAAAGCAAAGATAACCTCAATTGGCATCACTTAACACTCAACCGTGGTTTTCTGCAGTGCGGTGAAAACGGCGCCTCTACTAAACTCTTTGTGTTCCAGGGCCTTCTGTAGGGCCACATGTTTTCGTTGCTGTTACGGCTGCTGCTGCTGCTGCTGTTGCTGCTGCTGTTGCTGTTGTTGTTCTTGTTGCTGTTGTTGTTGATGTTGTTGTTGTTGATGATGTTGTTGTCACTGTTGTTGTTATCCTTTCCAGAAATGACGCGCATCTACGATGGGTGATTTCCCGGTGTTTGGCACAGAAAAAGACAAAGTTTCTGCTGCCAGGTGTGTTTTATAAAGCTCGTGTATATTCTACCAAAACTTTTTATTCGTCTTATATAGTAATCAAATGAAATAAAAGTTATTAGGCTTCAGGTGGTAAAATACTGGTTTGATGAGTTCAATCTAAGCCCAGCGTGCATGTTTGTAGCCCAGGCAGCAAGTGAAATCATCCGAAGTAAATTCGCCGCAGGTAAAAAAAGATTAGGTACTGCATCAGTGGAATCATTTTTTTTTTTTCCGTTACGAAAAACCTATGCGCACACGTTAAGATCTGAAAACGGAAACTCGAGCTCAACGGAAACAAAATGACTTGCGTGGATGCGGGGCTAAAGGGTCAACTTTCGAACCGCTGCACCAATTTCGATAAAATTTTCAGGCGTGATTTATCTTCCTCTTATTAGAATAAATTCTAAGTTTCAGCACTGCAGATAGAACAAAAGTTGTAGTTGTCATAATGAGTAACTAAGTGTGTCAGCTTATAAAATATACTACCCCGCCGGGGTGGCGCAGTGGTTACGGCGCTCGACTACTGTTCCCAAGGATGCGGGATCGAATCCCGGCCTCGGCGGCCGCTTTTCGGTGGAGGCGAAAAGCAAAGCGCCCGTGTGCTGTGCGATGTCAGTGCACGTTAAAGAACCCCAGGTGGTCGAAATTTCCGGAGTCCTCCACTACGGCGTCTCTCATAGCCTGAGTTGCTTTGGGACGTTAAACCCCACAAACCAACCAAACCTATAAAATATACTTTCGAAACTAATGAAGATGTACTTACCGCTCGTTCTTAGATAACTTCTGGGTAGTTCATTGTGCAGGATAAGGCCAATTGCGGGTTCTTTATGACAATTTTGTAAAAAATCTAAGAACTTCATTTTTTTCTGTTATCATTACATGTCACATATTTATCAATCAATCAATCATTTTATTTCAATAAGTATAGAAATTGCAAAAAAGTGTTGGGCCAATAGCCGAAGCTAGTTTTTCTATCTTAGAGAATAATTAAGAATTCAAAAAGCACCTTACCTTGTTCTCAAGGAAATTTTAGTCCAAAACCAATTTGAGCGCAGCTTTTGATGAAAGAATTTGGAAATGGTAGTTTTTTTTTTTTTTGACAGTTGTGAACTTGCAAAAAGTGCAAACTGAGAAAAATAAATGCAAAGATTTCAGGACAGGCTATTCAAATTTGTGGCCTAAATTTATAAATCATAATGGCCTGGTGCATACCTTGGGCTATCCTCTTCACCACGACACTGCTCTGTGGTGATTGCTTCGAGTTGTCTCTCTTTTTTTTTTTTTCAGCTTTACAGTTGTCCGCCGCCGTTGTCTGCACTCGTGAAATTATTTCTTTGATTGCTTGCTGGGCATTCCTCTTCGTCTAAGCTCCATATTCTATGTCCAGCTTGCCTAGCTAGCACTTCGGTTAACAAGGCTCCCAGTGGTGCGAAAACAGTTCACCACTGGCACATATATCCCTGCAAAGTTTTCCAGGGATATGTGCCGCGTTTTAGTAAATTCAAGCTTCTAGTTAGGTTTACCAGCCAAGCCTCTGTTACCACGGGCCAAAATTTGCCCCCCCCCCCCCCCCTTTTTTTTTTTACTGTTTTTGTTTGAGCTGCCTGATCTACACTCGAAAGGAGGTCCTTTTTTGGCTAGAGAGCGCGAAAAACAAGCGTTCTAACTTTAAAATGCACTCCGCGTAAGGTATCTTGACCGCAATGCTTCTGCGTCTTGAAATCAGCACTCATAGATGCTTCCGATGGTAAGTGCACACCATCTCGCAAAAAAAAATAAATTTTGAATTTTCTACTGAGTATGATAACCAAGCTTGGTGAGCAGTTTCTTTAATACATGCACAATTCAAAAGAAACGAACTTTAAAAACACCTTTCTTTATGAAAATTGTGATTTTAGTCGCGCATCCCCGCTTAATAAGATTAACTTGATAATAGTTGCATCGAAAACCACAGACAAAAGCGCATAAATGATAGCACAAAGTAAACAACGCAACTTTCAACATGCAAAAAGCAATCACGGACATATATGTAGTGCTTAGAAAGGTAAGCGCTGTCTTGGGCTACTTATTGTTTTCTTACCGCTTCGTCTTCTTTCCAGATCTTGATAACATGCAACAATGACGTGTCATGGACCCAATTCATAACGCATATGCTTTATTCCATGCGTGGCTGAGCGGTCTTTGCTTTTGTCTATAAGAGGTTGTGTGTGAGTTGAATTAAGGGGGCAAAATCAGCACTGAGATAAGTTGGAGTTGAATCCTTACAATTAGAAGACGTTTTTGCTTTTTCCAGGGTTTAAGAAAACACCCGCCGTTACTGTGCCGTCGTCGCTAAGCGCCTTAGTACGCAGCTGTGGCATAACCGTGATACTTTTTTTTTTTTCCTCTGGCTATAGCGTTTCCAGGTTTCATCGGAGCCGGAACAGGCGTGGCGGCGGAACTGTATCGGTTCGAGAGCCACATTGTATTGTCGGGTCGATTGTCAGCTCATGTCCTCTTCTCCCAGCCTCTACGTATACCGGACATCCCTTTTGTGACTGACGTGCACTTTGGCGGCATTCAGGTGCATCTGTCTGGCAAAGAACGATGCCAGAATGGCGGGAAAAATAAGTATATACGTCACACGAAGGCTGCCACCGTCGCCAGACGACGGAACGTCAATTCCGAAAATGGCACACGCTTCCGAGGTAGTAAAGGGCACATAGCCCTCCTCCGCCTCCTGTGCATTCAAAGGATCCTTCCTGGAGTCACAATCGAGTGCCTCGCTACAGGTTGGAATGGTACTTCAGCTTAAACTTATTCGCCGAATTTTAGGGGTCTTCCGTGAAGCAGCGCCTCCTTTGTGACGTCGTGGTGAAGTGAGTATTTGCGGCGATGGTAATTTGATATTATGACAGGCACTATAGACGATATTACTCAGAAACGGAGCTCTTAATGTAAATAAATCAGACAGCCGATAAAGAAACAGTGAGAAATCCGTCGAAAGTATATTGGGTTAATAAAAATAAATTGCGTTTTATCACTACAAAAAAAAAAAATGATCAGGCTGGGCATTCCCAAGTCAGCTAAACGAATCACAAAACAAAAAGAGTCCGTAATTGCGATAGCTGGAGTGACGAGAACATGCAGAAAAATCTATCCACATAAAAAAGAAAAGTTACGCATATAGGCAAGTTAAGGCAAATCAGGTGCTTGACGTTCCACCTGAAAAGTACAACATGAGTTGATTCGGGGGATTATGCTTTCATCCGTATATAAAACAGCATTCGCTTCAAGCTCTTTTGAGAAACGACACGTTGGGTAGCTTGCTGCTGTTATTTTTTTTCCCCTGCCTGTTTTTTTGTTGTTTTTTTTTTGTTTTGTTCCTGTTCCTCGATAGTTTACTGTCTGCAGCTATTTGGCATGCGAATAACACGCTACCCCAATGGCTAACTCTTTGTCATCGTTCCCCATTCTCCCTGGTAAACAGTCGCGGAGATCAGCGACGTTCATCATCGTGTACTCGTGCAAGGCCACGACATCGATGTCGGAATGATACATCAAGCGGCACAGTCGTTAATGGGTAATCGGCACATGCTGAAGCGCGCGTCCGCTTCGAGCCATCTGTTCAGCCTTGACCCTTTCTTGCAATATGACAGTCTCAACTCACTGCCGAAACGACGTTGTTGTTGGGAGTGGCCTCTACGAACGGTCACTATCATGTAATTGGGGCGGTGTTCGCTGTCCCCTCTTCGACACAAGGCGATTGCTTCTCGAGACAACACTGTTCGGAGGGGATTCCCGTCCAACACGCGAGGGCGAAGGGAAGCGTGCGTGTCCAAATTTTGGCTAACACCCCTTGCAAGTACGGCCAAGGTGGTGAAGGATATTATTTGTATCTTTAATGATATAAAAAAATTACAGGGATGCTTAAGTCACTACAGTGGAATGCGACACCATTCGAATTACGCCGCTGCTAGATTTTTCTGCCATTGCAGCCCGACTTACTGCTTGTCACTGTGCCGCTACCCACACTCATTAGATGGCGGAAGATACTTGCCTTCTTATGTAGTTGCTTGGAATGATCCGCCACTGCTGCAAAACTATTAGTGATTGAGTTTGCACTCCCTGGGGCACTCGATCATAACAGGTTGTAGACCCAACCCATCGATTTCGGGTTATTTCCCATTTTCAGTTTTTTAATTTTCATTCGTGGTTCCTTAATATTGTGTAGTTGCAGCAACATGTTCATTTCATGCAGTCAGACGTGCTCAATTGTAGCATTTTATTTTATATTTAGCACTTATAGTAGGTTGTAGATCGAACCCAACAGCTTCCAAATGTTTTGCTGCTACGGTAAACAGAGGGGCCGAATGACGTTACGATCACGTCACAAAAGCATTCACAAACCTGTAACTCAGCCCCCGCTCCTACTAGTCGACCATTAGGAATCGACCATTAGGAGCGGGGCTAGCCGGTGCTGAGATCGTGCCGTTATTCGGTCCCTGGTGCTGTCTATAGACACATATCTGCACACAACCAAGCGGAGCTGTAAACTGACTCCGAGCACGCCCTGCTCTCGGCCATGTCGCGGGACTGGCGCGCTTGTGAATGTGGTCGTATTTTCCTCATGACGTCACGCCTTTGGTCAAGTTGGTTCAAAAGCACTGAACGCTATTGATGACTTAACGTCGAGTTTTTCGCCATTCTTTCATGTCTGTGGTTGCGGGCCCCTAAGCGTCCTTCTGCACGTAACCACATTTTGTTCGGGTCATCTGGCTGATGGGTAGATGTTTTCCCGAAGGTATTAAATAAGTGACGAAGTATAGGTGACGAAAAGCAAAATGGCAAGGGTTCTCTGCTTAAGCTATTATAATGCTAAAGCACGGACCTTTTTTTTTTTTTTCTTGTTTTAACTCGGTGTAAGCGCTGTTTTTTACACGACACTTACCTGATACAAACTTTCTGTGGCTACGAGCCTGGTGTGCTGAAGTTTCAGCTATACAGCTGTACACGTGGCGCCATCTAAGAGTCGTCGCGTCAAATGGCAAATGTTCAACCGTGGCCTCCGTGATCAGCTGCGGTGCAACGGCGCATTTGATCTCGGAAGCCACAAATCTGACTGACTAAAAAGCTTTATTGATAAGTAAGCGAGAAAGAGGGGTGGGCGGGTGGGTGTTCCTAGTCCGACACTTGAGCGGCTGCCACTACTGTCCGTTCGCGGGTCACAAGTCCGGAGCTAGATAGGACAGTCTCGCACCACTCAACAGTTGGCACTGCGTATGGGTAATTAGGTGGATTGTTTCGACAGGGCTACGAGTTTAACCCTACTTATGATTGTGATGCCATCTGGGAGCCTGGTTAAACGAGCGAAAGCACCAGTCACGAGAGCTATGCATGTAATGCGGTTGTTTACCCGGTACTTCTGTACTCCTAAATTAACTGCTATCGACAGGGACTTCGGGGCGTTGGAGGCAAGCGAACTGGATCTAGTGAACATAAAGCTTAAGCTTATTGTAAACTTACCGTCTAAAGATTCATTTTCTTTCGAGACCAAAAGGATGATCTCCTTGGACATCCAATCAGCACCTCAGTTCTGCGCACTTCGCCCCATGGCTGCCCACAACTTGGCCAATTGTGCTGCAATATGTCAGGCACGGAATTTTACGAAGTGTCACAGTCTCTTACGCTGCTGCAAGAGCTTCTCTCTTGGCAACTTGAACCTGATCTTAGTAAAGCCCAAAAAGCTTTACTGCGACCTACTGGTGCAAGTTCCTCATGCACCAGTATGCCGGCAACCACCTATAGGAGTGGACAAGACTGACGTTCTCGAGAGGGTGAGGAAGCTAGCCTTGACAATTGCCTCCAATGATTTCTTTTCCGCTTCCACGCAGAAGCTCTGCCCGTACCAAAATTGCACGACGAGATTGATTATTAAGTATAGTCTCCGGACAACGTTCGGTGCATCAAGGCTAAACCCCCCGCTATGTTTTATTTTGCGTTTGCATTGAAACCTGCATTTAGATCATAAAGGGCTGACGTTAAGCTGCTGACATATGCAGATGAAATTGTGGTTTTCATAATTGATCAGGGCAGTATAAGCGAGCCCATCAAAATTAGAGGTGCACTTAAATATGGTTACGTGCAGAAATGCGAATGCTTATTTAGAGTACCGTGCCTATTTCCGTTATCAGTTCTGCGTTTCGTTGCTTAGTTGATGTTTCTATATTGGTCACATTCGGACGAAGTAAAATTTTGGAGGTCATGGGACGAGTCTTGGGGGTGGTCCGCCGAAATTTGGAAGTAACTATTGAGCAGGCCATGTTCAAATTAGATTAGACAACAATTTTGGTCAAATACGGAGGAACTCAAATTTCGAGGGTACTGCGAGGCTGAATTTCGGCAGTGGTCCATGTAATAAGGGAGATCACACTGAATTGACCATACTAGGGTTAGGTTCGGAATCGATTCGGTCAAATTCCGACAAAATCAAATTCTGGGGATATAGGGGTCAAATTTTGGGGGCGCGCCCCGTCCGAATTTGGAGGTCACCATCGTGCTGGCCATATTCGAATTAGGTCGTAGTCAAATTACCTGGGTATTCGTGAGAACACTTTCATAACAGATCACGCGGACACGCTCTGTCACAGTTTAATTTGTTCAATTAATTCATTAAAAACCATTTAAGTGTTTCACTGAAATAATTATTCCTACTATTTAAATATGTTCTTAGTGAATTGTTATATTAAATGTAACTGATGACTGATAGTTCGTGCGGTCACAATTTACGACACGTCCTGATGGCAAGTTCTGTCCATGCCTCCCATGAATCAAGAAAGGCTTTTGCATTGAGGTATATCCGAGAGTTCACTTGTGTTACTGGTAGTAGGGTTACCTGATCTGAGTGCCTTGGGCTTTGACATGGACGGTGGTCATAGCAGCCCGACCATTTCGCGTGCGTGCCTTGGGCGGTGATTCCGGGAAAGTAAACGCTTAATTTGGATCCGTATACGTTCCAGTTATAAGTGGAACATTAAAAACGTTCCACCTGTAAGCGAAACTTTGTTTTTAAGTTCCACTTATAACTGGGATCTCTGTGGAAACATATTAAGAGTGTACTTGAGAGTCCCCGTTCAATGGGCATCGCGAAACGAGTAGTATTGGAAAGTGAAGAATTAAGTGGTGCGGGATAAAGTTGAGGAATGCAGAGGAACAACCGGTCGATTTTCGCCAGAGCTACCGTCTGTAACCTTTCTTTATCAACATAGTTTCGTGTGCAATACAGGGTCCGTATTCGTTGTTGAAAGTGTCACTATCTGGTATCTTCCCGACCTCGATTCATCTGATTGGTGGAAGTACCGAAACCGGAACTGTTAGCGACATCTGGTTCCACTCTGTCCACCAATCGGATGATTGAGGCCGAGGAGATAGCGACACTTTCAATAACGACGCAAACTCGGAATACCAACACAGGTATGGCATTGTTAACGCGTATAATACACATGATTTTTGCCGTCATTATATTGGCTTCTGAATGGGAACGGTGCAGGAAGACGAGCCTGTTCATTCATTCATTCATTCATTCATTCATTCATTCATTCATTCATTCATTCATTCATTCATTCATTCATTCATTCATTATAATCGCGAGGCCGATCGAATATTTCAGTTTTTCTGAAATAGCAAATAGGGAATGGGCCGCCAAACAGCACAGCCTCCCTCTTTAAGGTCTGGCCTCCCAGCGGACAGTTCTGAATACGACAGAATATGCACACACGCAGTAGCAGCCAATCTATTTACATTTATTTACATTGGCAGCAGAACGGCTGTCGCCGGTCACAAGCGTGTCACACGCTAACGCTTTCAATACGACGTGCAACGCAAAGGCAGCGACCAAAGCTATAGCACGTTGCACTTCAACGCCGCCTATTGCCGCGTTCTGCGCAGTGAAAGCTGACTAACGAACAGAACACATCTTTCTGTTGGTCATGGTCGATCAGGAGCGCCACTTGCTCCTGACGACACCGCTGGACAACACGTGGAGATGCAGTACCGGTCTCTGTTCTGCCAAATTTGCTTGTCGTAAGTCCACCTCAGGTTCTAGCCATCTCACTTGGTCGTTTTAACAGTCCCAGAATATGTCTACGAGCAGCAAACAGCCAACGTGTAGTTGCATCAAAAATATATGCGGCACTAAACTATTTGCGGATAGTTTAAATATTTAGTGAAACTTGGTGCTGGACAAGTTGGCAGAGCATGGTGCGGCACAAACGAATACAGGGCGACGGCAAGAAGACAGAACATCGGAAAAAGCTTCGCGTCATCTTTTCGTCGTCCTGTGATCGGATGTACGGCGCTATTCTACTTTAAAAGTAAATATTTTCGTCCCCAGGTGTCGCGACACCAAGCAAGTACCCCAAAATTTAGTCAGTCGCTTTTATCTATTGTATAGCATTTCGTGTGCCGAGAATGGCGCCACTTGTGAGTAGCATGTCGTATTGAGGGCGCTCGCGCGCGGACTCGTCGTATGGCGAGGCGGCGCGCGCATGCAGGAACGCCGACTTGCACCGGGGCGTCTTCTCGGCCACGTCCACAGTGGCTGATGCGTGCAGACTCGGCTACAGTGCGGGGAATTCGAGACCCTAGTTGCGCTGCAGGGCGATTGAAGAGCCGGGGTGGGCGCTTGAGGTGACCCGGGGAGCTGCGCAAGAAACCATAGCAAGTCATTTTCACAAAAGAAGGCGAGATTGGGAACAAAGCATGCCAGAAAATGAACATTGTCAACGCACATTTGTCACTGCTGTGGAGTAGTAAATAAATGAAAGGTGCACTCGGTTAAAAAGCGAGGCAGACGAAAAATTGCACGATGATTCCACGACTTCTGATAGGCAGAAAAAGAATGCCCTCGTTCATATTGAGGATCCCAATATTGCGGACCGTAAGAGACAAATTTATTTATTTATTTGCAGTACTGCCAGTCTCTAGCTGAGACCATAGCAGGTGGGCATTACATGCAAAATATCGACAAAATGATGATGACAAGAATTAAAGCAGCTCTACAAAAATACAGTATTAGGCAATTATTAAAAAACAAAGAACTGAAAATGTGTTATCAAATTCGCGCAAACAGCTCACAAATAAAGAACGCATACAAGTTCAAAAACGAAACAATGGGATAACAGGCTGTCGACTGTGTTAAAAAAGCGAACGAAAAAAAGAAAACGAAATTTGTAACCGAATAATTTCAGCTCACACCGTGACCTGTAGTATAGGTAAGGGAAGACGACACAGACGCTCCGTTTCCATGGCCTTTTGTCTCTTTCGCACTGATCCTCAAAGTATAACTACTTCCAACTTGCCCAATACAGCGTGCTGTTAAATGCACGCACCATGGAGAAAAATATTACGGGAGGCATCTAAGCCTCGTGCGGCAATGCGAAAGCATTTCTCTCCTGTTGATGGTCTGGTTTTGCGCCTGTGTCCGCACTTATAATGCGCTGTGTTGTACATGGAGTTCCGCCAACGCATGGCGTGTTCATACATGCCTGGTCATGCAGTGGCACCGCCTACATTGAGCTGTTGTTATGACGTCATAGACTAAACGTACACTGTGACTAAGCATAACCATGACTATGAGCGTATTTAATTTTGGTTATTACTAAACATGACTATGACTAACCAAATCATAGTTATCATGATTAATTATCTGTTATTGATTTCATTATTGTCGATTTCAGAATGACCGACAGGTACGAATGACGTTTTCTGGTAACTGCCCACATGAAGCATGAGGCAACAAAGGCTTTCGTCTTAAAATGTAAAAAATAACAGGGCAGTAGGTCAAATATCTTAACAGAATGTTAATCAGTATCGATACACCAAATGAAGAATCGCGCTTAGAAACGGAGATGGGATCCGCGGTGAAGATTATTTGTGGCATCTATAGTAACGAGAATCAAGTTTCTCACGCGCTGCCGTGCCTTATAACATGTACGGCGGCCACTGCCCAATTTTGCCAGCACAATTAACTTCAACTTTCCCGCTATGTTTTGCTGTGGAGGAAGCCTTTCAATGCTTCCGCGATGCGGTGTCAAGCCTACAGCCTAGCTTGGCGCACAAGTTTCTTCGCGTCGGGAAATGAAGTTCGTTAGTAATATTCGATTGCAAATAAATAGAAAAACTTTCGGATGTGAAAACAAATTAATGTCGTGATTATACTTGTAGCATATATAATTCTCAGCTCAGCGGTGTGTAGGGAAGAGGAAAAGAGCCTTGCAAACTTCAAGCGTAATATCCTGGCCGCCCCTTTCATATCAGTCCGGCTTATGGAATGGTCTTGCTATCGGGCACCGTGGTATTAAAAAACAACAGAGAAACTGCAGTCCCACACTCGCAGTACCGAAATATAAAAATCTAACCTGTGTTCTCGTCGCTGGCCACAAGAATGCGGCAGACATGCATAGGAACCAATACGCTCTGTGTATTTGCACACTGGTCATAGTTCGAACAGCTAGGTTGAATATGAACCATGCGCATAGGCCCCGAATATGCTACGTCCCAAGCAAAACTGTCCATATTAACAAGGGTGACATTAAAGCAACTTAGCTGACAAGTGCATATACTTCTTTGTATAAGATTTTTTTCTGGTCAGTTGAATTCGTATGATAATTACGAGGGACTTTAGCGACTAAAGCAGTGAAAGGCGAAAGCCTGAGTGCCGCATTCTGCTACGCAACTGTCACTATTTAATTAATCATAAATAATCAACATGTCAATACGTAGGTAATGAATTATCTATTGATTAATTAGTCATTCATTTGATAAATTAACTAATTCATTGTTTAGTAATTGATCATTGATTGGCATATGGCCATATAAGGCACGTATTCGCGCATACTGTGGTGGTGTTTTGTGATTGGTCGAGACCTCTGTGACGTCATCCCGCCTCGGCCAATCAGACCCACTGCAAAAGCGAGACACATTTAGTCCACGGCAGCATGAACCACTAAAGGCTTTCGCCTTAAAAGATGCGATTGTTGCTTTTGGTGAGAAAATTGCAGGACAAAAATTTCCTCCCATTTCATTCAAACTACTGACGTCTACGCAGAACCCGTCGTGGGCGCGGTGGTAACGGGGTATCAGTGTATAACCTAACAAAGCAATAGCCGTAGCTGAATGAACACGAGCGAGAGCTCTTTGACAGGTCGACCCCGCAGCGAGAGGACGATATGCCAAAGCGCGAACGACCGTGGACTCCGAAGCGCGTGGCTTGACAACGCGCCGTGCGTAAACGCGTTTGAAGCCGCGAACTTGCTAATGGCGAAACGTATATACACTTTCCGCCTGTCGTGCCGTAGCAATCTGCCAGATGGGCGCCAACCGTAACGGAACAACTGCGCCATACGAAGCACGTGAAATGAAGAACTGGCGGACGTGACATGAGTGCCCCGTGCTGCTGCTTGTGTGCGGCGAGCGGTGTAAGCGAAGCTCTATAGTCTCGTAATTAGATGCTGTTCACGTGTGCATGAATGCGGCCGGTTATGTGACCTTGACCTACGATAACGAGACGTTCGAAAGCTCCGTGCGTCTGTTACGGGATGGGCATCCTGATGTGGATACCAAGGGGAAAGAAATAAAACAACAAAAAGAAATAGAACAAACTAAACATGCTGGTTAACTACGACTACAAAGAACCGGGCCCGGAGATAATAGCTGAATGTCACTAAGCAGCGACAATTTTTTTATTCACCCGTGAAGTTTGTTTGTTTGTTTGTTTTTCTTGTTCCTTGCGCGGCCACCTCGATTTGGGCTCACGCGCACTGCAGCGGCAGCCAAACGCGACGACCAAGTAGGCCGACGGAAAAACGGAGAGCAGCGTCCGTTCCAGTCTTTTCTTCGTCCTACTTTGTAGATGCGCTTTGGTGCTGCAATGCACCCAGGCATGCGCCGAGTAGCTGACCTTTCCGCGTCACTCCGTGACAGCCCTCAATGCTTCAGTGCGTCGGCAGCCCCTGCCGCGTAGACATTGTCATTTAGTATTAAATATTGCTTAGGAGGGTCACAGTATACTGGAGGGCTGAATATTAATTTCTACCACTCGGAATACTTTTTCTTACGATGGCATCGCACAGCACACGGGCGTCTGCGTTTCGCTTCCATTAAATCGCGCCCTCCTTAAAATTGCTGAAACAAATAACAATGGGCTTTGAGGAAAGACGCCGTAAGTGTGTCACTTCTCGGTGGGTTACCCAACCGTACTGTGAGGAAAGGGAGGAAGGTGGGCGTGAAATAAGAACACCGCAGTGCAATGCTCCGGACAACTAACGCCTCGGGTTCCTTGAAGCGCACCAACGCCGCACTGTATATTGCTGTTTTTGCAGTGCGAGAGAGGTTATAG
This sequence comes from Amblyomma maculatum, assembly GCF_055883805.1. Lineage (NCBI taxonomy): Eukaryota > Metazoa > Arthropoda > Arachnida > Ixodida > Ixodidae > Amblyomma > Amblyomma maculatum. Next base: position 78,449,107 of record NC_139352.1, on the reverse strand, counting down.
TTTCAAAAGCCACCCATCACAGGGGAAAAGTAAATCGACTGGCTACCAACGTTACAACCCCCCCCCCCCTTTTTTTTTTGTCATGTCTCTTCCTCTCTGTGTCATCGCCGCTAAGTACAGTAATATACCAACTATAACATGCAACCGCAGGGCTCAGATCTAGTTGTAAATCAATTTCCTTTACTGTGCTTCCGCGTTTGGTATATAGGCGTATGCCATGGTCCGCAGGAGTCACGTTTGCAGTCTGCGAACCGATAAGGGCGCAGAAATATCAACGTTTTCCTTTTTGTTTTCTTTGAAGAGTGTTCTTTTCCCACCATTATATATAGGAAAGATATGAAGGCTCGCAACACGACATGATTAGCAGTCTCCAAACAGCTGCTGATGCAAACAGGGTGCATCATTTGTCACGAAGGGGCGGTTTCTTTTTCTTTGGCTGACATTTTTTTTTTTTTTTTTCAACTGCGTATACTGCACCCAAAGTAAGATTTTAACCATTTAAACATGTATAGTACGTCGGCTGTATTCCGGAAATTATGCGGTGCATTTAGTGAATTAAGCCACGGGACACTCGGCAGCATAAAACTGTATGGCATGGTATACTATATGGGGCTTAACGTTCTGAAGCAACATCGACCATAAGCTAATAATATAGCTCCGGTGATTTCGACTACCTGGGGTTCTTTCGTGTGTACTCATCAAGCAGTACACCGGTGTTTAGTCCCCATCAAAACGTGGTCACCATGGGCGGAAAGTACAAAGCTAACCCATCAATGAATTGCAAGGCTGCCAGGGCGGAGACAGAGCAGGCAGCAACGGTAGGATACACACAGCTATAGGGACATGGACGACAATGAGATGCTGGTGGCACTTATAATGGTCAGACTATAAAAAAAATTCGATTGGCCGATACGAGGCTCTTGGAGTAGAAATCCTTCATTTGACCTTCTACTCGGCGTCTATACTCGATCCAAATGATTAATTCTAGAGCACACCCAAAGAACTCGCGTGATTAACGTCATATAAATATATTAAGAAAGTTGCTTGCATCTTGAGAGCCTGTTTTTGCCATGCCACGCAGAGTATCCATTGAAGTGACTTTGGAGGACAAATAATGTTGACCTGTATCGATTGGGTATTGTGTTGTGGTGACATATACGATATTTTAGTAAAATTGATTTTTTTTTAATCAGTTATACACGCAAAAGGGTAAAAATTCACAGACGGTCATTTAGATTCATAGAGCATCCGCGAGCTCATTACTTTACTGCAGCATGCTACATAATTGCGATACCATCAATGTAAAGTAAAATCATATACATTAATGTTCGTCTCTGAATATTTACTGTACTGTGCCATTTTACTTTAATCTGATTAGACAACGTCGATTATTCTTTCAAGGGAAGGCTTGTCCCAAGGGACAAGCCTTCAAGCTTCACAACAACTTTAATAACTTCTGTCTTCGACTCCCTGCGCGGATCCTTGTTCGTGTATCTGCAGTTTGCTATTCGCCTAATCACTAATCACTTAATTTGTTTGCCTGTTTCCTAACGAACACTCATTAGCATACCGATACCACATTATGTGAAAGACCGCTCTGCATATATATATAGAGAGTTCCGCTTTAATAAAATGGTACGAAAGTACCAAATACTTGGGTCTCAAGGGTCCCAGAGTGTTGATTGCCATCCCATCCTATCATCTCATCTGAGCTAACCGTGTTGGCAGCTCTTACCGACCATGCCACCTGATCTCGTGACGTCACACAACCAGCCGACCAATCGCACTCCTGCTGACTTCCACGGGCGATAGAGAAATGAGCGCCGTGGCACCATTGCACTTTGGACATGTCCGCATGCCAACCTGCCAGAGTCGTGCTCGTAATGTTTTCGAGGCTGTGAAGGCTTCAAACGGCGGACGCTGTCAACACTGCGAACTGTTTTGTTTTTCTCAATGTGGGGCTAGTAATGCTAAGGTGTTAAAATGAAATACAAGTGGAGTGATCAACGGTTAATTTCGAAAGTGTACTGCAATGAGCTGCCGTTTCTTTTGAAGTGAAGATCATCATGCCAGGCGTAGGCCACAACTGCGCATGCACGCCCTCCCCCTCCTCCTTCTTCTTGGCGTCTTCCGCATCTTCTTTTTTCCTTTTTATTCTTGACGTCTTTCGTTTCCGTATTCTTCATCTTTCTTCTTCTTGGCGTCTTCCGAATCCTCTTGCTTCCAGTATTCTTCTTCGTTCTTCTTAGCGTCTTCCGAATCTTCTTGCTTCCCGTATTCTTCTTTTTTTTTTCTTCCTCTTGGCGTATTCCGTATCTTCTTGCTTCCCGTATTCTTCTTATTCTTTCTTCTTTGTCTTCTTGGCGTCCTCCGAATCTTCTTGCTTCCCGTATTCTTCTTATTTCTGCTTCTTGTCGTCTTCCGAATATTCTTGCTTCCCGTATTCTTCTTCTTCGTCTTTTCTTCTGTCTTCATCTTCATGGCGTCTCCCGAATCTTCTTGCTTCCCGTATTCTTCTCCTTATTGTCGTCTTCCGAATCTTCTTCTCTTCTTCTGTCTCCTTCGCTCCATCTTATTCTTGGCGTATTCCGAATCTTGTTGCTCCATGTGACCGGCTTCTCTTCTGTAGATAAGGAGCTTTACCACGTGTAACCATTAGTAATGAAGCTTTCGCTACACACTAGGTTTAATCAAGCTAAAAATTTTGTTTCTATGTGTGCGGATCCCCGAGTCTAAGCTGCGCTACCATCGACCTCAAAACGACGATCACGGAGTCGTGTACAGGTAGACGTCAGGAGATCGAGTGAAGTTGCGAGGAAATGTTTAAGCACGCTTTTCTCAGCAATAAATGTGTGCTTTGTTGCCGGTTAAGCATCTTGCCAGAGAGGCATATAAACAACGTTTGCTAAAAATAAACCTGGGGGCATAAATGGGAAAGCTATGCTGCTAGCCGTTACGCATATGATGCCACCAAACTCAGCAGACATGATTTGGGTCTTGCCTCAACCGAGCTGAGCCTGACAGTGAGCTCTGCAAAATGTCCCGAATTGCTCCTGCTTTGAGCCCGGCTCAAGAATTTTATTCCATGGATTTTTTTCCTCTGTATATCCACCTTCATCCTCTCATAGACCACTGGTTCTCAGTTATTTCTCAGTGGGAAAAAAAAAAGAAACAACAGAAAAGTTTCAGTTGTCAAACAAATTTCTTGGCAGTTTTTGTTTAAGTTTTGTAGTGATATCAGAATTTTGTGCAGTTGCACAGATAAGTACTAAAGAACTACAGACAAGTTAAACTGCAGTACAGAAAAGTACTACGCAATTAGCTAAAAAAAAGTATTTTTACGAAAAAAATTGAAAATATTTTACCGTACTTTTGACACGGATTCGTAGTTTTTTCGACTGGGTGGCATTTTACTCAACCTGCGCACGGTTAATTATTTTCTTTTTATTAATTTCTGCACGAACATGCTATCACGTCTGCAACTGAGAAATATAATATCATAACCAAAAATATGTCATCTGCTTTTCATCTCGTCTGTGCCATAGGTGGCACAGTGATAGAGGTGTCGTTTGCGAAAGCGATAGTCAGCCAGTTCTTGAACAATGCAACACTCTTAGTTCCCGTGGATGAGTTTAAGTGTCTGAAAATTCTTCACCTTCAGCTATACTTGGGTTTCTTTTCCTTTCCGTATTTTCTCTTCTATTTAACCGGCGTCCCCGCCATTCACTAAACTTCTCCAAGTGACAGAATACTTGAGAGAACGAGAGCTTAATTTGGGAGATAACCTCTGACGATATATTAAGAAAAGAGAACGCCCACGTTTGTTTTGGTATTATTAACAACCTTTGGTCGACGTTCTCTTTTCTTAATGCATGAATCTACTACCCGATCAGACGAGTTTTCGTCAAACGTTAGATTTTAACCTCTGACGATGTGACAACAAACCGTCAGTAAGGAGTCCGGCTGGCCAGTCGAACGTAAAGAAGGAAATGAAGCTCTTGCCACCTTATTCATGACGTTTTCAAAATTCGCATCTAAGTGCACGTGAACGTAGTATACGTTTCTGTTCATGTTCTGCGGCGTTGGCGTCGTTGACGTTACCCTGCGCCTTGCTGTTTGCTCATCCTATAATGACGTCATTCATGACGTCACTAAAACATTTCTGTGATCTGAGCAATGGGACGTCCACTATGACAGTAAATGTGTCACGCGCACTCTGCCATAGAATCAACAATAGTATATCCCTGTTAAAAACCTGTTTGAGAAATGACTTGTAAGTCAATGATATATGTATCATATGTGTGATCTGAACGTTACTTGTGTGATAAATCAGAGATCCCTGTCTGTTGTCATGCAAAGATCAAACAGTTTCTGCTTGACATCATATCAATTATGTGATATCGCCACTCACACAGAATCGTATGTCACATTTAATTCTTATTCAACTCTCTTACGACTGGCATGTGATTTCAAATATAATGCGTGATACCACGCATTTCATTCGGGGTCATTCAGGTGTTGTTTGAGATAACAAGAATTATGTGATATCCCATCATTCAAAATCATTTGTTCTGCCTTCAGTGATATGTCACACAAAATCCGACGAGTCGTGGAGCTTACTTCTTTATTCGACACCGTGAACAAGGTATCACAGGGCTTGCAACGTAATAAAAATTGTAAAATTTATCACAAAAAAGAAATGAGTAATTGTAAAGAACCTAATGGATCATTGTACAGCCTTTGATTGACGCCGTTGTTTGGTGAAATGAATCAGTTCAGAACAGTAGTAATACTAAGCTTGTGATTGCGTAGTTCTGTGCAAACTGTCTTCTGTGTGCTGCTATAGGTAACGCCACTCGCCACTGAGAGAGAGAGAGAGAGAGAGAGAGAGAGAGAGAGAGAGAGAGCTAGAGAGAGAGAGAGAGAGAGAGAGATTTAATGAAAAGAAAGGTGGAGAGGTCGGCCGGCAGTAAAGAGACCCTGTCCTGCTACTACAGTGTACACTGGGGAAAGGGGAAGAGGAATTAGAAGAGAGTTAGGGTGTGAATGAAGGGTGATGATGTCATAGTACAGTGAGGTTTCACTTGTGGTCCGAGGTATTCAGGAGACCATGCAAACACTTAACGACACTCGTGAAACGCAACGTGCCGCACATGTCTTGGTCCGCCACTGCTTCCCTTACTTATATGCTTGCCGTTGTGACGAAGCCCCAGGGTCCTTCGGCCGCTGAGCGGCATGATGTGTAGTTCGTACTTGCGGAGGAACGCCTCGCGACAGAGTGCCCGTATATATAGGTGGGCCTGCATCCTTCATTAATTTTGACTTACCTGCCATGATATTTGTGGAGTCCACATGCATAACGCGGACAGGTGATGCCCGCTGCTGGAAGTCTTAGAAAACTGCGGTCGTCTCTGAGCTAAGCATCGGTGGTTTTGGGAAGGGGACTAGCCTGGCTGGGAAATACGTTGCGCTGTTACAGGAAAATACAAACAGCGTCTTCGGGACAAATTAATAATGAAGCGAGCGTAGTGGTTTCAGAAGCTGGTCCGAAGAATCGTTTCAAATGCCCCAGAATGAAAGGCCAAGGAACGGGGCTTTGGATTAATTTCGACCTCCTGTTAATGTGCACCGAAATCTCAATCCTTGGGCTTTTTAATAATTTGCCCTCACCACCGAAGCGCCGAGTGGAGAGCAGTCTCAAAAAAAGTTTTATTTTCTTGAGTCGAAGTGCGGCAGTCATCGCAGGGATTCAACTGGCGAGCTAATCCTATAAGCGACAACGCTTTTACCGTTGAGAAAAAGAACTGTAATAAGCGGAAGGACAGGACCAGAGGTTGGATGTACAGATGCGCATACAACGGGCTGTTCATTGGGTCATAGCGACAGGGTCAGCGCGGCCTATGAAGTGGCCTGCTAAGCATTGTGCTTGCTAAGCGTCAAGAGCCAGCCTATTTACACATCTGTGGGCAACGGCAGGTTCATGGCCAGGGCAGCTGGCTACATGCCACAGCGGAGACAGAATCCAGTTGCCATCAAAGCTGACCGACGAGCCATGCACTCACCTCGAAAAGGGAAGGCACAGCAGCGTCGGCAGCGGCTGGTACAGCGCGTCCAGGCGGAGACAGGCGAACGAAGACGCCATCTTCCCGTCCTAGACGACGGCGCAGCAGGCCGGCAACAGGCTCCACGGGGGCGCCCCCGCCGCCCGCTGGTGCCTCCGCGTCGGGGACGTGGTCGCCTCCGCCGTCGCGGCGGCGCCTTGCGGTTGCTGCAGCTCGCTGGCCGCGACGGTGCTGCTTGGAGGCGGTCCTATGGCGGCTGCCAGCGCCGCTGAGACCAGTCGCGCTGCCAGCCGTGCTTCGGCCCTCAGCTGGCTCCGGGCACTGGCCAGGGCATCGCGCACAAGGCGAGCCGCCAGCGGATCCCACAGCCGTAGCTCGTCCGGCATTGCGGACGGGCCCCCGGCCGGCCAGCCCCCCACGGCGGCCTGCTGCTGATCGATTCGGAGGACGTCTCAGCAGCCGCGGCCGCGGTGGCGCTGCCGTCACCGCTCCGTCGCGGAGCCGCCTGAGCGCTCTAGTCGCGATGCCCCTCAACCAAATTTTGGATCATTCCTCATGGCTAACTTTTAGAGTTAGCAAACGATTGCGCCATCTCTTTCATTTCATTTCATTTCATTTATTAACCTTAAAGGCCCCTTTCGGGGTATTACATAAGGGGTGGGGTAGACAATCATAAAATATTGCACTTTTTTTTTTTTTACAGATTTTCACGTGATAAACACATTTCAATGTTGGCACTGAAGGATGATGGACAGGTGATGGTAACGACGGAGTGGGAAATGTTATTGCAGTATTGCAGTCTTGAAAAACTCTCTTAATTGTTTAAACGCAGCCGAGTGGTTACTCGTCCTTTGCCAAGTCTCAAACACAGATGCACTCAGTGTGTCATGCTTCGAGCGCAGGGACTTGAGGGAGTTTCATTAGTATTGCTATTAGATAGCTTTCCCCATCGTCCCCTCAAAAGCACAGCGGTGGAAAAAGGGTTGCGGGTTAGGTTGGAAGGGGAGGGGCTCCGCGCAATCCTTTCGCCACGCGTTTATAAAAGATTCACGGCGCCTCTCGTGCAGAACGCGGAGCTGACACGCGCAGGCGTGGTGCGTTTAGCGGTTCCTCTCGTGTGCAGTGTTCAGCGCCCCGCTGCCATCGACCGCCTGCGAGGATATTACGATGTTCCGGCCGACACGAGATGCGGTGATCCGAAGGTTTCCTTTTTTAGAGAGCTTCTCTCTCGCGTTCTTTCTTTCCTGCGCTATATTGACATGCTGTTCAGAAATAACCGAAGGTGATCCAGCTCTCTGCTACAAGGAGCGGCGAAGAAAACTTTTCTGGCTGGACATGAAAGCGAATCCATTTGCTTCAAAATATCAAATATATATCGACTATGGAAACGAAAATAAGGAGGAGGGAGGGCGTTGGAATTCGTACACGTACTAACTCCCAACGAAGCTCTCGTACAACATCGCATCCTCGTCGAATATGAGAATAAAAGGAAAAAACAATTGTGGATAACCAGACATGTGGCACAAGCAACAATTGCCGATGGTTAGATTACTATCGATAAGTGCGTTGATATACATATACTCTTTAACGCTTTCAGCTGATTCTTCATCAAGCGAGTGAATTTATTTGGGTAGTGAAGGTGGGTGGATGTGGATCGATTGTGGACTCGGGTGAGAAAATAACCCTTTGTAGCTATAGGAAGGGTATGGGTGGATATATGTGGCGGAAGGGGATGCTTCTGGATGACAACTGGATTGGCCATTGTACTTTTGAGTTCGATTTCGCCGTTGCTTTTAATACGATAGCATTAGGAGCCTTGCCCGCGAAAAAAATGCAGAATTTGTCGTAATATTCGCTGATTGGCTGGAGTGAAGTGACGTCACAAGGCCTGAAATGGCAAATACATACATTTCGATGTATCTTCAGTGCGTCTCTGTCGCCAAATCTGCTAAATACTTTCGCTCTAAGCCGGTCCTTCACTCCAGCGACATCATCTATCTGAAAGTGAAGGTTGGCGGAAGTCTGTCGAAGGTGCATTCGGGTGAGAGGCTCACACAAGCGACATAATGTATCTGGATGTGAAGGTTGGCGGATGCCGGTTGAGGGTGCATTCGGGTGAGAGGTTATCCCCCTGGAGCCATTTGGGGTTAGGGTGGGGAAGTGGATAAAGGGGGGCTTCTGGAAGGCAACTGGATTACCCATATTTTCATTACTGAATTCTTTACCGCCGTCGCTTTTTAGTGGAATAGCATTATAAGCCTATTCCAGAAAACAAAAAGACAAAAAAAAAACGGTTATCGGTCGTAATATTCGACCATTGGCTGGAGGGAAAAAGATGACATGTCTGGAAATGACAACTATACACACCTCGATGTATATTCATTGCACCTGTGTCGCCACCCTTATATTCTTCGAGGATGCAAGACCACTTGCTAATTACCAGAAGAAAAGTAAGTTTGTTTGCATACAGACCCGTAGAATCCACAGACAAATCCATGAAAGAATTGCACATAACTACACGTAATTAAGGCATCAACATGTCCTAATGCTGTCGCGTTGCGACACAAAATGTAATTAGTGCGAATTTCTTCGTTCAGATGCTTCGTGAGCCTCAAGTCTATGACGACATTATGAAGGTTAGAGGTGGGTGGGTTGGTGGATGGCACTTCGGGAGTGTGAATTAAGCGCTAATCATACGTGACGATAATTCGCGGCGACATGCAGCACGATGGCATCGCGCGATGAGCTGACGGTTGCCAAAGCATTGTCGCTCATCGCGTCGCTCAGGTTCCGGTCTGTAGAAAATTTCGCTGATATCTCAGAAACAGCACTCGGGATAGCCATTTGCAGAAGGCTTCGCAAGTTCGTAACTTCCGCTCTGGATATACTTTGTGAATAAATTTTAATTTCCTAGCGCGGTTTCAAAGAAGAACCTGAATGCGGACGCCCGCTTCGCCTGAGCCGTGCATGTGACAACATCGAGGTAGTGAAAGCTTGGTATGACAATAAAGAGCAAGAAGGGCTGGTGATCGCGAGATGTTGTTATCGAAATGAATGGGAGAAATTGCCTTTAGCAAGTCTGCGTCGCTGAGTGTCTTAATTCTTCATGCTCTTTATTTAATACTGCAAGCCTTGTACGGGTCCAAGCAGGGTGGGTTACGTGGCAAACAAAACAATAACAACAAAGTTAATAAACATCAAAGTGTGGCGAAATGCAGTAAGGTATCATCCCGGTTATAGTGCGAGGGAAAAATGAAAACTTTAATAAATCTGTTCGTGCGAAATACGGCGTCAGCGAGTTATTATGATGGTGGCGCGTATGCCACGATGCTAAAACCGACAGATATGGTGAAGGGTTAATAGCTAGATCTCGATTCCAAAGCGAGGAGAGAAATTGCAACCGTAATTTTTTTTCTTCGTTGTTCAAGACATTGAATACCATTAACCTACATTATTTAAGAGGGTGAGCCATGCAGAGAAAATTTAGAGTAAATAATCTTACAGCTTTTCTGCGACCTATTTATGCGTGCCGGCTTAATAAAAATGTGCGCCGATTTCGTGACACAGGGTACTGGCATAATTATATTATTCTGGTGGTCCTATAGCTTACCGAACGGCAAGATGGCAAACACGGCGACATCATGATCACGCGACACGTCGCCAAAAAACATCGCCTCGTGCGGTCACCGCTGTAAGGTGCGTGGGGTGGAGTATAGTTGATCGAGGGTTTCTGTAGGTGGGCAGTCATCTATAGTTGTAGGATTTCGGTGGGGAAGCGGTAGTTTTCTTTTCGAGGGTGGATACTTCTAGCTAGCGCTTTAGGCTTCACAACAGGCATCAAATGTTCGTGGTATGTGCAGTAGCACTCCTTATGTAGTAAAACAAAACATCCTGAACCACAGCTGTGTTTTCCCCTCTTATTTCCAACTGCGCGTCACTTTCAGGCTCGTTGTACTACCGTACGACACCAGCTGGCCCATATGCTTCCGTCACTACCATATGAGCAGAGTCGACGTGCTTTTGCCAGTGACGTCAGCAACTGTGTCTCTGCCGGCGGTTCAGACGACTCCTCTTCATCATTTCGGCACATCGAAGGTTTCCGCATCCGCAAAACAAAAGAATAAGCACAAAGAGCAGCTGAACCACGTCAGTGACGTCCGTCGTCAGTTCTCCGGCTTCTTCCGGCTATATGCGTCAAGCTGGGGTGTGCTCCGGCACTCAGTGTCAATAATTGTCGGCCCCGGAAAATGGTCGCGTTTTACAGCGCACTTTTCTCAATATTAGTGTGATTGGAGACTTCATAAAAATAGCTGATGCTCGCCCTATCAGTCGACGAAGCTTCACAATGCACACGAAGTTTCCTGGGGTCGTGCAGTGAACAAAAGCGTCTGACCAAAAGCGAATATGTGCTCACAGTCGTCTAGTTTTCATTTCTAAGCATGCATTGTGGCATTAAAGTGACCCAGTTTTAATTTAAACACACACATGCACGCACGCACGCACGCACGCACGCACGCACGCACACACACACACACACACACACACACACACACACACACACACACACACACACACACACACACACACACACACACACACACACACACACACACACACACACACACACACACACACACACACACACACACACACACACACACACTCACTCACTCACTCACTCACTCACTCACTCTCTCGCTCTCTCTCTTTCTCTCTCTCTCTCTCTCTCGTGTTTCCCCGTCCAGTGAGCTTGTCTTGCCGATCTCCCTTTTGCGGCTCTCATGTCGAGATGTGAAGCTGTAAGCATGTAAAGTTGATACAGCACGCTTGAAAGCTATCGCTTTTTGTGTGATGTTATTGGAGGTTCTATGCGTGACAGTATACTCATGTGCGTCCACACTTGTGTGTATATTTGACTTCCAATCTTCTAATAAACCAGTTGTCAGTTCAGCGCCCTGTTCGTCTCTTCTGTCTTTGTCCCGTCGTTTGCGCTGTTTGGACTACTTAGCGTTATGAATTACTAACTGGCCTAATCTGCCGTTCTTCTACATTTATATTATCGTATATCGATGAACTTCCAGTGAATTGCGTGCTCTGCCGAGATGACGAAGTCGAGATCGATGATCTCGGCTCCACCAATCTGTTTGCTCCATTTGGCGCAGGACCCGATGTAATATCCTTGCAGCAACAACAGCAGTGCGCGCCGTACACTTGGAATGGAATGGCAGCGCTACAGAAGCCGAGCGACAGGCGGCAGAGAAGCCGTAGACGGAGGCACTCCGAAACGGGGCAGGTTCGAGTGTCTCCGACGCGGAGGATTCCAAGAACGCTTCCGAGATAGCTGACCCGCTTGACGGGGCACTCGTAAAGGGAAAGAGAGCACGCCGAATCGCAAGGCGGAGCATTCGAGTCGGCCAGGCTCTTTCGGCGCGGACACTTCCGGGTCGCTGGTCACAGCGCAATACGAGCCTACGCAAACGGCCTTTGCACTGGTGACCGACGGTGCGTCATGATAACGGTATGTGACACCCTGCAAAAGATCGGTAATGAACACAGTATCTGTCACGCCATCGGGCGTGAAAAAGGCTATGGGCCTAGTCTATAAGCTTGTACATTTTGTTTTCGTAAATAAAAATGGAATGGAATGGAATATCCCAGAAATACAACATATTTCCTGTTAGCAAGTATTTTATTACGTTCTCTGTAGGGCTTTTACGGATGAAAAGGCGAATAATTCTTCACGTTTATATCATCTAGCTAACTTACAAGAATATACTTACAAGAAAATAAGCGAGAACCTTTCGAAGTCTGCAAACTTTGCAAAATAAGTTACCCAGATTGTTAAACAGATTAGATTGTGCGTATGTTCAGTTGGAGGTTACACTTAAAGAACTTCGCAATTATTTTATTAAAGAGTAAGAATTCTCACTGCCATTTGCATGTTTTTCTTGTCGTGTTTCTCGTTCGATGTTTACTTATTTCTTTGAATGTTGTTCAAAAACAATGATCTAACTCATCACCATTGCATTCCTGTTTGCAATTATTTTACCTATCTGAGTGACCTTTTGTTTGTTCTTTATTGTTTTTTTAAACACAACTTGTATGTTCGTATAAATGACCAAACCTTAAATTAGTGGTGCATTCTTGGGCAAAAATTTTCGTTTCTTTTATGTAGCTATTTGTATGCAGTTTCTTGCTTTCTGCTGTTTCTTTTTAAGCGATGTGCCATGCCTTGCTGTGAAGTGTATAGGGGGGCCGGTGGCCCTGCCAAGCTGTCCTGTGCGGCAGTTTTTACTGCTGGTCTCCCGTGTCCTGTCATATGGCACAAATAAAGGATTATTATTATTATTATTATTATTATTATTATTATTATTATTATTATTATTATTATTATTATTATTATTATTATTATTATTATTATTATTATTATTATTATTATTATTATTATTATTATTATTATTATTAAGCGAAAAAAAAATGGCGGATAAACGTTCGGAGCGTAAAGCATATTTCCTTGTAACTTTAGCTTTAACAGTGCATAAAAAATAAATTTTAGATTTATGGGACATAAATTTTTTACCGCACAACTCAAGTGATATAAATTAGGCTGGTTTCCGAGCGCCTCAAGAACGGCAAGGCGACGAGTACGTGCCCAGGCCATGCAATATATCAACGGAAAATTTCCAATGTTTCGTAATGCTATAGAATCCACGTGCGTTTGTTTCGCCCACACCGAGTGAAGGGCCGGGGTTTCAATCGTCCTTTTCATCAGATGAAGAGATTTAATAAATCACCATGTAAGAACAACTCGGAAAACAAATAAATGAAATAGTTGCAATGACCTGAGTGCTGCCTGAAACAAATAAAAATTACAATGACATATTTCGATCCCCTGACTTCATTTTCCTTTTCGTGAGGTGATTATGCTGTGAAGCCGATCTTGGTTTGCTCTAAGCTTAAAGATTGATGTAAATGCTGAGGACGTTGGTTGCCTTTGCAGTGTAATTCCACCATCTAGACCAAGCCGTACAAAACCTTATTCAGATTTGAGTGCAAACGGAAGCGTAGAGGTCGCAATCGCCCATGCTGGGTTTGACAATGGGACAGGATGTGGTCACGTGTTCGCATCCTTGGAGCAGCCGACTCACCTCCACTTTCGCGCACGTGACGCCTGATCAATACAGTTATCATTGACTTAGGATGGTCGGTAAATCCCTTATAACTGTGGCTGTGATATTGTTGTTTTTATCGTGCTTGTAGTTTACGCAGGGATCTAAGCCCTCGTGGTTGGTTGGTTGGGGGTCTTTGGGATATTCTCGGAAGGGAGGGGGGGGGGGGGGGGGGGGGGGGGATACCGGACACGGGTTATGCCGGCCTTAAGTCGCGGCGGCACTCTTGGTGTCCGGGGGCCTCGTGGACCACTTAGAGCGCGAAATCTTATCGGGAGCTTGCTACCTCCTCTACTCCTTTTCCCCCTCTCCTCGGTTTCCAAAAGAAGAAAGGGTCAAAATGATTGCAGGGCAAGGTCGGAGGAGCATCGGCGTTTCGTTTCCAGCGGTACGAAGCGGCCAGGCTGATATGACGGTCATTTACCGTAAGATACCGGGTATCAGCGGAAATGACTTTTGCTGTTCTGTATGCTGTTTTTATACGTGGCCGTTGCACTTGGAACTATGGGTTATTGTCCGCATATTAGAGATGAGAAAACAACGAAATAATAAGAAACCTCGTGAAACGTAGCTGGAGGTTTCATTCCGCTTCTTATGCACGTTTTGCTTGGAGGAAAGAGAACGTGTCGACTTCAAAATGGAAATGTGCCACGAGGAACGCTCTATGCGCTGTGACGTTCACAATTTTAGTGTGTTCTGCTCACTTGTTTTGCATGTTTTGTGCGTCTCTGCAAGTGAAGAAACCAGGCCAGGTGTTTTATAGAGAATGAACACAAATGAAGGGTTCTCCCCACCCTTTTCTCAACATTTAAGCATGTGTCAAAGAGCCTTCGGCGCGGTTGCCATTGCATAACGCGGTGTTGAGCGATAGCTGCTAAGGGCGAATTTCTCGATTCGGCATGGTGGCGTAACATTGCGCCACGCTGAGTGATTAGAACACAGTGACGTCATGAGTGGCGACATATAGGGACGACAAATGTATTTTAGCGGAAAAGAAAAAAAAGATTGTTGGAGAAACGAAGATTGATGAGTGTAGTGAAAGACTCCGGGCGAACTCAAAACACCTGTACATTAATAATAAATAATTTTACATTTACCATCCTAAACAGGTAGTCACTGAATTTAGCGTTGCACTTAGATAACCATCCTATTCATTCTCTAATCACCTCTTTCTATTTGTGGTTTCAGTTAAATGGTTACGATGAAGTTACGTGGGCGTTGTGCTTGCAGTGGTCTGTAGTGCAGTATAGTGTAGTGTAGTGTAGTGCCTGTAGTGCAGAAGCAGTGTTGCTTGTATTTTATTTTTGTAGAACGGAGTCGTTCAAAGTGCAGTTGGTTATTGTTCTCGCTATCTCTAACACTGACACCACAATAATAAAATGCGACGACACCAATGTTCAATACAGACGCAAGGTTAATTTTCGCTTACGACTAGGGGAGTGACGCATATGCATGAACACCGCTCTCGCCGGCCGCAATGGTGGCTTCACCGGTTGGGTGTACGACGCCGTGTTTCTGAATGAAATCGCGGGTTCCAAGAGCCGAATTTTCGATGATTCATCAGAAGCATATTAAAGAGGCCCACATAGTCTAAATAAAATCCCGAGTCGTTCTCCGCATCTGTCGCAAGAGGTTGTAAGGCTTCAGAAAAGAAAAAAGAAAGCGAAATTTAATTTATTATTATAATTCTTTTTTGCCTCTCGTTCCAGCTGAAACGAACCAAAACCTTTTAGCTCGGAAGTTTTCCCCCTGAACTGCCTAGCTCGGATTTCATTTGTCGGCTGAGCAGCATGGACATCTTCTGAGTCGGAGTTTCCTCAGGGACTTCAACAGATTCCTCAAAACTCCTTATGTTAAGGAAAGCAGAAAGCCGAGAATGCTTCGGATGAACGCGGCGGACAGTGAAGAAAGGGCGCACTAAGAAAGCAGAGAAAAAAGAAAAAAAGAAGAAAAAAAAAAGAAATTGTAGAAGCACGCTAGGTGGAACCGCAAACCCTCGATGGACAATGCCGGCTGGGGTGCTTCGATAATGCCGGGCGCATGCCAGCGACATCTCTCGCAGTTGCGTCGGTACACGTCGGCGATGTTGCGCGCGCTCTTCGCGTTTGCGTGGGGAGTTTCATATTGCGCATTCTTTTTATTTTTTCTGTACGCGCGCGTCGGTCGCGCAATTAAAAGGCCAGCGCGCCAGTACACGGCTCCGCTTGTTGCCGCTTTTTGAGCGAGCTGGTTGGCCTCGAAAATTCGCGATGGCTTGCTCGGCGAGCCGAGGTCTTTCAGCTGGTCCTTGAAACCGCAGCAGCAGCATTAACGAATATCGTGCGGCGTATCGATTGCGTCAGTGATTTGCACGGATATCGGAAAGTGAAGGAGCGCCGTCGGCGGCAGAAAAAAAAAAGTGTAACAATGAGAGACACCGAAACGCTCGACATTGACTTGCATATGGAGTTAATGGTCGCGAGTAACCCGGTCAACAACTTCAAAACTTCTCTCCACGGTGGACTGTTGGCTGTCATCGACGACAGGCAGCATCGAGCTAAGTTCACTGCAGGTTGCTGATGTGATGGCCTATATATTGTCTGCCCCCGGACAAGTCTCTCCTATATACGTCCAAGTAACCCGGTCCTGCAGTGTGCCAACTGCTGATGCCTTATCAATACGAACTTCCTCCTAATCTCACCCGCCCTGATACGCCTTCCTTCTCTTGGAATGCAGCCCATTGCCCTGAACGACCCCAGGTGGTCTATCATAGCCTGAGTCGCTTTGGGACGTTAAACCCCACAAACCAAACCAAACCGACCACCAGTTACCTTGTCTTTGCGTTACATATATGCTCTGCCCACGCTTTTTTTTTTTCTCAACTTTGAGTAGGGTGTCATTAATCCGAGTTTCCTCTCTTACTCTCTGAGAACTTGCTTCTAAACGATACATAACAAACGTACCAGTTCTTGGATCTTCCCAAGTACAGAGGCGCTGCTGTACAATAAACCATGGGCCTCTCAGTGGTGACTCAGTGGTTAGTGCGCTCGACCGTTTAACCAAGGACGCGATATCAAAAGCCGCTACGACCGCTCTTCAATGGAGACGAAAACGAAGGCGACGATGTGTAGTGCGATGCAGGTGCGGAGGTATAGTCGAAATTTCTTGAGCCCTCCGCTACCGTGTCCCTCAAAACTAGAGTAAGATAACATTATTAACGAACTTAAATTTCAAAAAAATCATGGCTTTCAGGCACGTTAAATCGAAGCACCCCCACGCGAAGCAGCTGCAGAAAAAGGCACGCGTGCGCCTCCGAACAATATGCGCTTGTGAGAGTATCCGCAGGTGCTCTTCGGTCGCGCGCACGGAGTTTCGATTTCCGCAACCGGAGAGCCAGGATTAATTACTTCGTTGCGCCGGGGAGAATCGAGTTGTTTTAGATGTTATGCACTGGTACTGCCTTGCTACTTAAATTCAGGCACGAGTCTGTAGTAGAAATGAGATTCCTGCGTTGATTACTTAAAAGCAATATGATTCCCTTTAGTATGATTCACTAGTAATATGCTCCGGTGTTATAAGGCTAAAGCCTTTATTGCCTCATCGTTGTTGTAAGCAAAACTGTCACCCTTTTGCGGCGGCTCTGATTGGTCGAGACGGGATGGCGTCATGGAGGTCTCGACCAATCACAGAGCACCACCACAGTATGCGCGAATGCGTGCCTTATGTGGCCATATGCCAATCAATAATAAACCACTAATTAATACTAATTAAATAATAATTAGCAACTTATTGCCAATTACTAATCACTAATTACCAATTGATGTCTACTGATCACTAATAACTAAATAATAATTAATGACTGAATAAATCAATACCTAATAATTAGCTAGATTTGCGTAATTAATTAATTAACTACTATTTAATGCCGCGCACCTCGTGAAATCAACCACACAACAGTAAACGTAGAACAACTGCGAAGATACAAAGAGCGCGATCTCGTCGTTGCCGAGCAGAATTCACAAAATTAATGCACTCGCAGAATGTGAAAGAGTAGTCGGTCGCTTTACTCGTAGCAGCATTCATCGCTACATGCGCATCAGTCGCGTAGCATAATGCAGCACTAGTCAGGCTTTCGCCTTTCATCATTTTAGTCTCCAAAGTGCCCTCGAATTTTTTTTTTCTAAAGTATGCCACCGATGACGCTTCCGCCATTGCTGACCAAGACGCGTCTGTTTGTTATCCTGTAAGTCAAACCGACACTATCAAATACCTAGGTGTTCATATCTCCCGTGACCTATCCTGGGACAGATTATTCAGATAACTACTCGTAACTCTGCCAATCGCGTCCTTGACTACTCGCGGAGTAACATTTCCAACGAAACGCTTATGTTTAGCTCGTAAAACTAGAGTACACACATTTTATATTCGATCGTCACCATCATCATCATCATCATCATCATCATCATCAGCCTGTCTATATACCCACTGCAGGGCGAAGGCCTCTCCCATATTTCTCCACTTAACCCGGTTCGATCGTCACCAAAATAACCTAATTTACTGGAGTCTTTTCAAAGTCGTACTTCAAGAATTATTTTTTCAAATTACTTCTATCCCACTGTGTAACCTAACTAAATTTGCAACTCGGCCTTCGTACTCTAGCATCCCGCCGCAAACTAGCTCGCCTTTTTCTTTATCATAAGTTTTGTTGACCTGTCCAGCTATCGCCCATAGTTTATCCAGTCACCTCCGTTCCAGAGCCGTTTACTTTCAGCGCGCCAATACAAGATTCCGAAAATCATTTTTTTTTTCTCCATACTGCCTTGGACATGAGACGACCTTCATTTATCGATCTTCAAACAATTAAACACAGCTATCGAAAACAAAAATGTCATAATTGGCGTACTTCGTGCCCACCCATTTTGTAATAGCTCTAAATGGGACATTTGAGTATCTAAGAAATAAAAAAATAAAAGTAAGATATCTGTATCTGGCTCTGGTTTGGTTCGGTTTATGGAGATTAAGGTCCCAAAGCGACTCAGGCTATGAGGGATGCCTTAGACCCACAAGAATGCTGAATTGGGCGAGTTGGTGCATTTGCATTTTAGGAAACGTAGGGCAAAGAAGACAAGGACAAAATGAGGGATACACACACGAGCGTTTACTCACAACTGATTTTTTATTGGAAATGTAACAGAATAATAGGGAACAAAAAATTATCAGACATGAAATAAAGGAGGTGGATTTACAAAATTGTGGAAAAGGCAAGCCTGGAAAGATACGCCAAACACGTGAAAAGACTACTTGACAACTGATTCAAGGTATGTAATCTCTACTTTTGTTAAGTTAATGGATGCTTCGCTAACACACTTATACTCTCTTTTCGTGATATGATATGCCTCTATAATTTTCTTGTGCGTTGAAAAATCAATTATTTATTTATTTGCAAAATACTGCGGACACTGAGTCCAAGCAGGGTGGGTGAACAAGTCAATCAAGGCACAAAAGAAAACGCAACACTTCAAAAAAAGACAACACAGTATAGCAGCAATTGGTTCAAACTCATGGGAAAATGGATTAACTAGCTGATTCCAATCTGTTACTGTGCGTGGAGAGAATGAAAATTTGTGTCTGTTCTAGCGAACATAGGGGTTAGGGAACTGGGATGGTGTTGAGTTTGTCTGGTTGGTGCCGGCGTTAAGTATGATGACGGATCCAAACCGAGTTTGTTATGTATTGACTGATAAATAAACTTTATTCTAAGCTTTCTTCTTCGATGTTCAAGTAGTTCAATTATATTTGTCTTCATTAATTGTGAGTAAGCGCTCGTGGTGTGTATCCCTCATTTTGTCCTTGTCTTCTTTGCGCTACGTTTCATAAAATAAAAATGCCTTAGACCACCCCGCGGTTTTTTAACATGCCTGAAAACGTATTTTTAAATATTGCAGAAAGTATCTGTTTCGATAGCAAATACTCTGCTGTGATAGTAGCAATATATCTGCATTAATAATTAAGGTTATAGCGCTTCGCTGTATGAAAACCGAAGTGAACGATTGTGAATTTTAAATGTGGTGATTACTCAGAGAAGGAGTGATGGCGGAAACGACTGAAAATAATCGATAAAATCGAAAAGTCAGACAGTTTATTTCATTTTAACAGAGGCTTCCTTTCTTAATTGGTCTCAATTTTCCTATTCACATCCGAAATTTTGACTTGTCGCTTTTAGGAGACGGCACTTGCAGGTCCACTTGTCGAGGAAGCAGAGGAAAGGTAGTTAGGGCACCCGCCAAATAATAATCTACGCGTCGTCTACTGCAGGCGGTTCGCGCTTGAACGAGCGCCGTAATTAGTCTACGATGGCACACGGAGCGTGTAAAGGCGACGAATATGAACGCGACGCGCATGCGCTGTTGCACCACTTGCGTGCGTCACACTAATGCACCGGTTTTTCATTCTCTTCCCTCCTGGCAGCTACGCGAGGAGAGCGAGGTTTTCCTTTACACTTACGTGGCGTTAAATGGCCGCGCGGTAGCAGCGCCGTCTCCCGCCAAACACGTAAAAAAAAAGAAGAAAAAAAGCGGCGGGAAAAACACTCAGGGTGCCCATTGTTCTCTTCACACACGAATGTGGGCGAATAAAGGAGACAGTTTCCTTTTAAAGGTGAATATTTTATTTCCTGTTCGTGCGCATAGGCAGTGCTGTACAACTGCACAAAAGAAATGCTACGTTTTTTTTTTTTTTTTTTTTTTTTTGATAGGAACCACGCCTCCACCGGAGCCGTTTTTGAGCAGTGTACTTGAGCGCTGAACAAGTCGGGCCAGGTTCGTCGAGCGAACCGGATACTTCAGTGTCATGGCGGCGATGACAGACGCTTCGTGAGTTGAGGCAGATGAGCATGGGAGTTAATTGAGCGAGTGCACGAGAGAGACACTCCTGTCACGTGGCGGTGTTCAAATGCCGCATTAAACGTGTGCGCACAAAATTTACCGAATTTAACTTGAGTAGCGATATGGTACGAACAATCCTATGAAAACCTTGCTGATGCACAACAGGAGTTCGCACCGTTTGTGTCTAAACCAATTGGTGCATTTTAGTATTGCACATAGCAGCTGAATAAACTAAACAGATCCGGGAGCAATGCACAGGAAGAGTATCGTTGTTTGTGTTATTGTCAATGATGTGAATGATAGCAGTTTCGACATCAAATTTAGTAAGCGTTGCCTTGTGCGTCTCCCTCGGCTCAGTTCTGCTCAGTTACGTGACGCAACTTAAGTGCTACTTCAGCTGCATTTACAGCCACTCACGTTAAATGCCGTGTAACTAGACGGTTCCAGGTACTAAACTTCCAACAGCTGCTCACTGTCGGGCGGTGGGCGGGGCCATTTCGCCGCTCTTCTCCACGAAGGCCTGCGGTGAAAACGAGAACAAAAGTTTGCAGTCAGCCGCGCGGTCGTCAGATGATGATGATGATGATGATGATGATAATAATAATAATAATAATAATAATAAATTGGTTCACAGGAAAGGAAAGGCGCAGTATTTGTCACACTTGCCCCGTGGACACCTGATTTACTGATTTATTTATAGGAAAGGAAAGGCGCAGTAACTGTCTCACTTGTTTTCTGTGGACACCCCAACCGCGCCGTAAGGGAAGGGAGGGAGGTGGGAGTGAAAGTGGAAAGAGAGAAAGAGGAACCGTAGTGGAGGGCTACGAAGTAATTTCGACCACCTGGGGATCTTTAACGTGCGCTGACATCGCACAACACACGGACGCCTCCGTGGACACCTGAACCGCGCTGCAAGGGAATGGAGGAAGGTGGGATTAAAAGCGGAAAGAGAGAAAGGGGTGCCGTAGTGGAGGGCTCCGGGTAATTTCGAACACAGATGGGGATCTGGAAAGGTTTTCGGCACTCGTTTTGACCCTCACTATTTTTTGCTCATGCGCAGAGTTTTAGAGACGGAGCTGGTCGTCGACGGCTGAGGCGGGAATCGCCTGGCTTCCCGCTACGGCGCAGTTCCAAGTGATGAGGCGCCGCTATCTGCAGCCGGCCGGAAACTCGACATCGCTTCACTGAACGTTGCTCGGTTGACTAAGTCACTAGACAACATCAAAGCCGTTCGCGGTGCCTCTGATTCCTCTGGGCACAGTAATGCTCCATGCGGGTCAAAACTTGACGGTAAATAAAGTAAGTATCGAGAGAATGCGCAGGAACACAACCTTCTCTTTCGCGTGGCTCCATCATGCACAGGAGCTGAGACCAGCAAGCCTCTGGATTATACTGCTGTCAGCATTAAACGAATGCTAGCGATATCGGGTGCCGTTCCCCATCATCTTCAGGCGCTCTAGCGCCATTTTATTTGCAGCAGACGCGCAGCGTGCTCGGTTCAAGTCACGTGATTGAGCATTTGCGCGAAATTGGAGGGCGTTGTTGTTGTGACTGTACGAAGAAGGAAACGAAAACGCACAGGCCTGCTACTAGCTCTAGCTGAGCCACCTCCGCTGCCTGATTTATTTATACTGATTTATTTATAGGAAGGGAAAGGCGCGGTAACTGTCTCACTTGTGTTCTGTGGACACCGCAACCGCGCCGTAAGGGAAGGGAGGAAGATGGGAGTGAAAGTGGAAAGATAGAAAGAGGAGCCGTAGTGGAGTGCTACGGAGTAATTTAGACCACCTGGGGATCTTTAACGTGCGCTGACATCGCACAGCACACGACGCCTCTTCGTTTCGCCTCCATCGAAACGCAGCCGCCGAGGTCGGGTTCGAACCCGGGTACTCCGGCACAGTAGTCGGGCGTCTTACCACTGCACCACCCCGGCGGGGCACCTCCGCTGCCTCGTGCAGACAGAAGAGAAAAAAAGGAAGCTTGCGACAACATAACTCTACCGCTTTACGGTATTTCCCTGATGGGGCTGGGACAGGCAGGTCACCGCCGCTTGCGGCGGGGCCTGCCACAGAATTTTTCTGTTGTAGGCCGTCATTGCACCCGCCACCGTTTCGGTGGTGGACGACGGCCGTTGTTGCGGCGCGCGTCTTTCTCTACCTCCGCTGCCTCGTGCAGACAGAAGAGAAAATAGAGAAGAAAAGGAAGAGGGAGAGAAAGACGCGCGCCGCAACAACGGCCGTCGTCCACCACCGAAACGGTGGCGGATGCAATGACGGCCTACAACAGACAAAAATTATGTGGCAGGCCCCGCCGCAAGCGACGGTGACCTACCTGTCCCAGCCCCATCAGGGAAATACTGTAAAGCGGTAGAGTTATATTGTCGCAAGCTTCCTTTTTAGCGACGTTTTTTTTTTCCGACTGAAGGAAGAAGGAAAAGAAAATGCACGGGCCTGCTACTGGCACTGCAGTTGAGCCACCTCCGTTGCCTCGTGCGGACAGAAGAGAAAATAAGGCAGAAAGAAAAAGAAGAGGGCGAGAGAGAGAGAGAAAACTTTTAATGTGCATAATAATGAGCATAATAATTCGCAGGAGCTGGGTGGTCGGTGCCCCTAGTCCAGGGCTCCGCTGGCAGCAGTTGGCAACAGCCGTCGTCCACCACCGAAGCGGTGGCGGGTGCAATGACGGCCTACAACAGATAAAAGTTCGGTGGCAGGCTAGCCCCGCCGCAAGCGGTGTTGACCTACCGTCCCAGCCCCACTGGGCCAGGAGCAGCCGCCAACCATCGAAGATCGCCTCCAGCGATGCTTTTGCGATTAGCTTCGCGGGAGCCAAAACATGTCGGAAGGCACGGATCATCAAATAAGCGTCTGGTCGCTACACTGTGCTGGTTGTGGCGGAAACATGCGGTTCAATTTAACGTTTTTCTTTCCGCGGCGCCAGGAAGATGCTAAATCAATTTTACTTCCTTTCACCTTCGCTTATTTTCACTGCTTCGCTTTTAAACGAAACGCACGCATAAAGGGATGTTAAAATTGCATGAACAGCGTGCTTCAACACGCCTTTTAGAAGCACACGATTCTCATAATGAGGGAATGACTTTTCCGAGAAATTTGTACGCTTTCCTTTGCAGCCGCATGGCTGAGCTTAGAGGCCTATGAGAATCATTCCCTTATCACAAATTCCTCCGCCTTGGGGGATCCCCCTAAACTGAAAAAGGGGAGCCGGTAGTAGACAAAGAATATATATATATATATATATATATATATATATATATATATATATATATATATATATATATATATATATATATATATATATATATATATATATATATAGTAGTAGTATAGGCTTTCTCAAGCTAGTGCCGCGTCCAACGTGATGCCCATTGAAAAAGCATGCGCCGCTAATCGCTAGGCTGCTCGGCTCCTGGGGGCGGTAAATGCTAGTCGGAACAGCCCATTTTCTTCGTCTCTTCTGTCGTTTTTTCCCTTGCGGAGCCACTGTACCGAGCAAACCCAAATACGCCTCCGGGACCCTTGAATCCCTAGTCGGGCACGCGACTTCTGGGCTAAGCAAGCATGTTCGCGTGGCTTGATTAAGGGGGTTGAGACACCAAATTTTGAGGCTATCATCATCATCATTTATTAACCCTTAAAGGTCCCGTTCGGGACATTACATAAGGGGGGGGGGGGGGTGTTACGGGCTTCTTTTTGAATCTAATGTAACCAGTGGCCAAGTATTAGAGACAACAAGCGCTTAAAATATACTTTAATTCAGCTCCAAAGTCTTGTTAATGGTTGTTCCTGACTGTCGATACCCATCGCTAGTGCGATAATTAATGACGTATGAAGCTGGGAACGGCACCAGTGAACACTAGTGACACAGTAGCGAGACGTATACTATCAACGTTGCCGAGACGCGCGACATCGGCCAGACGCTACATCGGTGGTCTGTGAGCCGCTTTGAAGGCGTCGTCATTGGTGCACCGATAGCACCGGAATCGGCTCCCGAGCGTCGATGAGACTACAACCTGACTATATTGTTACAGGGTCGGATGACACCCAGCATGCACACGCAGCCAATAACACACCACCGACTCCACCGTCCTTCTCTTCTGCTCTCTCATCTCCTATATCCACGCGCTTACCCCGCTCTTCATCTTCTTCAGCGCCGCCGTAACAATATATAGCTTCTCTATGTACTTTATTCGAATTACAAATAAGCGAAATGAGACCTTGTTTCATATGCTCACACATCAACACTCCGCGGTAAAAACCTACCGAAGTTTAAGCTGGCACCACGTTCGTTCATCTCAAAAAGAAGCAGCCCGAATCGGTAGCATCTGCCAAATCGAACATGTCATGTGGTCTCGAGACGTCACATGAAGCGCAAGCCAATCAGAGTCCGGCGATTTCATCTGCTAGCTATACCATGCTACCGCATCGACATTGCCGACATCAAGCTTTCTAGAGAACGAGGCCTTCAACTCTGTCGCGTTAGAACTGCAGTTTTCCAGCCACCGATGTGTCCACCGCTGTTATTCGTAACGAGCAGCTAACGACTGAAGGACGCTCGTTTGTACGGCGCTCGGAACTCTTGAAAACGTTTGCGATTAGCTTAAAACAAGGATGCGCTGACGCGTTGTGCGTCTGCGTACGGTCCACGTTATCGGCCATTACTCACTTGCTCTAATCGCACTCGGGAAGCTTTCGTGAAGAGATGAGCTACCATCGGCGGCGAGTTAGTTCCTAAGCGTCATGGCCGCGCACCGCAAGAAAACTATTAACCGGGCATATAGGATGCCACTCAGTAAATTTAAAGTGGCAGATACCCCTCAAAGGAGGCTGTTCAGCCAATGGCGTCGACCGATTTTCAAGATGGAATGCGTATAATTCTCATGCTCGTCCCGCACAATTTCCGTTTAGTTCCATATAATGTCCAAGACGTCATACGGAGTCCATGAATTTCGGTTTCTTCACATTGGTACCTTATACGGTTCACGGAAGTCCACAAGTTAGATATGGTTTCCGTATGAGCCATATCGCAAACATATTTTGTGAGAATAGTCATGTGGAAGGTTTCAGTTGGGGTGGAGGTGATCTTGGCTCCTTTTTTTTTTTTTTTTTTTTTTTTTTTTTTTATCCAAGCTAAGTGCACGTAACAAAGCCATTCCGGGAGGGCATATTTGGTCGTGTGGCGTATCTCACTCACCGCGAGTGCGGGCGGAATTTCAGTGGCCGGGGCTCCTCCTCTCTGCGCGTCCTCGCACTGGCGGCAGAAGCAGAGGAAGATGGTGTCCAGCGTCATCTCGTACACGGAGAGAAAGCAGTGGGCCACAAGCAGGGCGCCCAGGCCGGCCGTGCACAGGGGGGCCCACTCGCCCCACAACAACTGCCCAGACTTTGTCTGCGTGAACGGTGCACACGCAAGTGTTTATATGAGGAGCATAGTTCCCCGAGAATTCTGAACTGAAGACCTACGTTCTGACTTTCACTTATTCGTTGGAAATTTGCTCTCTGGTCAAAGTCCAGAGTTCAGGGGGACCCTTTAAAGGTGAGGCAACCGTTGATTGTTTGAAAGTACTACCAACGGTAAGGATGTATACTGTCATCATGCAAAAGCCAGCCCGTTTTCATTTTTTTCTAAGATACGGTTATGCATGTGTTTATAAGAATGATCTAGGCTTCCAATGCGTAACAAAACTTTGCTTCCGAATTTCACGCTGCGCTCACAACGAGCACTTTAAGGAGTACAGACACCCAATTTTGAATTCTCCTTGTTAGTGATGCGTAAGACATTCCTGTATATGGATCCGCACGTGGTTTTCGCCTACGGACCCCTAAAAATGTTTTGTTTAACTTTTCCTCATCAGTCTCGGTTTCAGCAGCCGAGAGATGGCTGCGCCATCGTAATCAAGTCTAGGTGACTAGCGGCAAGAAGAAATTAAAAAAAAAAAAAACGCGATATAACCGCTGAATCTAAACTTATTGTGGTTCCTGTTCCCGATACAGGCTCTTGCTGCGTTGTAGTGAACTTGAACGGCACAGGAATGGTTACATTGCTTTTTGTTTTTGTCATCCCTCACGTGACCTAGACTTGACTTTGACGTATTCGGCCATTGAAACCGAAACAGGCGAGAAAAGAAATTCCATTGTAAATGATTCAGAGTTCGCAGGCGAATATCACGTTGTGATCCTGCCTGGCGAACGGTGAATCTGTGGATACACTGAATGTTATTATGCAGTTACACAATATGTGTTAGGCTAAAAACTATTTCCCAGAATTGGTCCTGGCTTTCCGGATATCATAATATGCAGGTACACTGGTGCACCGGTCAAGCTGGCTTCAGAAGCATCGGGTTATCGGCTCACGTCAAAGCTCGAAAGAACAAAGACATTATTTCACTAGTACACGTTCATTACTTCTTATATGAGTACTAAGCCGGACGGGTATATAATAGGGTGAGACTGCACAGGGCGCGCGTCTAAATGCCCGAAAAAGTTCACACAGCGGTATTGGGAGGGTGAAAAGCAAAGGCAGGACTCACTGGTCAATAGGGAGCATGCTGAGCTTCCAGTAGTTGGCCGATGCTGACTCTGGTTTCTGAACTCACGCCGGACCCCAAGCTGTTCACACCGTATCCTCCTTCTCTTCTCTTTGTGCTACATTTGTAGTGCGCTATCGCGTGGCATGACGTGAGGTGGTGCTTGAACGTGGCATATAACCCCCCTCGTGCTCTGAAAATACGTATAGACGCTGTGTGACGGTCTACATTTGCGGATGTTGTGTCTGATAAGGCAGCGAACAATTGGACCGCACCATCGCGTGCTTCAACTGGGCTACGTGTACTTTGCACAGACTCCGCATCACAGACCGTTGTTCCTGCTCATATGTTTGTCAGTGGTACGTTGTGAAAGCAAAGCCAAGCCATTGACAGCTCACTTTGTTACGCATTGGCTATGATGACATGAGACGTGTGGTCCCTTTACAGTGAATCACGCTGTGTTTATACTGGCTCCCATCGCAAGCCGACTTTGTAGTCTAACAATCTGCTGTCAGAGGCTACAGTACGTGCGGAATCCGAGGCAAAAACGGTACAGGCGGAAGTATACACCTATTCGGTATTTCTTCTTTCGAAAACAAGGTATGTACAGCGGTGGTCAAAAGTTTCCGGGCCACAGGGTCTGCTTCTGAACAGTACAGTCAGGCAGCTACGAGGGCCGCAAATCTCGAAATACACGTGGAGGGTAGAAGAAGCATTATTCTAACCTCTGAGATAACTTATAGCTTTAATGGGATCTCACGTGTCAGAATATGCTGACCAGAAGCAAAACCTGCGGCCTGGGTACTTTTGACTCCCCCTGTACTTGGCTGCGTACTTTTTGCACGTTTCACAGCATGCGCACGGAAAGCTACCCGTCTTATGCCAGCCGGAAGGCCCCATGTTTAAGAATAAGCTAAGCTAGCATGCTGACTGGAAAAACATATACCGGGTGTCCCAAAATCCCAACATCCCAACATAAACACAATACATCTCGTGTTTGGCCCATGATAGCCTTAGTTGCTTATGCGCCATTAAACTCAACACAACAACAACAACAACAATATACCGGGTGTCCCAGCTAACTTGAACCGAAGGTTAAAAAATATAATAGAGGTAGACCAGGGAAGCCAGTTGCATACAACTGCCAGCCGCCTTGCGCACCATGGGCAATTTTTTGATTTGCAATTACTTAATTGGTAAATTATGTTAATTTTTTAATTCACTAAATATTGGCTTTATACCATAAATATTAATTGGAAAGATGGAGAGCACCTTCAGAAACCCCCATTCCATTAATCGCGATAAAGAAAGTACCAGGTGTATCATTTTTCCTTATTCAAAAGAAAGCCCGCGAATTACAAAAAAAATCACGTGACTAGCGCAATTGTGCGCCGTGATTGTGGTGCTCTCAGTCATCAGACATTAGTTGCTCCCGGCTGACGCCTCCATGCGCTATCCTAATCCGGCTTATACATTCAAAGATATCGTAAATTACTACCAATCTAGCCACAGCCTTTACCCTCGCCCATGTAAAGGCCTTTCAAAGGCGGATGAGCGGCTCTTACTCCGCCTCTATACAAACACACTGATGTGCCCGGCAGCTCTAAAACATTTCGACCCTGCTTTCTCTGGCAGCTGCCCGCACTGTGGCGTGGTGTCTTCGGACATCTACCACATGGTGTGGGCCTGCCCCTCAAATCCGGCTATCCCCCCTCACCCCAACCCAACCCGGGAGGACTGGGAGGCGACCCTGCTCGGCTGCTCCGACCTGAAGGCCCAACGGGCCTTAGTCGGGCGAGCCCGAGCGGCGGCAGACGCCACTGGGGTCCCGAACTAGAGACCTCCACCTAGTGTTTGTGAGGGTTGGCCCCTTCAGGGTCAGCTCACGCATAACCTCCTGTATTTGTCCTATATAAATGTTTTCTACCACCACCACCATGCGCTAGCTTCAAAGCTGACACCTTTAGGTGGCAGCTGTGGCCGGAACGTGTATTGCAAGAGGCTGCACCTGTATGAGTCGGTGTCCGACGAGCACAGTTCCGGCCACCACGGCAGCCTTGGTGAGCAGAAGCACGAAGTCGCCCACGCAGTTGACGGTGGCCACGCGGAGCGCATTGCGGGACAGCAGCTGCCAGGCCTCGCGCGCCGCCCGGCACAGGCCGTAGCCCCGAGCTGCTGCTCGCGACAGGGAGACACAGCTTAGGCTTTTTACAGCCCCCCCCCCCCCCCCCCCCCCATTTAGAGCAACTACACTCATGGCGATACCCCGACACAAGCTTTGCGCAAAGCTGGTCTTCCAGTGATCCGAAATCGAACCAACGTTTTGTGTCTTGAATTAATTATTCCGCTTTAGATCTTTTCGAACTTCGGTTATGACCACAGTTAGCCTCCTGACGATTGGAACGCCATTTTCCAATTTCACGGGCTTTCGTGCCGTTCTATAGCATGCTGCTTTATCTGCCTTAAAGCTTAAAAAAAAGCTTATTTTTATCCGAACACCGCCTTTATGTGTAGAGAAGATTCATTACAAAGGCATGCGAAGCGCGGACGTCGAGAATGGTCGCCTCCACCAGCTTAGCACGCCGACTGTAACGCGGCAAAACTATTGATTCAGCTGTGTCCATCCAAGGTTGAGTTGACGACTGAGCAGTGGCTGAGGATGCTGCTTTATCATCTGACTTCAGTTGACGGGGAGGAAGACTAGATGAATTAAAATTAATTAGTTATTAATTAATGAGTAAAATCATGATTGTCTCAGGCAGAGGGTGAAAAAATGTATATGTGCAAAATTTCATTGATGTGGAGTAATTAGTTAATTATAGCCAAAAAGCTCAACTACACGTCAAAATAGCGAACGGCGTCGATATAGTGTGCAGACATCAAAACAGCCACGACGTCGAAGTTGTGCAAAATACGGAAAAATTATGCAGAAAAAAAAACGTGGAATTTTACGAACTGAGAAAAGGAAACGAGAAAAAGACCAAAAATAACCAAAAAAATAAAGAAAGTAGAAAGGGTAAAACAAGAAAAAGAAGAGCAAAAAATGAGGAAATGGATAAAAAGAGAAAAAGAAAGGAAATGAAGCAAATGAGTGCAGAATCGCTGGAACAGCTTTCGCCTTAAAGCACATAGCTAAACTAAGTGCTTCTAACGAATTTTTGTCCCACACAGTCACATTTTGGATGTTCAGACTATAGAGAGTTTTACAACTGATGGGATTAAAGGATCTGCCCCCGCTCTGCGCGAAAAAAAATAAAAACAAATAAACGAAAAACAACTTGGACATTGCACGCAACTATGTTATATTTGTTTACTCTTAGGTTCATTGCACAACGGACTATGCACTACACAGAGAGCTGAAGAAAGGTGCACAAGTTCGTATGCTTGTGCAAACTGTCCTCCTCCTCACCGAGCAGTATCAAGGCGTTCCTGTTGAGGAACCTCAGCGCGGCGCAGCATCCCAGGCAGGCGCATGCGCAGAGGCAGCAGGCAGTCTTGCTTTGGCGACGACAGCGACGGCCGGCGAGCTTGCAGGCCAGCCTCAACATCCGGGCCAGCGCCACGAGCAGCGAGCCGAGCACCACGGATCCCAGGTGGTAGCGCACCAGCCGCCACACGCTGGCACACTGCGCTCCCCAGCGGGGAGAGCGTCCCCTGGAAGTTTGAAGTAAGAACGTCGTTTCGGGTACACGATGAACTCGAGAGCTGCTTTCCGTCTACGCGTAAAAAAGAAAAAAAAAAGTATTCGTGCAATCTGAAGGAAAAAAAAAAACAAAAACAAAAACACTAACGCACCTGGCTGCAAATACGAAGCCGCTATTCTCGCAGTGTCTAATTTCATCAAATGGCGTAGTTGAAAAGTAGCTAATTACACTAGGGTGCCTTCGATAGACTAATGATGCTTCTGTAAAAGCTCCCAGGGGCCCCTGATTACATTATGTGCTGGCGATGCGACAGCACTAGGGACTGTTCATGCTCTTATATCTATTTGTGGATCCAGGTAGAACGAGAGGAAAAAGATGGCTAGCACGGTACTGCCGCTTTTATTTCTTTTTCAGACCACATGATCATGGGTTCCCGGCACCGTGGTTCCAGGCTGATAAATACATACTGAAGAAACTTTTTTTGTTTTTTTGTTTTTTCACTCCTTGACTTACTTTCTCCTCATCCATACTCCCCATCCACACTTCTTGACCTACTTTCTTCACACCCACGCTCCCCCTCCCCAGTTTTTCTTCTTCGGAAGCAAAAGCTTATTTAATCCCCAGCCAGTGATGATCGCTCTGCCCAGACGAAGACAAGTTCACTTGTCGAAACGTTGGCTCGACCAGCGAACTGAGGCTTCCCACCTCTACCCTTGATCAGTGCTCTTTTATATCTATTGGTGTCATTCTTTCATGGTTATTTGCAGACACTCTCGTTTACACACAACCAGTCATCTCTCCGGATCATCTAGCTGGTGATTAGACTAGACATGATGAGACCAGTGGCAAAAAAAGAAAAAGAAAAGAGAAAAGAAAAGAATCAGGAGAGCAAGGAGGACTACAGCAGTGAAGGACTCTGGTACTGCACAGGACAACGCTGATGGAGGAAAGAAAGGGCCACTTTCGTCCCGACTAATTCAAGGACCGTGACCACATTTTTGTGGCCGGATAAAGAATGAGGAATTTCTGAAATGAGAAGTCTTTCTCCTTCTACACCTTTTAAATGCTTGACCCGCGCTAACGCTGCTGCCGCTGGGCGTCCTCTGCGTGTTTAACGAGCTCTGACTAAAATGACCTACTATCACTTGTAATGACCAATATATTGACCCGCGCTAACGCTGCTGCCGCTGGGCGTTCTCTGCATGTTTAACGAGCTCTGACTAAAATGACCTACTATCACTTGTAATGACCAATATATATAGCGAAGACTTGCAACGTCTACAACTGATTAGAAATGACTAAAATGCTTAGTAATGAATACTAATGACTAAAATGACTATTAATGACTACTACTACCACTAGGCTATCGCCATTCACTTAGATATATTAAGAGACCATGTAATTTTCGTATAACAAGTTGAGGCAGCACAAGGTGAATAGGAGGCCGTTATGTATAAAGGGAAAGCGGTATAGCTGTCCAGCCGTGGGTGGTCGCCTGCGCTGTTTTCAGTCCGACACAAAACACCGCACCGCCATGATGCCACTCCGAATATGAGCCCTGTAGGTTCGACGGGTTAAGGATCTTTAGATGGTCGAAATAATTTCCAAACCTTCACTTGGGTACATCTTTCTCTCTTTAGCACCCTCTCTAATCACACCATAAGGTAAAAATCTCGGTACTTCCTACTGTTACCAAACTGCGAATTTTTCGCCATCCGGATCAATGTCTCCCCATTTAACTGTGGCGACATTGATGACCACACTGTGGAATAATCGCTACATCCTTCCACATAGTGTGAGTATGCCATTTTAATCCAGCCCTCGACCCAATTCCTGATCCCTCAAAGGAGCAGTGAGAGGCCATTCTGTTTAGCGAGGACACTAACAGCGTACACACTACTGGGATGCCTAACTAGATCACCCTCTCCAGGTTGTAAGAATCACCAGCGGTCAATAAAGCCGATTTCAATCAAGCAATCAAGGAGCTCAATGTTCGCGTAACCCTAGAGGCTCAAGAAATGATCGTGCCGGGGAACTTGCAGTGATACGCTGCGCTGGATCTGGGTGCATACCGCGTTCCAAATGAGCTACTGCTCACAAGGTGTGGTTGGAGCACACTAGAAGCAGTGAGCTGTGTCAAAGCGAATAGAGTTACTATAAAGTAGAAACCAATTCGTTCACTGCGCGTTGCAGGTCACACTAATTGCGCCGTACCTATCAAAGTACCAGTGAGCCGCGGCTCCGGCCACCACGACGGCTTGACAGCTGACGGCGAGCTGCAACATCCAGCAGAGAGCCAGGGCCAGGTACCAGGGCCCGAGGCGCAGAAGCGAGTCTTGCCTCAGCAGCAACGGCAAATCATCCTCTCCCTTGGCGACCGCGGGGTCGCCCGCTGTGAGCAGGAATAGCATGGCCACCGCTCCGGCCACTGCGGTGACCGCGCAGAAGGACAACGTCTGCGCCGAAAAGTTAAAAAGGACACATGGGGACGACTTGCAAAACTACCGGGGCCAAGAAGAAGCAAGGGTTACACGGCCACTCTCCCCCACAAGTGCGCCCACTGCTAGAACTACGCGAAGCGCATGTCCACGTGCTCCGAAATGCAACCACTCGTCGGCTTCGCGTGTCTCTTGTGGCTGACGTGGATGCAGAACTCTCCTTGACCAGCCGGAGAACGCCGTGCTGGTTGATGCATTAAATGCCAAGATAGCTTTTTCATGGACGAGTTCCTCGTCCATCAATCAGAATTGAAGAAGGCCGTATTCCTTTGCTCCGAACCCTAGATATTCCGAGGCGCAATGGCGGACGTCGATGGGAACACGTGGCTTGTTTCAGAACAGGCTGCGTCATTTCGTGGCGGCGCTTCGATAGAGCAAAAGATGCAGTCCGGACGTATCTCTTCTCCTTGAGTCACTTGATCATGAGCCCGCGCTTATAACAATAATTAAAGAAAAAAGGAACAGTAAGGGTGGGTGACTAGGCTTATAGAAATAAGGACAAAAAATGGCGTAACGTTGCGTACAAGGTTAGAGGAGGGCCGAGTGTTTGTACTACGACTTACATCACGCGCATGAACGCACATAAGGCCCAAAAGCAGACACCTATCCAAGCGCAAGTGCCGTGTCTGTCTTGCAAGTGAGAGTTGACTAGATTATATGCACGTGGCACGTGTAGAAGCCATGCATGTCTAGAGTCCCATATATCACAGCGAAGGCGCGGTGGCTCACTGCTTCGAGGCGCTTCACTTGAGAAGGTTCTCATTATTGGCACCTCACGTGATAAGCGAGGAAAAAATAAGCCGCGAGTATTGGACGCACCCAGGCTGGCTGCAGCAGCAGTCCCGGCATGGCAGCCAGAGCCTTTCCGGCTTCCGAGAACAGCACTGTCACCTGCAAAAAAAAAAAAAAAAAAAAAAAAAAAAAAAAAAAAAAATAATAATAATAATAATAATAATGGGGGGGGGGGGGCGGGGAACCTAAATTTTGCCTTTCGATAGCGTTAATAATGACTACTGTCACCGGCTCTTATTACGGCTCTTCTTTCGCGTATCTGTCAAAGACATGCCTCGCTTGTTCACTAATGGCTTAATCAGTGTCTCTCGAATCTCGTTCACACTCGAGCATGCAGTCGTTATCTACTACACGGCACAGATAATCAGCGCCGCGTTAGCGACACTGTACGAATGCGCCTACGCGGCCTATAGCGATGTCTGACTCGCCACCCAAGGTTCTGAATTCCATTCCCACCTGACCCTCTACATTTCCTTTCACCGTAGTTCATTTAGTTTAATCAGAAATAATGTATGCAATCATTTAATCACTTTTCAATTGAAGTTGCAGCTAACTTGCGGCTAATTATGAGAATTGAGTACCACACCATTTCATGCATACGGAGCAGTATAATATAGTAGTAAAAACATTTATCGAAACAAAAGAAATTATGACGTCATGACATCATAATTATTTATTCTAATTCACATGCTCTTTGCCTATTCATTCACAGCCTAAATTTTTGATGCATTAAGTGTGCTGGT
Organism: Amblyomma maculatum; assembly: GCF_055883805.1. Taxonomy (NCBI): domain Eukaryota; kingdom Metazoa; phylum Arthropoda; class Arachnida; order Ixodida; family Ixodidae; genus Amblyomma; species Amblyomma maculatum. The sequence goes on along the minus strand of NC_139352.1, from coordinate 78,414,792 downwards.
TGCTCTGCCTGCTAGTAATATCCATTTAGTATTATTTGTACCTCTACCTACACCAGCGACCGCTTCATTCTATTATTGCGATAGCAGTACTGCGCCAGTTTTCAAGCCGTCGCGTGGTCCCGGCGGAGGCCACGCTTGACCTTGAACACCCGAGGAGGAGGAGGATGAGGAGGAGGAGGAGAGGAGGAGGAGAATTAGAAGAGGAAGAAGAAGAAGACTGGTAACTTACGCTCCCGCGTCATTATCTTAAAGGATGAGCTTAAGTGTCCCCAATAATGTAGCACTGATAGGGCGTGATAGGGGAATTATGTAGCAGGCAAAAGAAGCTTCCGCCGTTGCTATCGCAATTCAACTAGGGTTAACCAGAGTTAAACTACAAGTAACTTTTTTATATACTTATGTCCTCAACACAGCATTTTGATTATATTTGTGGCCTTTTCCCGCAAGGTGCACAAGGTGCATGCGCTTATGAAGAGTATGCCTTTTCCATACGCACCCCTATATAATGCCCCTCTGACCGGGTGCACTTGAAGTATTAAAAGCAGATAAAATTGCTGTTTAGACGTGCAGCGGCCCGAGCGAACACGTGACGTCAGCTTCTATTCTTTCCTGACGTTGCATCACCCGTGTCCCAACGAACCTTGCGTATGTACTAAAGGTGTGACGCGTCATTTGATAGCACAGAGGGCTACGTTCACTTTCTTTTGTTAAAGGTGCGAAACAGACACAAGAAAGGAAGAATGGCAGGAACGCGTCCCGTCTTCCTTTCTTGTGTCTGTTTCGCACCTTTAACCAAAGAAAGTGAACGTAGCCCTCCAAAGTCTATGTGCGTTTCGTGCCTTCAATCAAACACAATTCCCAACTATCCTAACAACCAGTAGCCTCCTTCCCTCCACCAATTTTTGTATTTCGCCTTCGTCTCATGTATTTCTTGCTTTCTCTGGCAAAAAATAAAAATAAATAAAAGATTCCCGCAGCGCCAACTTTCTATTTTCTATGCAGTGTCCATGCTCGGCGCAAATGCAAACTGGCAGGCATGAATTACGATCTAGTACTACCTCAGGTGATTCTCACTTGCAATCGCGTGTTGCGCATGTAATAACGGGAGTATTCACTCATAATTACGATCTAGTACTACCACAGGGGATCTCACTTGCAACGCGTGTTGCGCATGTAATAAAGGGAGTAATTACTCATTACCACCTCAGCAAGGTCTATACGATTACAGTGGACAGTGGCACTCTTCTGGGAATGCCCTTAAACAATATGGATTAACATTCATGTAGAAAGATCTTTTATTTTCCCGCCGCGGTCCCAAAGAGTGAGTTAGCTCCCTGTTAAAAGTCCGTTATGATACAAACATTTGCACACCGCACTGAGTGACTTCGCCATTTGCGACGACATTGGCGTTTTGGGAAGCCAAGGACACCTTTTCTTTTTCATTTTAGAATTTTTGTTTTTCGTTTTTGAAGCTGTCAACCGTGTGACGTAGTATATATACGGCCGTGTGCTGTGCAGTATTCGAGCTCCTGCAGAATTCTGGGAAAGTAGTCAGCTGTTGTGACTTGCCAGCTGTATCCGCTTGCGTAGCACTAGCACCGTCAGCATAACCAGGACCTGCGCCACGACAACAGCACACGCATTCAGAGAGAAGAAAATAAAAGGTACAAACAGACAGCAGCGCCAACAGTGTACACAAGGGACCTGATTGAGTCGGCAAACACGCCCTGTCAATCAAGTTGTTTGTCCTGCGGTTCGCTAGCGCAGTGAATAAAGTGCACAGGAGCGCTCAGTGAAACAAGCAATAAAGAAACAACGCAAAAAGAAAGGCGACGGGCAGCTGTATAGGAAGGAGCGTAATTCGTGGAACGCCGCGCTGTGGGGGTATGGAGTGGCACGACTACACGATTTCACAGTGCCTTCACCCGTGGGTTAGTTCGGCTTCGGCGGAAGAATACTTGTAATTGTATTTTTTTTTTTTAGATATCGCCCTCATCCTTTCTCGTCTGCACAGAAGATAACTTACACGGTTTTCGGCTGGGTTTATTTTAAACTTAAATGCTACCTGGTTTAACTCATACTTGTAACAGGCGCGAACATTAGTAAACGGGACACGTTTTTTTCGTTCTAACTGAAATCAATCATTCTGTATCGGACATAAGAAAACATTATTTGTTCCATATAGAAGCACACTGGCGTAAGATACAAACGTGCACATACCACAAAACCTGCCAGGTTCAAATAGGCAACGCATGGAAAACGTTAGAAGAAAACGTGTTCCGTTAACTGTACGGTTAATTTTCCCGCATCTGTAAGGTTAATTTTCGTGTCCGATATGTTCTCTGTACGCATGACTAATAAGCTCGCATATGTGACGATGTTTTGCGTGTTCGCAAACAGCACATTAGGATTCAAGGCTCAAATTTTCAAATGATAGTAAACGAGTTCGCAAGTCAGGGCGTTTTCCAGCAAGCGACGCCAGTGTTTACCCGTCGGACCATACGAATCACGTGTAAATCGGCGTTCGCTGTGAAATTTACGTTCATGTGCAGCTTCTCTTTTAGAATTTCTGAACGTATTGGGCGCTAGTACCACCACTGGAGCGAATGGCGCTAGTGTCGACTTAGGGGAGAAAGTGGGATCACGTGACTCATCTTACTGCTGCTGAAGCAGACGCTCAATTGAATTTGCGCTTTTTAAAAGCTAATAGTCGCGTTTATTTGCAGACTGTGTTGAAAATCAACTTGCTGGAATGTTTGCCCCAGGGTACAATTTACACCACTTGGTGTCGTCGTCATCATCATCCGGAGTGTGCCCACTTCCAGAAAAAAAAAAAAAAACTCTCCCACAGCTTTCCATTTAACTCTGTCCTGTGCCACCTGCGGGGCCTATTCCTCGCAAAGTTCCTCCTCTTCCTCATCATCATCATCATAAGCTCGGACTGTCCCACTGCAGGGCGAAATCAAAGTTCCTAATTCAGCTTTATTAATGCGAAAGCATTAGTAGGCTATGTTGGCGCCGGAAGTGTCCGCAAAGTGTGTCGCCGGAAGTTGGTCCCCTCGTGACGGCATCACAAAGTTACGTCATCAGTTAATGACAGGATGAGTCACTAGTCATGTGACAAGAAAATGTTGAGTCACGCAAGTGATGTGGAGTAAATGTTGAGTAAGTTGAGTAAGCGATGTATCATGTGAGTCACGAGTCATGGGTCATGAGTTAAAAAGTGTCGAGTCATGCTATGTAAGAATATGGATGTAGAAAGGCGTCGACTAGGAGCCACCAAGTCGCGCTAACGCTAATGTCTTCGCATTCTCCCAATGCAGTTTCTGTAGAGACCCCTTAAAGGGCAACTCCGGTGGTTTTTTCATCATTTTGTGTTTTTGGTTGAATTGCATTCCTCGGTACGTCTTGACTCCAACACAAAAAACCGTTTTTATAAATTTCAATTAGAAGTATTTTTAAAAAGGAAAAACAGCAAATCGAAACCGAAACTGTTTTCACAGCCAGAAATGACATCCCAGTTGACGAATTGGTGACGTCACACTCAGTATTAGAAAAACACTCGTACGTGCGTTGGATGCTGAAAATAAAGTATGGAAATCATGACCCACTGCATGAAATGTCTGAGGTAGTTCAATATAAACCTGACAATTTCATAATCACGCGGGAAGTGGACAGTAACGCCGGTATACTGTTTGTGACGTCAGAAACTCAATGTTGTCCGCAGAAATAGTCTCAACTTAAGCCATGAAAACGGCATATTTTAAAGTCGTGTTGCGCGTGAACAGATTATCGTACGGCGCCCAAATTTTGTAGAATGCGTCAGGACGGAGAGGAGAACCTACAGTAAAAGTTTTACAAGAATATTCGAATGTCAAAAAACCTCCGGAGTTGCCCCTTAAAGGCCCACTGTCCACCCTCCGGTCGAAAATATTTTTTTCCCCGGTGACTGTGAGACTTCGCCCCTGGAACGCAAGGGCGCAAAATGTATTTGAAAAGAGTAACTAATAACGCAGTTACAGCCACCGCAATCACCCGATTCTATCCTGCCTCTCTCCTTCCGTTCCCTCGCAAAGGTTTTTCACTCTCCTGCCCGAGGTCGTCTAGCCTCCGCAATACAAATTCCCCTTCCTCCTCCGCGTTTGGCGGGAGGTGGGGCGTGGCTCTCCGCGAGCGCGAAAAAAAAAAAAAAAGAAGAAAACGGTCGAGGGAGCGCGCGCCGCTGGATTCAGTCTGGCCGTGGCGTGGGAAAAGCGCGCTGCGAGCGGTAGACACCCATCCTTCTCCCGTCAGTCAGCGAGACGGACCAATGGACGTCGTTCCCGGTACGTACGTCATTATCGGGGCCCGTCGGGCCAGCGCAGGAAGCGGTGAAGCTGGCTTCTCAAAGGAGAGCATGAGGGAGCTTTGAATTGTATTTTCGATGCTTTGTGGCGCGCGTGTCGCTGTAGAATTTTGCACAGACTATCTCCGGTACCTGATCGAAACACTGGGCTCCTTTTCTTAAAAGGGCCTTCCCTGGACAGTGGCCCCTTAAGTATTTTGCCAGCCTTGAAAACAGGAAAGACGTGTCTACGTGATACCCCGTATTCCACCCGCCGCACTCTGCGCTCCATCAGGTAGAGCATCTCGAGAGAAAAGCGGATCTTGTTCTCTGAGATGCGTCTTGGGGCGTTGAAATAAAGCAGCTGTCCTGTCGCAGCGTTTTTTTCTTTTTTTTAAGTAACTATCCCACGAAAACGGTACGGTGATGCAAACGCTTCAGCTATAGCTCTTTTTCATGACGACCTACAATTCTGAATTGACGCTTTGTTCTAGAATACGACAATTAAAACGTTGGTTATTTGGTCTTTACTATTTAACTGACTTTTACGATTAAAATAATGCTACAGGGTGCTTCACGAGGATCTTAAGAGCCTTCAGTTGCTATCACTAGTTAAGGACATGAAAGCTCGGTCAGCTTTATCTGAGACACCAGATGTAGCGAGTGTTCCGCTGAGTTGTTCGATAAACGAGAACACTGATGGTTTAGGCTTGCATACGTTTTTAGAATGTATGCTCTGACTGTTTGATGTAAATAATAATTCCATATAGTCGACTTTATACATCGGAACTCAGCTATGTATAAGATATAATTTTGGTGATTTCTTGGGAAGTATATAGCGACGCCAGAACTACGAGCAAATATTCAGATGTATAAACGAAACCAAAATTGAAATCATGAACTACTCTGCGGGAACTGAATACAAATAAAAAAAGTTGAAGGAAAACTACTGAAAGTTCCTGCAGTAAGGTTTGCACTAAAGCTTCCCTTCAAACTTTGTTGATATTGTGCATTGTATTCTATGGAAACCTCGCCTCCCTGGTCTCTTTTCATAGATCTGTTGAAATGGTTATCTGTTATCTGGGGTAATTAATTTAGATCTACCAGAGAGCACCAGAGAGCAGTAACAAGGGCCATTTAAAATGAACTCTATAATAGGCGATACGCCGAACATTACAAGGTTTTTCACTAAGCCGCAGGTCAAAACCGAGAAGGTACACTATGGTGCGCAGTGATCAATTGCCGCAGGTGACCCACCAGTGCTGTAGTTCCGGCAATGGCGGCCGCCAGCCAGGCGCCGACGTTGGGCTGCGCTGTGCGCCGCCTGGCGTTCCACGAGAACCTGCCACAAGAGAACGCAGGTAAACAGACACTGCTTAAAAGTCAGTACCATGCAAGTGACTGCATGGACCGAGGCGGGCCGCATGCAGGCTTCTAGACATGAATATACTTTACGCATGAGTAAAAATCGAAAATAGCAGGCTGTCTTGACGGATGGCGGTTAGCTACAGGGTGCACGTCATTACGGTTCCACCTTAAAGGCGCACTGAGGCACCCGTAGAAGTATTAGTAAGCAAACTGCGATACGCCAATACAATTTTATAGGAATGTGCAAACATTCGCATAGATAATCGAACATCCTCGTATTCGATTGTTCGAATACCCAATCGAATCCCAGTCGGAAAAAACTACAGAAAATTCTCTGTTGTTAGAACAGAATTTCTGTGCGGTTTTCCACGGGGAACCTGTTGTGACAACAGAACGTTCTGTAGCAACATCAGAAATTTCTGTAGTTACAACAGAAAAGTGCTACAGAACTACAGACAACAAAAATTTACTACACAAATACTACATAAAGTTTTCTGTTGTTACAACAGAATTTCTGTGCGGTTTTTCACGGGGAACCTGTTGTGACAACAGAACGTTCTGTAGCAACATCAGAAATTTCTGTAGTTACAACAGAAAAGTGCTACAGAACTACAGACAACAAAAATTTACTACACAAATACTACATAAAGTTTTCTGTTGTTACAACAGAATTTCTGTGCGGTTTTTCACGGGAAACCTGTTGTGACAACAGAACGTTCTGTAGCAACATAAGAAATTTCTGTAGTTACAACAGAAAAGTGCTACAGAACTACAGACAACAGAAATTTACTACACAAAAACTACAGAACTACAGAAAAGTACAACAGAACTACAGAAAACTAACGTTTACTACAAAACTACAGAACATTTTGTCGTATTTTTGACACAATTCTGTAGTTTGTTTCGACTGGGATATGTCATGAACCTTTGAATATTTCACGAAAAAAAGCCCGCTGCGTTATTTTTCTTTGACGACTGTTGGAAAAAGAGACAGTGCGTCGATGCTATATGCCATCCTGCAGCGATCATCATGCCCGAGATAAAGGGTTCAATGCCACTACGTGGTCCGTTAATGTGACAGCGTTCATAGTGCTAACTCAAGCATGCCTATAATACTGGACGAAGCGGCAAGGCGTAGGAAAGCTTAGCAATATTACTTTGATGCTAGATCTTGGAAACGACGACTTATATGTGAGTGATACACACTGCCTCATGCTCTATAGGTGTAGCCCTATAATTTAGTTTTTGTCATCAATACGACGAGTTGATTTTTCCTCGCATTAACCTTGGCGTTCGTTGAGGTAGCATATTCAGTTCGTGTTGCGGCCCCTCAAATGAGATTAGTGTGGCGTCTTTTAACAGCTATATCTTCAATTCCACTAGTACGTATAATTTCATCGTTTTGTACGACTGCTAGAAAAAGTAGCGAATATTAGTCAAAGTATTCGACTCATATTTGATTCGATGCTGTCAGCATGTCACTATTCGATTCGTCAGAAAAGCTGCACAAGTCGTACTTGGTATGGCTCGGAAATAATACTATTGGCACGCCCCTAGACCCCAGATTTCAAGGCCAATAAATTGTTAGGCGAGGCAACAGTGCCGTTCCTTTCTGAACGGTGAGCTCGTAATTAGTTTCAGTCATTACGAGACAACGCAGAATCATTTTATGGACAGATTTCTAAACCTAATTGTATTCGTAATATGTAAAGGAGCAGCGCAAGAAACAAGTACACAAGAACACACTAAAAGCGGGACTAGCGCAGTTTTTAAGTGTGTTCTTGTGTCCTTGTTTCTTGAGCTGCTCCTCTGCATGATGCATCACCGACTGGCCCACACGAAGGTATTAAGCAATATGTAACTTCGTCTGGACAAATATTAACACAGTTCTGAAAGAGCCAAAGAATCGATTTTCGCTGAGGACAAGAATTGGGTGTAGCTGTCACTCACTATAATCAGCCTATAACTATACACTCACTGTCGTACCGAGGCCTCTCCCAAATATCTCCAATTAACCTCCTAATGTATCAGCTCAGCTTCGTTCAATTGATTCCCGCAAGCTTCCTTATCTCATCCGGCAACCTAACTTTCTGTCGTTCCCTGCTACGCTTTCCTTCTCTTGGAATCCAGTTCGTTCTCTTACCGATCATCGGTTATCTTGCATTGCGGTCACATGTCCTGCCGGTGCTTATTCATTTCCCTCGACTTCAACTAGCATGTCACTCAGTACCACCTTAACGTCGGGTTGTCCTTGTTTTCTTCGTAAAGCTTCGAGAGTCCCTTTAGTACTTCCTTTATGCTCGTCCCTAAGCTCTTTCCAGCGGTTCCTTACACGTCGATTCACTATGTATGTGCCAAAGGCAGAAGTACTTCCTTTATGCTCGTCCCTAAGCTCTTTCCAGCGGTTTCTTAGAGATCGATTCACTATGTATGTGCCAAAGGCAGAAGTACTTCCTTTATGCTCGTCCCTAAGCTCTTTCCAGCGGTTCCTTACAGATCGATTCACTATGTATGTGCCAAAGGCAGAAGTACTTCCTTTATGCTCGTCCCTAAGCTCTTTCCAGCGGTTCCTTACAGATCGATTCACTATGTATGTGCCAAAGGCAGAAGTACTTCCTTTATGCTCGTCCCTGAGCTCTTTCCAGCGGTTCCTTAGAGATCGATTCACTGTGTATGTGCCAAAGGCAGAAGTACTTCCTTTATGCTCGTCCATAAGCTCTTTCCAGCGGTTCCTTACAGATCGATTCACTATGTATGGGCCAAAGGCAGAAGTACTTCATTTATGCTCGTCCCTAAGCTCTTTCCAGCGGTTCCTTACAGATCGATTCACTATGTATGTGCCAAAGGCAGAAGTACTTCCTTTATGCTCGTCCCTAAGCTCTTTCCAGCGGTTCCTTACAGATCGATTCACTATGTATGTGCCAAAGGCAGAAGTACTTCCTTTATGCTCGTCCATAAGCTCTTTCCAGCGGTTCCTTACAGATCGATTCACTATGTATGTGCCAAAGGCAGAAGTACTTCCTTTATGCTCGTCCCTAAGCTCTTTCCAGCGGTTCCTTACAGATCGATTCACTATGTATGCGCCAAAGGCAGAGATTAATTACCAGTAAATCTAACTCGGCGATTCAAGCACGGGACGTACAGGGACGCTCTCATCCGTGCTCCCCTCCTACTCCGCCGAACGAAGCCCACGTCACGCTGTTCTCCCTAAGCACATTCGTCAACGCCCCTTGCGTGACAGAGGGCGTGCACGACGCCTGGAAGGGCGCGGTTGACGTCTTTCAGTACGCTAGGGCAGCCATTTGCGGATAAAGCACTAGCCTCGTGAGGGCTTATACCTATATGGCTGCACTGAAAAGGTTTCGCCAGAAAGCCCCAAGTGTAAAAAAAATGAAACAAAATCGTTAAATAAAGTTACTATTACGAACTAATTTTTAACACACTTATTTGTACCTGTGAACTTGCTGGTACGTTCCCTTGCCCCATTAAGTGTTCCCATCCTTGTCGGATTAGATTTATAGCTCTTTCAAATTTTAATACCAAAGTGTGTTCTGATTTATTTATCCATTTTATTCTGGGTTATTTGTGTGTTCTAAAAATAAAATAGTGGGCGTGATAGAGGTTGCTATAGTATGTGTGTATTTTGTTTCAGTTCCTAATGTGTACAACAGTGCGTCTGTATAGATGGTGAGCTTGGCAGAATGGGTTTGCCTTAAGTGTGACACTACAGGGGCAATCTGGGTAAGTTTAGACGCAAGTGATAGTTTATGTAGAACTCTCTTGGTTAGCCTCGACGTTTCAGCCCCATAGGTGAGTACAGGCAAGATGCAACTGTTGTATACTTTCCTCTTGAGCGATACCGGTAAGCTGCTAGTCATAATCTGCGAGTGCTTGCCAAATGCGCTCCATCCCAATCGTATTCTTCTTGTTATTTCCTTTTCGTGGTCCGGATCTGCGGTTACTACCTGTCCTAAGTAGACATACTCGCCTACTACTTCCAGTATTTCTCTAGCTAATGTAAACTGCTGGGCAGGACGTGTAGTGCGAAGAGAGGATAACCGATGGTCGCTGAGGGTAACAAACTGGATTCCAAGGGAAGGAAAGCGTAGCAGGGTGCGGCAGAAAGTTAGGTGGGCGGATGAGATTAAGAAGTTCTCAGGGGTCAAGTGGATGCAGCTAGCACAGAGCCGGGTTAAGTGGAGAAATATGGGAGAGGCCTTCGCCCTGCAGTGGGTATAATCAGGCTGATGATGATGATGATGATGATGGTTTATGAGGAAACCTCTGTAGGCGCAGTAGATTTCCAATAAGAGCGCAATTAATCTCACTGACATCCCCCAAAGCTCAGCTATACGGCTACAAAAGAAAACAATACGCAGATTTCACAGAAACTGCGTAGTTGAAAAGTCCGTCCTGGTCCGTGGTTTGAATCCGGGATCACCGCCCGTCAGGAAATGTCCATCTGCGAACTAAGCAAGCCATGCACAAGGGCTAGCAGATGTTCTGGCGAGAAAGAATCTACCAATAGTTCGAAGTGGGAATGGTGTTAAATAAGTCTTTGAGAGCCATGGATCCTTCATTTATAGCCGGGTCAAGCTCCAGGTCAATAGAGAACAATTATCCCCTTATTGAATTGAAAATTACGAGAAACGATACCTGAACATGAAAAACAGAACTCTCTATTTAAAGAGTGTTACATTATGGGACAGGAAGACTGCGCAATATTCGACAATATGAACTTTGTATAGGACACGACTGCCGCAGCAGGTTTTCATCCCTTCAGCTAGAGAGGCTTTAAATGAGACACTGAGGAAAAATTCAGGTTGACCTGCGTCTAGAGACCATTTTAACTTAAAAAAAAAACATAAAATACTAAAAAAACGGCATGCAGGTGTCGCCGTGGGTGGTCGATTTCGCAACTAAACGGCTTGCGTAGACGACGAGTGTGCGCGGATCTCGGAGACTATACTAAACCATCTCTCACTTCAAAACGAGGGCAACGTTGCCCTCGTTCCTTTGCGTAGTGACGCGAGTTCGATCAAGCGGCGAGAAAAATTTTATGTTCAGCTTTTCTCATCCACCAAATAGTATTTTCTTGCCGTCCAAATTTAGCGCACGCAGAAAGTTCAAGAGAACCCGTTTCTACTCAGAACAGCAATTTTATGGACGTGTCCTCAGTGTACGTTTTAAGGCGTTGTTTCCAGATTACATAACTCAGTCTATGCAGTGCAAGTCGGACTCATGACCTGCGCATGAGTGACCACGTCATCTAGGACAAGTGCCAGGATTGCGGTCGCGCGTACCAGAGATAGCAAGTCCCGCCGACGCACGCCAGGGAGACGGCTAGCAGGAGCGACCACACCAGAAGGGCGACGCAGTAGCGCAGCAGAATCAGCGCCGCCACGCTGAGCCCTGCGCCAGGAGCAAGCACAATCGCCAGCTGGTTTCAGCTCTCTATTCGAGTCGGCCGACAGCTGAAAGAGCAGACTTTCTCATAAGTGTGTAGGCCATGCAAGAACGCAACTGTCACCACCGAGGCAATTCCCCGTGGTGGGTTTTACTAAGTACTGAAAGCGGCACATTTTTATTTCCTGGATTCAGTTCTAGAACACAAGGCCTTGTAGGTTAGTAGCAGGGAGATGGACACGCACAGGTACACAAGAGGGTGGGCGAATGCGCAGTCATAATAACGTGTGAACACGTGTGTGGCCTCTTTTACACGAATCACCCAGGAGCGGGTTCAGTTGATCGCGCGGTCTCCCCAACTCTATGTACAACATGCAACAACTTCTGAAAGCATTCACATATACTGCGTCGGTCTGGTGGAGCAAATCGACTCTAGCAGTTGGGCTGAAGCGTAAACATAATTACCGCTCGACTCATTCGACGATATAACTTTTATGTGAATCCTGTAATAGTTTTCTATCTGATGGACGAGCTTGTGTAAACAATCCTTGTGTTTAAGTCTGTATGTCAGCGCGAGGCTGCTTCACACCCTTTTGAACCACACACCCCGAAAGGTCTTGCGCATGCGACAACATCGGTCGACCATAGCTACGGTCAGAAACACGTCGTCGGGTGCAACGTGTACATCGCGATGCGATACGAACAGTGAGGAGTGCGCAAACTTACGTACCGAGTGCTACGAGGCCCATGTAACCCAGTTCCCGCCGGCAGATGGCCAGGTCGTGGACTAGCTCCTGCACAGTCAACGACACAATACGCCATTTTCATACGCAGATGGATGAATATATCGTCGCCACTTTAAATGACACGGTTGCCTGCACCCTCAACCGAATTGCGTGCACCTTAAAAGTAAAGTCCCTTGCAGTTCTCTTCAATTAGTCTTGCCCTTGCAAGTTACAACCATTGATTCGATGTACTCCTCGCCTGCACGAAAGCGCCCCTTGCGAAAGTCTTACATACTACATATAAAACATGCAGATATGGATACATAAGGCTAGATACATGGGCATATATATGGACATTTATGTGGACGTATGCGATCATATGTACAGATCACGTAAATTTGCATATAACCGGATATGCTCTATCACTAGCCAAGGCCGTATCAACTCCGTGGTTCCAGATGACCATATCTGTTTTACGCGCATCCCATCGTTCGTCTTAATTCTTGCTGTAAACTATCGAACCACGTTTCTCCTTCGATCCATATGTTATACCTCATGTACCTATCATTTTTTGTTTCCCCCGCCATGTTCCCGCTTTCATAGACGCCAACGTGTTTACACAGTCGGCTGTTGTCGCAGGTACGTGACAGTGACCCCGATATCGCCAAGGCAGCGTCATCGCAACGTGCAGGCTCTCCAAGATACTTTGTTGGGCGAGTTGGTAAACATCCATTGTTAATATAAACAGCGCGAACAGGAAGACACAGGACAAGATAAAAGGAAGCCTTGGAGTAAAGGCTTAGGCTGAGTTGTGAGTCAGCGCTTGTCCTGTGTCTTCCTGTTCGCGCTGTTTATATTAACAGTGCATGCTCTCACCTCGAGAACCAGGCCGCTGAGGTTGAGGGTCCGGTGCACGAGACCTGTGGGTCCCGAATCTAGCACGCACCTCCGGAACACGGTTTGTCTGCGCAGCATCGTACAACAGGCACAAAGAGGAACCACCGAGTATTGTACTTAGCATGGCGATGTTTCAGTATGTGCGGCTGACCTGTATCCTGGTGGGCATTCCGAAGCGCAGTGACGCTTGTGGCCCAGTGAGTCCTCCAGCACCAGAAGCCTGCAACAACGTGACAAATATCGCACATACTGGGGAACCCGTAGTATAAAATTTATAAATAAGTATATTTAACCAGTAATGTAATGCATAACGGAAGCAGGCGTCTTCGGCGTGGTCAAGAACATGTAAGATTAGTCAGCGCACAGCTAAGGATTGTTCGGATGTTTCGTTAAGGTTACTATGTCAAAAAACTACAAAGTCTTGTTATTTGAGCGACTTTCCTCAGTATATACGCACGCTACAGTCATCGCAGTTGGCGTGTATCGTGATTTCTAACGCACAATCCGCAAACTATACATGACAATTAAGGAAGTAATTGCTCATAAGCATCTAACCAAGGGCAGCCGTACGGCTACAAAGGAAGCCCTTTATAGAAACTTCGTGGCTGAAGGTAATTTCTCCCTTGTATGCATGGGCTTTGAACACGGGGTCAGCGCCTGTCCGGCGCAGTCGCTCTACCAACTGAGCTAACCGGACAGCTTACTAATAATTTCCACCTTGTAATATGATTGCAGTTACTTAGGCTTAGTGCCAAACGTGCGATTTGCAAGTGGACCTTCTGTAAGGAGGATGTAGGGGGAGTTTTCGATAACTCATGTTCTTTTTCTTTTTTTTTTTTTTTCGACCGAGGGCTACACCTCTAACAAATCAATATACGTCGACTGCCTGTTAAAGTTAAGACGTCGTGACACAATTACTGTCTTATCCTCCATTTTCACGCGCGTTTTATTTGCCTCAGTACTGAACGGCACACTGCAGAAATTGTGAACTCCATGTAGACGAAATCGTGCCGAGACGCACTTCCGCTATTACGTAACCGCTTCGCACGAAACCATTCAAAGGGGCCGGGAGAGGGAGGGAGGAAGCGCGGCCCCGCGAGGAGACCGCGGATTACGGGACGCTGCCGACAGTGCGATTGCAATCGCCGATCGACTTGTACAGAGACCACGGTCGCGGTGGAGGTCGTCTCGCACGCACTGTACCGCGAGTCGATCAGCTGCTGAGCGCTTATCAAAACGGGAGCCGCGTACAGCAGCCGACGAGAGGAACGCACCGTCGTGTTGCGCAGAAGTAGCTGCGAACGTGTGAGATTGAGAACGAGATGCATAGAATGCTTTGAGGTTTTACTACTAATACAACAAGCGGCCACAAAGTCTTGCAGGCTCCCTGTAGAGCAGGTAGGTTTGTTCTGACTCCATCGGATTTGAGTCGCCTGTATGGGCCGGTTCTCGAGATGTCCTGACGGGATTTCTGAAATAAGGATACTACGTCGCATAAATTAAAGAATGATAATTATTGAAATATTTTATTTGTCATCAAATACAGATGGGGGGATTGTAGAAAAAAGTTGTCCATGGACAGCTTGACGGGTCCACAATCCCTTCTTTTCTTTCGGCAGCATGGCAGCATCACATATGCACACATACTCTTCATTAAAACGAGTATACAGGTACATATTTAATATTATGTAAACATAGTAATCATTAGTTAATATTTAAATGAAAACAACATAGAAACGCACTGTTACAAAAGCAAACAAAAACATCAGCAGGGTTAGACAATATTACATAGAAATCGAAAACATCTCCCGGAGGTCTTTGCAGGATGCCGTGAAAAGATCAAAACGAATTGCATTACAGTAATTTAAAAGTGATGGTATTATGTACTTAAGCCTCTGTTTCCCGTAATTCGAACGTGACGTGGGTACTGACCAGTTTTCAAAATGTCTCGTGACGTAGCTTTGAGTGTTAATTGTCCTGTAATTGAGATAGGTTACGTAGATTGTTGACATTCCTATGGGTTTCCTTTTTATACATATGACTTAAGCGATATTTATATAAATTGTAAGCTGGAAACCGGAGTTCTTAAAGAAAGTGGAAGTTCATTCTATCCCAAAGCGAAAGGAATCTAAAGACAATGAAACAGATTTTCACAGCTCATTTATAACGATCATGACCAGTCACCGTGGCGTGCACTATAACGGCGAAATCTCCATCGAGACATTTATAGCCTGGACAGTTTAAGATATACGTATGTGAAAAATAAGAGGTCCACAGCGCGTGTGGAAGTCGAGCTGGCATTGTTTCGCCATCTACATGTACTACATGTTCTCTGTTTTCTCGCTACTATATTCCAAACGGCGCGGAGCTACATTTTACACCGGCTTCCTGCGTAAACAAAGAAGACTGGCGAAAGAGGATGATCAGCAAGCAAGCAAACAGTCAGTGACGTCACCAACGACGTGTTTAATCTGCGCGATCATTTTTTCTATGCGGCCATTGTTGCGCGCGTACAGCTTAGGCGGGACACGGTAAACTTCCTCGCCAAGGTTTCTCTTTTTACTTTCCGCAGCCTTTTTACGCTGGCTGATATTTCAATGCGCCCGCCGCCTTTTTCAGGGTCAACCATGGATCGCGGCGTCTGCATTCGAGGAAAGATGCCCGTAAATAATCTTGAATGACGCGCCCCATCGAGGGGAAATTTTCGACGCCGTCGAAGCGCGCCGTACTTTCCGCAGGTCACCACCTCAATACGAGGCCGAAAGCGCCGATGCGGATTAGCCCTAGCGTTATTTGAGTTGTGTGTCGAACAAGCCTTGGGTACCTTGGGCCTGCTTCTGGGAAAGAGAGCCATGGCTAACCTTGACCGCCTAGTAAAGAGCAGATACATTAGTCTGCCAACCAAGATCCGTATAACTCGTGCTATGGTCTTTCCAGTTGTGATGTATGGATGCGAGAGTTGGACTGTGAAGAAGGCTGACCGCCGAAGAATTGACGCGTTTGAATTGTGGTGCTGGCGGAGACTCTCGAGAGTTCCTTGGACTGCCAGAAGATCAAGTCAGTCGATATTGTCGATCATAAACCCTGACTGCTCATTGGAGGGTCAAATTCTAAAGTTAAAGCTCAGCTACTTTGGTCAGCTGATGAGAAGAGAGCAGTCGCTGGAGAAAGATTTGATGTTGGGAAAGGTTGAGGGTCGCCGAAGAAGGGGTAGGCAACGAACGTGATGGTTAGATGGCATCCTCGAGGCGCTGCAGATGAAGTTATGTGATGTTTCTATTGTGAAAAACTGCGCCGAAATAAACACACCACAAGACAGAGGGCGGGACAAAGGCGCCTTTGTCCCGTCCTCTGTCTTGTGGTGTGTTTATTTCGGCGCAGTTTTTCACAATAGAAATATGAACCAACTAGCCCAAGAAACGGTATTAATGCATTATGTGATGTTAGGAAGATAGTGAGAGACCGGAAAGCGTGGCGTGATATAGTCCATAGGGTCACGAAGAGTCGGACACGACTGAACTGAACTGAACCTTGGGCATTATGTTCGTCTGCTTTTTCTCAGCGCTGTCGTCTGCCCACCCTGTAACCTTTCACGAGCGGAGCTGTTCACATATCGACCTATGTCACGCCATAAACTGTTACATAACTAGTTCACGGTGTGCATGGACTGTCGTGAAATGAAAGTAAAAGGGATTATATACATGGTCTTGGCAAAAGCGACTTGTTGTCTTTAAACGCTGAAGTGCTCGTGCTTTTTTTCCTGAGTTCCGTTCAAGTTCACTCCTGATCTCTCACTGAGGTTCGCCATTAAAGGCGGTGGCCTAGCAGATCGATCATTAGCGTTACATTCTAAAGGAGCTGGGTTCGATCTGCAGTGCGGCTGTGTAAACGCCGGTTGTCTATAACGTCGATTTTCTCCGGCCTTGGCGCTCGGATCTTCAGAGACATGTTTGCAAAATGGCCTTGAACTTAACCGAGTCAAACGTCATGTTCATATTTTACTTCTCTTTTCGTGAAAGGCGGTGAGAGGGTCTCTCGCACCGCAGTTGCACCAGTCGCTCGTTATAGAGTACCCCCCCCCCCCCCCCCCCCCCCCGCCCAATGAAAAAAAAAAGTATATATAACAGGCCATCGATGGGTCGATGCGCCGATAATGCGTGGGCGCGGCTCGTTGCAGCATGCACTGCATTGGTCTCCACATCAGCTTTTTTAGACTGTTTGACTTATTTACTCTCAATCAAAGTTTACTTATGAGAGTTCGACAGTACAGCTAGCCCCGTTGTGAGCCTTTGTGCACCATCACACATCACAAAGTGCACTGAGACTGTTTTGCCAAGTGCGATACAAGCTTGGTCCCCTCCCGTGCGCACTGCGCACGTTATAGTTTCCTGTTTCAAGTATTATGCACCCTCTAGCCCAAATATATGTTCCTTTAAATCACGTTTGATTGACGGTTCGACTCCTTACTGAAAGATTACGCTAGCTGCGATAAACAGTTCTGTGCTAAGTCTCGCACACATTCGAATACTACTGGCCTGCGACGTTTTTCGGGGTGCACAATATCTGACCATAAACTATCACCGAGGCAATGTTGTGTGCCATTTCTGAGATGTATAAATAGATGTAAAGATATAGATATTCTTCGAAGCAATTGGGAATCCTGCTTCAATAGAATTCAATTTCACCTTCTAATTCTGCTTGGTACTTTTATTTCCCCTTCATCGTCTACTCTTTGCACTTGGCTGCGTCCGACTGGCTGGCGGCTGTCGCCGCATGCCTTTGTATTGATCCTCTAATGCTCAAGCATTAATAATGAGGAGTCTCTTACGTTAGCCCCGAGGTGTTTAGGCCAGAGTCCGACCACCCGGGCTGCAGAGGCCGCTGGCGCTCTCGGCCGCACACGTTTCCCTGGCTGTCAACGCCGTTGAGCAGTCGCAGGGGGTCTCCGCCCTTGCGCACCGCCCAGCACAGCAGCACGCCCTGCATAATGCGCCTTTTTCAGACGACAGCTCTGCGCATGCGTGCCTCTCTCGCGCTCTACTGGTTGAAAACAAAACGAGCATGCGCACTTCGCGTTGGCGACAGCACGACATGCAGACGGTGAACGTTGCTATCATAAACTCTGCTGTTGTCAACCAGATTTTTTAGCTCTCCTTGGAGGGCTACAAACACTTTAACAAGTATGTTTTCGTGATGAGAGCCAAAAACAGCCTTCGTCAAACACGCACAGGCAGAGTGATGAGGTTCTTACGAAAGCACTGGAAGCATCTTCTCTTCATCACGTAGGCGCGCTGAACTTAGCACGTTTGCTTTGTATGTGTGTATATAAGGAGAGAAGTACTTGTAATAAAAAGTTGAAAGTTCGCGCACGTACCAGTCTTGTCTTGTGTTGTGAATCGTCTTGAGTTAGAGTTCAGCGCGCCTACGTGATGATGGAAAACTAACTAGCCGCCATTACAACATTGCTTGCATCTTCTCTGCCTAGAGGTTGAGACGATAATTTCCTCACCCTCGGAAGATCCCTAGAGCACGAGCGATGAAAAATAAGATTCGCAGTGCACGTGCCGACTTTATTGACGGTGTGTCTTTAGCAGAGACTTTATGAACAAGTGCGAAGGACATCAGGACAAGCCCGTACACGCCGTGCTTGGCTGGACCTCTCTCCTAATGTGGCAGATATATTACTATATGCAACACATACACTCTGATGAGTCTATGCCAAGAAAAAAAGTTTTACCAATTCTATATGCTTGCACAGTTTTGCAAATAGAGTTGACAATTCAATAGTGTGCTAACGTGACGTCTTTGAGAACATAAACAGCAATGTCTTCACAGTAACCGAGACTTTTGTTTTTGTTTTTGTCGCGTCATCCTAACAAGGAACAAGCTACCTGACTCTCCTTGAAACATTCGACAGTAGCCAGAACCCAAGCCACGGAATTGCAAAAGTAAGAAATGAGCGGATATTTAGGTAAAAAAAATGCCAACCTGACACAGAAGAGAAAGAGCGATTACTTAAACGAACTCAGAAATATACCTGAAAGTACTTGTGTGCCTAGACAAGCAGTTTCAAACAAATTAATTAAACTTTCCGGATTAAGGTTTAAGGGCTGACGCTATAGGGTTCGTTGTAGTAGATAGGGCTACATGGCTAAACGAATCCTATAACAGGTTTAGCTGCAAATTGGCTCACGGTATGGTATACGCCTTTTGCGTATCGGCTTCATAGAAACATGGCCGGCGCAGTCTAGTTCAAACACAGATATTCAGATTCGGGGGTAGGGGGTCTAACCACTGATTCATCGTGGTGGGGAAAATATACGACAAATACACTTAGACTGCTTACGTGTGATAATGCCAAATCATTATAGCGACACAAGTCATGACTCCGGATAATGTTTTTATATACTCTACACCTTATAGTACGTTACCGATATGGTAAAATGCCGACTAAGGCTACGTTACACAATGCATACGAGTCCTGACTATATACAATGTTACGTTTAATATTTCATGGCTAAACATGTCGCCTCACATAGCAAGCGAAAGCCAAAGTCCCGGGTGGGTTCGATTCTCATCTCAAATATGCTATCCACGTTGGCAGCTCCTGCCGATTCGGCTATGGCATGTCGCCTTGTGACGTCACACTTACCGCCGGCCAATCAGCACCCTCTCATGTCACCTGCCCTCTGCCAGTTAAGGCATGCTCATGAAGATGACCGGAAATACAGACACAGAGACATGCCACCTCCGAGCCTGCAGTCGATGTCACCGGCAAAGCACCACCAGCTGCTCTAGGTATAATCATGAATTTTGTACCATTCTGTACACACCGCCGGCTTTTCTCGTAATAAGGATAGTAATGTTTTCGCATTAAAATTGCTCACGCCCGCACGTCAGTTTAATGGAAATAATTCGAGCTGGATGGTGGATTCTTACGTTGACTGAGTCGTTGGTGGGCTATGTCGTAGTTCATTGATGACTGCTCTTCGCTCGTATTGCATTCGTCATTCCCATCTTATTCCCAATTTATTAAAACTGGTGCATTCAGCGCCGTCCTTGCCGTCTCGTCTAAGTCCTTATCCCTTTTGCACTGGAGCTTGTGTGCCCCCACAAATATTAAGGCGAAAGCTTTTAACGACTCATGCTCGCTGCCACGATCGTGTCCGTCCGTCAGTCCGTCCGTAACGCTTTAGTTTGATGACGTCATCAGTGGTGTAGTATGTCCTACTTTGAAATAAATGATGGCGTCATCGGTGGTGTAGTATGCAGTGCCTTGAAATTAATTATGACGTCATCAGCAGTGTAGTACGTCGTACCTTGAAATAATAGATGACGTCATCGATGGTGTACAATATGGTGTCTTGAAGTGAGTGTGGCTATGACATCATCACACGGTGACGTAATCGACCGTGACATCATGAGTGCATGTGACGTCATAATGACGTCACATCCGGTTCTGACGCCAATGACGTCACCAGGCGATTCACGCATATACGAAGCTGACCCTGCCGGGTGCCCGATACAGGGGTCCGTGCGGCGCCTTTTATTTGGCACTTCCGCGAACGCCGCACCACACAACATATAGAAGCAGACTCAGTGCAGCAGGATCAACGGCGTTTCAAATTGGTTTACAGGCAAGAAAAGGAGCAATATTTGTAACAATGCTCCGCGGACACCTTAACCGGGCCATAGGGAAAATGAGGAAAGTGGGAGTGAAAAAAGAGAGAAAGAGGTGCCGTAGGTGGAGGCCTTTGCAGGCCTTTGCATCTCACTTTGGTGGTCCAAGTTCCCCCTAGAATTTTTAAAATGCATATTCAGGAGGACGACCAGTCTTATTCCGTGAACACAGCTTTAATTGTGTCTATGAGAGGCCCCGACGCTCTAGGGAAGCGAAATTGTTCCAGCAAAGGAACGAAGTCAGAGGTCACCCAATTCACTCCCCGAGTTGTCACTCCTTGAATTGGACAGCGAATACCTCTCTATTTGTTTTGAATACTTTTCACCTGGGCTGAAGTGTCTGTGAAATATTTTAAAGCCTTACAGTCCCCGTTCTTCAGAAAACATGGCGTTGGCGTTGAGAGCGAACATCTGTAGTATAATTGGCAGTTGACATGACCGGCCACTGTTTGGTCGTCGGGCTCTGTGACGTCATGGGACCACGTGACATGGCCGAGTTTGCAGGAGCTGTCATTACGGGCAACTCTGGTGAGATGCGACTCCAACCTCCTGAGAACATTGACTCCCTAGTTAGATATGTGCACGCTACCTCACAGGCCAGCCAGGAATGTCCGTATACGACTGGGTTAAAGCGGGGCTTTATATCTGTCGGGTAATCTTCTATATAATGTGGCAGTGTACGACAGCATGCTGATCAGTATGTGTTCGTGATTGAGCGAGTAGCATAGGACATGCATGCGAAGGTGGATCCGTAAGGGGAACAACAGAAGGGAAATTATTCTAGAGCATGAATACACGGTTACAGAATCCCATGCTAATGAGGCTCGTATCGAGAAGAGATGTATGCTCCCGGGAAGTAGAACGTTCAATGCCATGCGGGTCATTTCGTCCACTGTGCTTTCGCTCAATACGCTATTGGAAGCAAACCGGCAGCTAGTACTACCGCGCATGTGCAGTATGTGTTGGCGACAGTCCCAAGAGACATATGGTGATAGCTGTCAAGAATACATCTGCAACTGTGAGCGGATCGTACCTGCTATATGCCCAATTCCGTTTGTTTTCCACTTTTTTTTGTGTGTGTCGCATTAAAATGACTACGCATTCTCTATAGATGGTTCCTCAAGTTTTAAAGCAGAATATTTATAGAGCCTTGCAGAACATCAGAAAGCGAAAGTAAAAAGGAACGTAGCGATGATGAAGCAGACATCACTGTGTGTTTACAATAGATGTGGAATAATAAGAAGACTGTGCAAGAGTGAAATTGTTTCCGGACTCACTTTTTATGATACAGTACTTTGCTGTAAATTAGATATGGTACATATTATCCAAGTTACGGCGGCCGTATTAATTTTAGGGGCCCACAGAAAGACAACAAAGCAAAGGAAAGCTGTACAGCCTGATATAGGTTGGTAGTCATTTGAGGTAAGGCAAGCATGGAGTAAAATATCGTTTGAGGAAAAGCAATGGAAATGGATGAAAAGAGGTGGGCAACCAAAGTCTTCAGGTATTTGCACAGTGAAAACATGGACGCGCGATGGAGGAAAAAGAGCGGAAAGCTTACGAGAAATTATACAACAGGAAACATAGGAATATCAAAAAGGAGGAAAGCGAAACCGAGATTACGAAATCGATGCAGGAATTGTGAACAGAAGAAAAGTTGCTTGAATACAGACTCGATAAGAGCAAAATCCAAAAGGAAGTGCTGTATGACTGTTCAATATGCAGTTTCTTTCTTTCTGTTTGGCGTTATAGATAGGTTGGCTTAAAACAAGGCAGCAAAAACCAGGCATGAAGAGGGAGATCGCTCTTGCGTTGCATGCGGGACCAGTGTAGGATACATTAAAATGTTGTGGTACACTGCAAGGCCACATATACATCCAGACGCCAAAAAGAAAAAAAAATGATAATCGGCCCAGAAACAGAACTACTATGCCTAACAACATAAAAAAATAGTCTTGAGTGAGCAGAAATAGTTTTTCATCAGTTTAGAGTAAATGGGCGAGTTACGTTTCTGTAGAAGCGCAAAAGTATCACGGGAAAATCGCCTCCTAGATACAAATAGGATCAGTTATCGTCCATTGTTTGCCTGTTTAATAGATGGCACAGTACGTGTTGGTATCGTTCATTCACTAACCTGAGCCTTTAGATTAAAGCTGATTTTATATGACAACATGCCACAAATCAGAATAGAAAAGACGTCGCGTCGGTTTTGTAACGAAGTTTACAATAATTGTCTGGTAGTCTAGTTGTAATGCTGTGAAATCAGCTATGATTTATCACAAATAAATTAAGTTGAGTAAGAGATGTCAACACAGTCACTTCGATACAGCAAGCAAGCAGGGGAGAAATTTGGAAGCTGAAGTAGCGGCAGCGGACGATTTGCCGATGATCATTTGCATTGACTCTGTCGACGCTCTTTACCTGCTGCAGTCGGACTCATCCGCATGCAGCAAATCAGAATGCACAGCTTGCCGAACACGCATATTGTGGCATGCACTGCGCAGCCGCCTCCTGTCTCGCCTTCAGTGTTAGCTCTGCTTATTCTGACTGTAGCTGCGGTGTCTCTGAAAAAAAACATTGTGATGTGGGCCGTACCAGTCCGGCGAAGAAGGCAGCGAACACCAGAAGCCAGCCTGTATCTGTGCACGAACGCTGCTTCTCCAAGCCCTGCGAGACGGGAAGAATTACAAGAAGAAGACACAGCGACAAAGAGGCAACATCCGTAACTAAAAGAAGTTATGTGACGCACTAACCTGTGTCACTGTGCAGCTACAGAAATATGTGAATCGACAACGAACGGCACGAGAGCTGACCTCACCTTGTCGTCGGTCCGCGTTTCCTTACTGTGCAACGAAACCGACATCTTTTTACCTTCTCTCAGAAACTCCAAGTTGCTACGACAGCGTTTTCCTCGCCTTCCTTCAAACTGTTATCGCCAGTATGAGCTCTGAATGCAGTAATGTTACGATCTTGGAAATGCACTATTTTTCTCTCGGTTAATACGTTCTCGGATAACACGATTTCCGGGTTACTACGCTCGAAATTCCAACATATTGTGGTCGTAGATTTGCTATCAACCGGGCAATGCTAACGAGCACTGGCGACATGAAAAAATGATCAGCGGCGCTCACACGCCACAGTTGCTTTCCTGTAGTGCCTATATGTAAAGAGGCGAAGCATAAAAAAAAAAAAAAAAAAAGCCAACGAGCCAACACAGCGCCCTCTAGAATATTATACTAGTTCTAGGTGGCACTGGCCAACAGCGAGGTGCCCATTCCCTCGGAAACATGACTTCAGGAGGAGAAACGCGGCAGCTTCTCTGCGCCACCTTAGGGGTATAGGAAATAAACATTTGATAACTATTCGCTTGCATAAGAGCGGGCCGGGTCTTGGGGACGCATACGTGAGCAAAAACGCGGCGACTGTAAACGCTCACGTTGTTTTTTTCTTCATTTTACTAATGTAAGGGGGCGAAGCATCCAGGAACGCCCATGGAAGCGATTCCGGCACGTCATTGCCGCCTTCGAAGCGAATTTGTTACTGGGTCTCTTCAACACCGAGGACAGCGCAAATACGGACTGAATTCTGCGAGAGCTCAAAAAAGGCCAGTGCATACTTGACGTCTATGGATTCTAATCTACACTTTTATGCTGTGAAAGTCACAATTCTAAATGCCTTTGCATCTCATTCAGCAGTTAATCTTTTTTTTTTTTTAATCAGACAGTTCGGATCATACGTTTTCCCTGATAATATGTCTTTTTCCCCATTTTTTTTTAAAGAAATGTATCAATGAGGTTTTACTGTATGTATATGGTGCATGTTTCTGAACAACGTCGTCTACACTTTCACTGCTTGTGCCGTTTGTGTAGAGGGTAGAGGACACATTATCGACGGTAGTAATAAATGTATGTTTAACGAAGTTTGGTGAACCAGAAGTGAACACGGCGACTGTTCCAAAAAAAAAAGAAGGGGGGGGGGGGGGGGAGGGGGGAGGGGGAGGGCTGATCAGCGCCACCTTCTCACAAAAGCTATCGTAACTGCCTTCTCAAACACCTTTAGGGAAACTGTTCATACAATTGTGCTCTGTTTTTCGGCTAATTATGCATAGCTCAAAGGTGTATATTCTGCTGCGAAGGATTTTTCAAGACCTCGGAACTGTAACAGGATATGATGGCTATTAAGCGCTTGCATAACAAAGTGATGTGTAATCGTTTTTTGAGTGAGCCGTATATTATGTTTACCTGTGAGGCATATTGTTCGGGAAAAGAAAACATTCGAAAACAATGCATATACATAACGTTACAAAACAATTTCTCAGTGGCTAAGCTCAGCTAGGCCAGGATATACGTAGCGAAAGCTAGAGTTTGGCTTGGTTGGGTTTGGTCTGCTACTCTTTCCGCACTGAAAAAGTGGATGTTTGAATAAAATATTATTGGCTAAGCAACACCATATGGTCAGATCGATTTAACAACACGCTCGTTATGATTGTCTAAAAACAACTTGCTGTTAGCTATGAAGGGGAATCGAACTCTGCCAGCGAGGATCATTTCATTTTTGTCAGAGTCGGTTCACAAGCTTGTATATAAATAAATCTGACTTACGCCCGCCGAATGGACCTGGTTTTTGCGGTCGCAGCAGCAACAGCAGCAGGCCATCTGCACGTAAAAGCGGCGCTCAGAGGCAGCGCCTCCTGCGTACAGACATCTGCAAGTATAGACAAGCAGCAGTTGCAGAAATGAACTGAAAAGATGGCATAACATTCTAACACTGGGCACGCTATCCGGACATGTTTTTTTGTTCGCTAGGAGCCCAGTGACATGTTTTCCTTTTAGACCAGCCATTTAAAACTAAGGAATTTAAATCACTCACACTCGCACGCAGCATGCTTCTAAGAAACTGTCTCAACAAGTACCCATAAGCATGGCATATCAAAACAAACTTCCGGAATTACAGTGGTTCCTATAATGCAGCCTTTGACGGAATAGCGCACATGGAGAGGCGAATATTGTAGAAATAGCAAATGCGGACTATTGCCGAGTTGTCAAGGTGTGGAGAGAGTTAAACAGTTTTGGCAGAGTGGAAACTAATTGGCGAATATCAAACAAGTATCCCGGACTTTCTCAATGTCTGCTGCATAAGCGCAGTGCACAGAAAACGATCGAGGCGCATCTGCCATTGCTCATGCGTGTTGGGAGTACCCTCGGTTATTTAGGTGCCTCAAAAACAATTACATTCGAGGCCCTATCTTTCAAGCTGAGTGCTGTAGCATGACAGATATGAGCCGTGATAAAGCTTAGTTTATTCAGAGTTATTGAGTTTAACGTCCGAAAGCGATCGATTCAGACTGCTAGGAACGCCACAGTGAAGGGCTCAGCATAACATCGGCCACCTGGGGTTCTTAAACGTGCACTGACATCGCACAACACACGGGCGCCTTGCTTTTCGCCTCCATTGAAAAGCGGCCGCCGTGGCAGGGGTCAAGCCCCAGTCGCCCGAAACCACGAAACCACCGTAGATGGGAGTGATAAAGTGCAGTTCCTGGAAAGCTTCCACATTTTCTGTTGTATAGTTTGTGTTTAGTGTGGGCAGCGATTCCACAAGATGACGGCTTGAGAAGTTTCTCATGCGGCGACGGCAATTGCTTTGTCCTAATCACTGTCAATATACTATTTATTCAGTATCCTCAGCCGATATTTTGCATGTAGAATGGCCTTTCACGATGTCACTTCGGTTTTCTTGGGGCCGCCGTTGGGTACTTCTTGTTTTGTCTGCACAGGCAACGTCACGTTCGTGGCAACTGTTCTTGCACAGCATCCAGAAAATTTTCGCGTAAAAGAATCCCAGGTGGTCGAAATTTCCAGGGTCCTCCACTACGGCATCTCTCATAACCTGAGTCACTTTGGGACGTTAAAACCCATGAACTAAATAGCAGAAACCTTTTGAGCATTTCATCGGATCTCACACGCTATTGATCCAGATTGGTGGTAGGCATGGCGGCAGATTTGGACATCGAAATGTTTTGGAGTGCAACTCTTAAGGACTCGTGACAAGCTTTTGCGGCGACGTTGGAGACATGCTGCAACCGGAGGGTGGTTCCAGTGGTGGAGGGCCGTAAGGTGGCGGCTTATATGGGCGACATAAAAGCGCGGCACAAAGGACCGGCCGATTCTTCTATGGCGCGGTGGGAATGGAAATCGAATTTTCACACAGATAAGCTACGGGTAAATTTTTGTTCATTCACTGTTGCAGCCGCCTTTTAGCAGTATAGGCAGAAGTGGTATACGTACATCGTTGCAT
Organism: Amblyomma maculatum; assembly: GCF_055883805.1. Classification (NCBI taxonomy): domain Eukaryota; kingdom Metazoa; phylum Arthropoda; class Arachnida; order Ixodida; family Ixodidae; genus Amblyomma; species Amblyomma maculatum. The sequence continues at coordinate 78,388,095 of NC_139352.1, read as the reverse complement.
ACAGTCAGCCGCGAAAGTTTGCGAGGCAGAAGGAAAATTACTGACTGAAATATATGGAATGAGCCGCGGAGCGACGCATGATTCCATTGCTGGGCCATCTGCCGCCATACAACATTGTATAGAGAACTTTTTAATTCGCATACTCGCCGTAAAGGCATATTTCGGTGTTCGCATGCATACTATAGGAAATCACGCAATTCCTCGTGCAGGTCACGGTAAGCCCCTGCTCTTATTGTTGTAGGTAAGCTACTTAATTGGATCAACCCTCCTTCTTTACCGTCCAGGCTTACTCCCACTTTCTGAAGAATCCGTGTCCTTGAAGTTCTTGTCTTTGGAGGAGGTCACAGCATGTTGCGGCCATCAACCTCTGTAGACTATGTGGAACAGAGTGCTCACAGCACTTCCGCACCAAGAGTGCTTTGCGCGTGCATGCTCTTCGCTGCCAAGCATACCTTGTCGCTCGCTTCCTCGTAATGCGCTTTTGACACTCATGGGAGCGGCTGAAGCACCACGTGATCATTGTTCCGTGTCTGATTCGGATGCTGCATGGACCACAAAGCTCCCGAACGATCTTCCGAGAGGCTTTAGTAGTCGATCATGGATATATCACTTTTAAACCAGAACCTCTACCTTCCCCATGCCAAACCTGAAGCCAGAGATGATCTCAGGTGCGGCACGAGAAGCCGGCACCGCTCGTTTCTTCGCAGGGCCGGCGCGCGGAGTCGGTGGCGATCGCTCCTTCTATTTCACTGACTTCCTCCTCCCCCTCCGCTTCTTCTTCGCACACCTGGCAAACTTCATTCATACCGGTACATACCTCCACAAATGTACAGCATTGCCTGACGCAATGCCACACAGCCTTCCAGTCCCCCTGCCTACCCTTTCCCTCCGCCGCCCTCGCTGCCTATCTGGCTCGTCTCCTGGGACCTCCACCTTCAAAGTGCAAACTACACATGTGGGCACATTCGTGTCGTCTAGACCCAGCTTTGGTGTCCTTGAGGTTCGCAGACACCCATCGAGGAGTCGCGCGCTGGAACCAGTCCTTCCACTGCGTTCCCTTGACTTTCGCATACGTCCATAGAAGTGTCAAGCAACAGCAAACCGTGTCTGACCATGCTTTATCGAGTTTCCCCTCTGTAAGCTATTCAGCCGAATTGAACCGCAGCAATCCCCCCCCCCCCCCCCCCATCTTTTATTTTGTGTTTCTAAAAATTGAATCTGTGCGCGTAATGTCTAATGTCTAATATTTCACCTCTATTGTCAGAGGAAGAACGCTAGCAGATGACGGACAAGGATGAGGCTTCTACTAGCGTTATTCCTCTGACAACGATTAACGAACTCGCCCAGAAACAGTTGATCTATTTCACGTCTAGTGCCGCCATGGAGACTGGATGGCGTATGCATTCTGTAGCTAAGCATAATGGCACGATAAATTGCAGCAGCTGAAGTAGCATTCTTCTGAGGGCTGGGCTGGACGCGAAATGATATTGAGTGCAGCTTGATGAAGAAAAGGGACAATAACTAAATGACTCAAATCACTGTAGACACCTTCTAAGATCTTCGTTATAACTGAAACGAAACTTCGAAGTCTTACGTTCGTAGTGAACTTCATCCCAATTTGTATTACGTTCCTTTCTGCGATGATAGGGAGGTGCCTGCGTTGTATATGGTACATCAAGCACTTCAGTTTAGTCTAAAAAGAATTAAAATAAAGCTCACGTTTTGCCGGAACGTCTCATAGAAGATAACATACATTCAGGCAACTTTGCACGCCGTGTTAAAGACACCTACGACCTTCGCCTTTCATCACGCCATCCAAAGCAGACGCACGGAGGTTAAAGTCACTGGAACGGAGATGGTCACAAGACGGCCCAGAGGCTGCCGCGAATGTCAGAAGCACGCCACGGTGAAACAAGCGAGGATACATGCATGGCAGTGAATAAAAATGCATGCGCAAATCGCGTGCCCGGTGTACTTTGCGCAGGACACATTACAACTTGACCAGCCTCAATCGTTACAACCCTCGCCGCCTGGCTCCACGACAGGTGAATGAGTGTACTGGGTCAGTATGATGGCCAGCGAGCGCCCCGCCCCCACGCCGCAACCTACACCATGCAGCCGCTGCAGAGAGCGATGCCATTACAGAACTATAAGGCAAGGAATTGCTCAAGCAAGAAATCGTTATGCTTCGCAAACGATCGATCCTCCAACGTAGACAATAACGATCGGGTGAATGCGCATCGCAACCGCGAAGCAGTCGCTCCCGCACTGGGCAACCTGCTGCGCATACTCGACAATAAAGACCCGATGGCCGCTTCAATTCCGATCGTCCGCACTCAACATATGCTGCACAGCGCTTGCCGAAAAGATACGATTGAAAACATTTTGTTTAATATACGATTTGAAAGCATTTGCAGAGCAGAGGCTTCTCAATACGTTTCTAATAGGTGCCCTCACACACAGGCAACGAGGTGGCGGACAGCCTAGCCAGTAAAGCGCTCTCAGGACATCCATCAAGGAGAGTTCCTCAAGACACTAAAATTCTCTTCAGAGAAGCAGTCTTCAGGCATTTTAATTCTCTTTGGAGTTCACCCTACAAGTCATGCGTGGCCAAATTACTAGGGTCCAATGCTGCTGATTTGAATGTGGAGCGAAAACATTAGCTGCGGATGACCGAACGTTCTTTGCCTCCTCCTTCTTCTTCTTCTTCTTCTCCTCGTAGCTACGCCTCTTCACGACGTATAGCTGCGGCCACCCGAGGTCTCGAAAACCTACCGCAGTGTGGCTTTCGCTACAAAAGATCTTGAGCCACTATATCATGTCGCATTCGTACGGGCTCTGCTCGTACCCCTGCGTGGATACAAAAGACAGGCCTGGCAACGTCTCCGCTGTATTCCACATGTACTGTGTGTGGCGATTAAGAACATTACATTATGTGCTCTCCAGGGTACAGTGCGGTAAGGAGTGTGTTGTCCGCTTCCCTCAAGAAAACAGGAGTCCCCCATTGCTTCATTCAGGACATCGTCTATCCGTGCAGAAACCGGTCTTGTAAAAAGGAGGTTACATGCCTTCTTTTAGTTTTCCGATAGGATTCAGATCTCGAATCTAGATGGCGACAAATACGTTCAATTGTGTGTATATGCCTGACTCTAATTAGTATTTAAATGATGTTGCGTTGGTGCAATTACCAGCAGAACCCCCTCAACCTCAATGATTTGAAAGTGCAGAAGATATGCAGCTCGAGTTGGAGATTTTTCACCAATTATTTCTTGAATGAAGTTGAGAGTTGCATTGGTGAGGAAAGTGTGTTGAAGGAGGCGAAAACTCCTGGCTAGACATTTGGGGACGAAATTCAGCGAGGGTATGAGGAAGCGAGTTAAAAGCCTCGAACCCTAAAGAGCATAATTAGCTTCGCGGTTTTGCTGTGAGAGAAGTCAAAGGAATAGGGCGAAGATTGGAGAGAGCTGGCGGCTTGCCGGATTTGGGAAGGAGGAAGGTGAAGGAGGGTGCCCAGCATGGGGATAGCCGCGACAGTTGTGTTGAAAGGTGAGAATATAAAAGCTTTTCACAAGCACGCGCATATTCCTATCTGAAGAAGAAACCCCCCGTTGTTGTTTTTTTCTTGTTTTTATTTTTTTTTCCGCGCTACTGGCCGTTTTGGTTTCCTCAGCAGCTGCATGTCACTGGAATAAAGAACCAACGAATTTCTCAGCCAATTTTGAACTGGAAAACATTTATTGTCAGCAATGAGCGATTTGTGGGCGCTACACTTAGATGGCCTCAAGTCCGTTGCTCTCGGTGACCTTTTGAGCCCACTCAGTAGCCCGAACTTGCGTTAACGAGTCTGAGCTGGATAGCCTCCCACCGCTCAAAAGAGCTTTTGTAGCCGGAACCACAGCCGGAACGGCATACTGACAAGTGGCAAGTCCTTGACATGGCTCCACGCACACAGCGCGCATTATCTAATCACACAACGCACAGTGAACATCGGATTTCGCTGTCGAATAAATAGGTGAGTGGCTTCCTCCTCGGTTACGACAGCGCCCAGCTCGCAGAATGATGAACATCTACCGACTGTGGCGCCGCAGCGCGACCGAAGTTGCGAGCAACATGGTTAGCTCACCATATCTTTACTGACATTTTTCATTCACCCGTGCTTTCGGAGAGGGTCATGACGAGAGCCCTGCCGGGATGGTGCAATGGTAAGACGCCCGACTACTGTGCCGGAGTACCCGGGTTCGAACCCGACCTCGGCTGCTGCGCTTCGATGGAGGCGAAACGAAGAGGCGTTCGTGTGCTGTGCGATGTCAGCGCACGTTAAAGATCCCCAGGTGGTCGAAATTACTCCGCAGCCCTCCACTACGGCTCCTCTTTCTCTCTTTCCACTTTAACTCCCACCTTCCTCCCTTCCCTTACGGCGCGGTTGAGGTGTCCGCGGAAAACAAGTGAGACAGTTACCGCGCCGTTCCCTACCTATAAATCAATCAGCTCATGACCATGACGAGAAAGCATTGCAGCACTCTCGTGATATAGAAATTATACCAAAAGTACAGGGGGTGATGAAAAGAAAAAAAGCGTAACGATTGCAGTATATCATACCGGACTCCGCATTACAATGATTTCGGGTCATACAAAAACGTTTTAGTGGGGATAGTGGGGATAATGCGGGCCCCGCCGGGGTGGTGCAGTGGTAAGACGCCCGACTACTGTGCCGGAGTTCCCGGGATCGAATCCCGGCCTCGGCGGCTGCGTTTCGATGGAGGCGAAACGAAGTGGCGTCTGTGTGCTGTGCGATGTCAGCGCACGTTAAAGATCCCCAGGTGGTCGAAATTACTCCGTAGCCCTCCACTACGGCTCCTCTTTCTCTCTTTCCACTTTCATTCCCACCTTCCTCCCTTCCCTTACGGCGCGGTTCGGGTGTCCACAGAGCAAGTGTGACAGTTACTGCGCCTTTCCCTTCCTGTGAACCAATTTAACCAATTTAATTTATAATGCGGCCAATTTATTCAGTGCAGACAGTCTTCTAATGGTTTTAAGGTAACGTGTGGCTGAAAATCACCTACGGGCAGCATAGCAGGATGCATGTATACAGGCACCGTGAGGAGTCGGTTTAACGTGATGAGCATTCAGCAGTTTCCAAGCCAGGAGAACAACCGCACTAAATGGTACGTCTGTTCAGAGTTATCACACAGCACAAGCAAGCGTTTCTGCAGTTCGTGCAAAACTCGAGATTATTTAACTCGAGCGAAGTGCACTTTCGTCTTAGGCCAAGGAAATAACGAGTGTAGTGACATGCTTCCCGGTTTTTACCTTCCCGTTACAATATGTAACTCTTTTGTTTGGTCAGAGTGATTCAATGCTCTTAATGTCCTGCTTTCTTCTAACGTTGCTGCAGTGTTGTAAATAAGCTTTGAAATAATCTTTCCTGGCACTAATTAAATAATCGTGCAACGTAAACTCAACACATACGCACACAATAAAAGATAATAGAAGCAAGATTTTGTTTTTTTTTTTTTTTTCATGAACGCGATTTCTTCCGCATATCTTACAATTCCACATTACCAATCAATATATCCGCAGACCTCTTCTCGGAAGGCTCGCTATTTTCTTTTCTTTTCTTTTTCTTTCTTTTTTTTTTCTTTTTTTTTTTTTTGCTGTTGACATATGTCAAGAACGTTTCCCGTTGCTTTAGCAGTCTCAACTCTATGTGAGCGAAGAAAGAACTTTAACAGATATATTTTCCTGTGCTTTGGAAGTATGGACCATTCGCTTCAAATTTTCCACGGCAATATCTTACAATATTCCACAGTTGCCACGTAGCTAAACCTGATGTCCCAGAACGCTGGACTTCTCGAAAAAAGTTAGAACAGCACGAGCATGCAGGCCCGCCATATGGACCAACCCCGAAGACGACACTCGAGTCCCACAAAGCATCATGACATACAACTATCATACTCACCTATGAACGAATATGGTTGAGTCAGGTGTATAAAGCCCTAATTAATCATTTCCGACGAGTGATAGTGGTGAATGGATCATGCTCAAATCTTTCTAACAATGACCCTGAAGACGCATTCTTTGATGGCCACGGATATTAGTGGTTTAGTTCCAAAGTACTCCAAGTTGAAAAACATCTTTGTTGTAAGAACAGTTCTGGGACTTCGCGCTTGATATGTATTTGTAATGTTTATTTTTATGATTCGATCATTTAGTAACATTTAGAATGCTATATCAAACTAGTGTTTATATATAGAATTAAACAAACATTTATGGTGCAACAAATAAGATTATTGGTGAGCACAATTGCAACTTGAATTTCAGCATTAAAATATGTATTTTGATTCTTTATAAACAGCATTACGTTGTTTGTTATATTTTAACATAAAATTAACGTTGCAATGCAATACACAAGGTTATGCATATTACGCAGTAATTTTATAACATTTTTTTTAATAAATAAAAATAAAATGAACGAATAAATAAATAAATAGATATATATATAGATAAATAAATAAATAAAACACTCGAATGTTCAGTACTACCTGGATGTACGCTTCTATACAACACTATAATCTTGCTGACCTACTGTTGTCACCTCATATCGGTACATTCTTAGAGTTCACTATAAATAATCCCCGATAAGCATGAAAGCCCAGAATTTTTGCATGTGACGTGCCATGAAAGAACAAGAGGTAATGCTAAGTATGTTAAGCGTTGAAACTAAGCTAAGTAATGTGTTGGCAACGCAACATCGACAGCCCTAAGAAACGTTTCTAATTTGACAACGGAATGCACGAGAGGTGTACGTCGAAGTGACCGCTCGATACGGAAGCATGGCTGTTGCTATCGCCTTTCCTATCGACAGCACAGACAGCGCACCTTTCTCAGCAAGCTTAGCGCCTGAGTAGAGTAGATGTCTGAGCTATAGTTGGTGTTTAGTATCTTTTGCGCTTGTGGCTTCATTCTTCTTGTCTTTCGTATTCGTAGTCTGCGCTGTTACTTACCGCGACTCAACGCCAGCCTAGCTGCTTTGCTACATCCTTCATACGAGTTAGGCACTTTTAATTGATATCATAGATATCTCACATTGTAACGCGCTAATTATATTGCATGAAAATGTCAACGTTATCTACTGCCGCGTCAGCTTGTAGCTCAGAAATCTCTTGGAGAGTGCTCAAATTTATTACAGCCGATAGCTCACGCAACCATGCGTAGATGGCGCTACCATGCGCAACAGTTTCAAAACACCGGCCGCAAAATATGCCTGAATTTCGAATCGGGACTCCGTGCCTAGCGCAATCAAGAAGCACTTTTCCCAACTTTAGGCTCCTTGTTTAATCATTCACAAGCTTTGAAAACGCAGAACGAACAAACTAAAAAAAATACAAATGCCTATTCCCAATTTTCCGATATACTCACCGCGATAGATCAGACCGGCTGGACTGACTGCAGTGGTCGCCGTAGGTTGTGTTCCGCGTGCCCGCCGCGGCGTTTCCCGTGGTTACCGTGACTGCTACTTCCGCGACCCTTTTTCGCGGGTTTTTAGTGCAACTGGCGCGCCACCACATGCCGGGCAGACCGCGGCACACGTGGGCTCTTCGAGGCCCGTTGGCGCCATAATCAATCCGGGGTCGACGACCCACGTTTTCCAGGCGTGCGAATTTTGGACGGCAGCACGCGAACTCTGTTTATTGGGAATACGGTCAAGATCAAATTACAAGGTGCAGCCTATAAACAGACGAAAGCGACCTATCCTAGATTTCTTTCGAAGTGAGCAGCGATAGCACGCATGAATCTTTTATGATAAGCATTTCCTAAAGTTTCTCGCGCTGTTTCCGGGGCCTGCCATTATGAAAGTAATCCGTCGCTCTTTAACACGACATTTTATTATAATTAGCCCGTACCTTTTCCTTTTCGCGCACCTTCTCCAGAAGTGATCGGAAGTCACGTAATATTAGTGGGGCAAAACCACTGGAAATCGCGACGGGGTCAGAAGAGATGTGGAGAAGGGAAAGATAGAATAATTTAAACGTATGGACAACGCATTCATTGGTGCCTACTTATGCATCAAAGCAGCGAACAAATAAAAAAAAAATATCCATGGTTTCGATGTCCTGAAAAGTTTTGTCAACAACCGTACGTATATACGTAAAATATAGGCTTTCTGGGTTAAGAAGGCTGAGGGCTAATAGACGAGCCATAATATTTGTTTTCAGTGACAGATCCATTCTCTTTCTGGCTACGCTGATCAGTTCTCGGCACGAATTTAAAGGTGCGGAAATTGGGTTTTTAGAAACTTTCCAGCCAAGTCATTCAAACTCGCGACGTTAAGATCAGAAACGAACAAGTGGTCACTACTTTGAAAAGCGGTGTAGTTATGTTCGTAACCAAAGTTGCCGTTGCGATCGGCAGCTATACGTGCGAGTGTAGGAAAAAACGCACAGTACTTACACTGCGCCAAGCAACGCTGCATTCAAAACCAACTCGCGCGTGGGAATATTTCGAAGCGTGAGTGTCTTTTGGGCTAAGAAATATATATATATATTTTTTTCATCCCTGTTCATCCCGAAAAGTTCTGCACTTCTTGAGCCTGTTTCTCAGATGGAATTACGCTAGGAGGAATGCTGCATCAGTTTCTTTCTCTGTAGCGTCAACAATGTGGATGCGGTAGGCGACTGTACTGCGACTGATTAAATTAAATGAGAACGCGAAAGCACGATATATGAAGAATTAGCCAACCGCCATTGTGGCATGCGCGAGCATGACCTCAGACGCCTGGTAACGGCCTTGGTCCTGAGCCGTGTTGTATACTCCCTCCCCTACCGCTTCCTCGTGCGGGCGGAGGAAGACAAGGTTAACTCCCTTATCCGAGAGGCGTACAAGGCCGCCCTCAACGTACCCCGTTACACCTCCAATATGGGCATCCATAACACCCTGGCTGAGCTCAAGATGCCCACCGCTCAGCCCAATTGGAGCGACTATGGTCTACTCTCACTGGCCGCAACATCCTTGCTCGCATCCATCTCTCACTTCCCGGTCACTGCTCTACACAGCATACACTTCCCCCTGCGATACAACGCGTTCTTACGGTGCATCTCCTACCTAAGAATATGCACCCCGAGCAACATATGTCGCTCGCCGCAAGGCACTATGGCTTCCAGCCAAAGACCGTTTACGTAGATGCTGCCTCAAAAGTGAAAAATTGGAAAAAGAAGGGTTCAGTGGTGTCAGTATGCTCAAAATGAACGATCAATGCTTGATTATGCTATTTCAGAGAATATAAACTGCGTAATTGATATGAATTCAAATAAATAAAAATGCCTTCAAAAGTGCCGAAGGTTTTTGGTGCAAAGTAACGGCGTACAAAAAAATTAAAAAAAATTAAAAGGAAGAAAAAGAAAAATTAGACGAACAAAGAAAACTGAAAATCATCGTCTATGAGTGTGCGCAACGCTATAGCGTCATACCCTTAACGGCGAAGCTTAAGTGTCCCCATAACTTTCTTCCGGGCCTATTGCAATCGCATGAAAGGAGGAATTCGAGGCCATGGAAGACGCGAAACATCTTTTCCACATGACGAACCCTTTCATCTGTTTTTCTGCTTTCTCCAAGCACCTTCACTCTATAGAACGTAGAAAATTAAAGGCAATTGCAGTCATATAGTTACTTCCAGAATGTGATTTGTTTGTTTGTAAGTTCGCTGAGTGTGCTGCCAGGACGTTTTATTCTTCTTGAAAAAAAAAAGTGTTTGTTCCTCCGCGGTCAAAGCATACGTGGAGGTCCGCAAGTACGGCCTCATTTTGCTATCATGAATTTGCGACAGCTTCACAAGCGCACACGAAGATGTTTCCACGAGGTTCTGACGAGAAGTTATTTTATTTCATACCTTGAAGCTTTTATTTATGCGCAAGCCACCTTGTTTTGCTAATTTTGCCTCCATCCTAGCCGACTTCATTCCAGTACTTTAGATCCCTTACGTCGTAAATGTCATATATTATTCTGCTGGATCAGTGTGTGCGGTACATATATATATATATATATATATATATATATATATATATATATATATATATATATATATATATATATATATATATATATATATATATGTGTGTGTGTTCGTCAGGTTATGAACGACTTTCAATAAGAAAATTAAGATAATCTGAAACATAACACTGCGTAACTTTGTTGAAATCATAGCGAAGTTTACTGGCTTCTCAGGACCGATATCCACAGTCACTTGTTTTCGCTTTCGATAACGAAAACTGAGAAAAGCGCCCTATGACTATACTTGTCAGCGTGCCCATCCGTGAGAAGTGCCCCACTTCTTCGCGAGATTCCGACGTCACCAGGAAAATAAAAATCCTCACTTCTTCGCGAAATTCCCAGGGAAACCGCAGAATTCCACTTGTTAAATCATCCTGATGACGTCATCAGAAAAATAAAAATCCTGTCCCACCCCGGTGGGGACGGGATTTTTATTACGACAGGGCTTTTCAAAACAGAGTAATATATTATCAAACGCTCCCTTCATGTCGAGAGCGAGAACTGACCCGAAGAGAGGGATTGTAAGGGGTTTGGGTATGACTTGTAGAAGTACACCTTGTGTGGTGTGGGCCTCCACAGTGTTTTAAACCGCGCGCGTGTTTTCCTATTAGTATTGTGTTTGCGCGGGCAGCGCGAGTGCGCATGAGCGAGCAGCTAATCTCGGGGGCGGGATGTTAGCGGCGAAGAGACGAGGGTAGATAAGCGCGTCGGAAGCAAGGCGCGGGGCCTTTTGCACCGGCGGGGAGGCCAGCGCGGGGCGGCCAGCGAGCGTCATGGGCCAGCGAGCGTGCACGGACGACGGAAAGAAGCCCGGCAACACGAAGATGGAAATAGTGCCTGTAGAAATGACCTAGGCGTATTCGCGTGAGTTGTTGCCACGTGAAGAGCAATTTCGCTTGTGCCGCAGCTAGTGCTTTGGCGCCATCGATCGCCCTGTTCGTGCGCGTTGAAGCCCATACCCTCGTTCGGGTTTATCCTTGGCAGTGTATTGTCGTGCTCGTCGACATGTCTCCAGCGCAGTGGCGTTTGTTTTGTTTGCTCCTTTTATCGAATGCTTTTGCGTTTATCCGGAAATAAACCGTTGTTTTTAAAAGAGACGAACTAATTTTCACTCATCGGGCGAGACCATGGCTCGCGGACCCTTTTTATGAAGGCGAGGCCTTCAGTGGATAGGCAGGGCCGGAATCCGAGCATGGTGTGTGAGTACGTCATTATCTTAAATATATCGGGTGACCATGAGCCTGATATTCACCGCCTTTTCCATGACTATCCTTACGTAGGAAGAGAAAGAGACGGGTCGTGGGTTGTTAATATAGATGGGTTTGTCCGGTTTGGGGATGAATGCACCACCGCGGTCTTTCACTCGTCAGACAGCAGGCCCATGCACCAACGGTTGTTAATGTAATTGTGAGTTACTTGAAGCCGGCCTCATGTAGGTTGGCGAGAAGTCCCGCCGTGTTGTCTTTCCCAAGAGTTGATGTACCGCTGCCCATGGCTAAAATGGCTGCCTGTATTTCTTGGATGTTAAAGTCCGCATCGAGTTCCTGGTCTGGCTGTTCAGCATAGGGAACGAGGAGGCCCAAGTCGACTTTGATGCAGAAATATAGGTTTGCATCAGAGCAGCCTTGGAGCCACGGTAACCGCGGAGGACTCTGGCAAGATTCTTGCGTTGTTCGGTCTTTGGAGTTTGTGGGGTCAATGAGACATCTGAGTTCCACTTTTGTTTCGATCTACAATTACCTCTAGGAGAATAATATTTTGTAAGCCAGTTGTACTGCTCGAGACTCCATGCATAGGGTTGCAATGCGGCGTTTGAGTCAATGTTGTGGAGCTGGTGACAACACAACTTGTCGACGGTAGCAGGAGTCTCAAGACGGAGGGCTGAAACCCGCGCGGAGGCAGCTAGGCCTAGCTGCAGGTCACTGCTGTTGGAGATCGGCGTTCTAAAGATGCCGGAAACGAGCCCACCTGGTTAGGAAGGTATACTCGTGGTATCCCAGGAGTGACGGAATTTTGGCATCGCATACATGAAGCGACCCTGATCACGGTCCCCGCACGGTCCCAGACTCCCTGCATCGGCACTGCGCGGTGGAGTTAAGGCGGTGTTAAAAACACTATCGCGTCTACTCTTGTGACGAAGCTTGAGCGTCCCTCTAATTTTTATTTATTTCTTGTTATTTCTATAGGATGGAAAAACAAAACAAAAAAAATCCCCACATGCCAGCAGGGTTAACTGAACGAATGGGCGCACGATGGCGGTTCGGAGGTAGTTTTTGTCCAAAGTGCATTTAGCAAATGCCTTTTCCTATTACGGAGATAAAAGAGCAGTTGTTGCAAAGCGTGGAGCTTGCCTCAGCAAACGTGGTTTGGTTATCTCAAGGCCCAGTGAAGACACTGCACTCTACTTTCCAGCCTCACTGGCACGTCTACCTATGCTGGAAAATACAACCACCCGGGCTGACCGCTTCCATAAGCGAGAAGAAGCCTCAGCCTTAAACGCTAGTCTGTTGCCAGCCAGCTAGCGTAGGCTATACCAGAATCTGAATTCCAAAGAAAGACACTCGTTGCTTGAGAGCTTTCGATTGTGTTATCAATTGATTATTTATTCAAAAGTAACATTACACCCTTTCAAGTAATTTTTCCTGTTCTTGATTACAGTAATCAATTATTTGCAAAAATTGTGTTTGCGGGGTTTAACGTTCCAAAGCGTCCCTCTAATTTTTATTTCTTTCTCGTTATTTCTATACATGGATGAAAAAAAAATAAATTTAAAAATAAAGAAATAAAGAACTTTGAATCACTAAACTGCGATGTAGTGAAAGCCTCTATTGCGCGGTGGGCCGAAGCCCTCCACTACGGTGCCAATATTATTACTATTGGTTATTTTCACTCCCACTTTCGCGATGACGCGATAGCATAAGCTATATACTAGCAAACATATAAATCCCCGCTTTAACCGAGCCGTATGAACGTACCTGTGTGGCCTATGGATAACGTGAATGTAAGGGTTTTGGCAGGCTGATTCCGATATCACCTTCCCATATGAAAGGAGAGGCCCGAGTTGGCAGCTCCTGCCAAACGTAGTGTCAGGAAGCCCTACGTCCAGTTAGTGCCCGGCCATGTCAGCTGCCAGCTACCGCCTCCCACGACGTTCTTCTTCCAGCCTTTGGATGTAACGGACAGACGCTCACCCCGACTATGAACGCTTAAAGGCTTTCGCCTTAAAAATCCCCAAGAGCCAGCAGGGAACTGAAAAGGGTGCATGATGGCGGCTCGGAGGCAGTTTTTGCACAAGCGGACTTAGCAAATGCCTTTTCCTATTACGCGGATATAAAAGTGCAGCTGTTGCAGTGTGTGGAGCTCAAGTCTCAGCAAACGTGGAATGACGTTCGCAAGGCCCAATAAAGATACTGCGCTCTAATTCACAGCGTCACTGGTACTGCTACTTGTGTTAGAAAATACAACCACGCGACTGACCGCTTCTATAAGCGAAAACACCAGTCTTACAGTTTTGACTGCTGCCAGCGAAACTATACTCCGGCGCGCGCGCGCAGCAGCTGTGATCCCTTTAAGACACATGCCGTGGAGGTGGTCATATAAAAATTCCAGTGACTCGTACCATACTCGCTTTTGTTGTGAAAACAGCATTACGACAGCTAAAGTGAGAGCTCGGGTGGCCGCGGCTACGTCATTAAGGCGTGAAGAGGCGTAGCCACGAGGTGAAAATTGGCATAGCTACGGTATCCTCATAAAAAAATTCAGCCTGCCATGACATTTGAATTCACGTTACCCCTATGCCACGGGCAGGAGCTGCCAACTCGGGTCGCTCCTTTCATATGGGAGGGTGATATCAGAATCAGCCTGCCAGAACCGTTCGCATTCTCGTTACCCCCACGACATGCAGGCACGTCCATACGGCTTGGTTGAAGCACGACTATGTGAGCTGGTATATCCTTAAAGGATGAGCTTAAGTATCTCCAATAATGTATACCACGTACCTTACACTGATAATTAAGACGCGATAGGGGAATAATGTAGCAGGCAAAAGAAGCTTCCGCCGTTGCTTTCACAATTCAACTAGGGTTATTACCACACCAGAGCTAAACCACAAGTATTTTTTACTTAAGGGCCATTAAAACGCAACTTGCGGTAAATTTTAAAAATGTTTTGAGCGTTTCGATGGGGGTGAAACGTATAGAGACATCCGTGCGCTCTGGTGGTGGAGGGTGGCTGATCCCGACCCTTATGGGGCTGGGACAGGTAGGTCACCGCCGCTTGCGGCGGGGGCTAGCTGCATACCACCGAATTTTATCTATTGTAGGCCGTCATTGCACCCGCCACTGCTTCGGTGGTGGACGACGGCTGTTGTTGCGTGCGCGTCTTTCTCTCCCTTTTTTTTTCTTTCTTCTCTATTTTCTCTTCTGTCCACACAAGGCAGCGGAGATGGCTCAGCTACAGAGCCAGTAGCAGGGCCGTGCATTTTCTTTTCCTTCTTCCTACAGCCACAACAACCGTGCGCTCTACGATGTTGTTTAAAAAATTGTTAAAAATACAGATCAAATAAGTGGCAGGCTGGCCCCCGCCGCAAGCGGCGGTGACCAACCTCTCCGAGACCAATCAGGGCCAGGATCAGCCACCCTTCACCCCTCTCAAGTGTGGGATTGCAGATGACAGGAACGCTTCCACTTTCACTCCCATCTTCCTCCCTTCCCTTACGGCGCGGTTGCGGTGTCCACGGAAAAACAAGTGAGACAGTTACCGCGCCTTTCCCTTCCTATAAATAAATCAGTTTGAACGCTAGACAAGACGAGACTTCTGGTTGGTCGCTTCAAATTTGGCGGATCGTGACGTCACTTCTCTGCAGACCAATCAGGTGCGCCGCTTGCGCGGACAGCTTTTGTCGACGACAGTATGAGCCATTAAAGACTTTAAAGAATAAATGGTGAGGGGGCGAAACGCCCTGCACGGCACTCGGGCGCTCCCTCCCTGTGAGGAGACACCCTTGCAACGCAAAAAAAAAAAATATATTTGGCTGCTTCTGGCCCTACGGGGCTGGGATGGTAGGCCTCCACCACGTGTGCGGCGAGGGCTCGCCTGCCACCAGCGGTTGTGCCTGTTGTAAAGCCGTCATTGCACCCACCTCCCCTTCGAGCGTCTATCTCTCTCTCTCTCTTCTTTTTCTTTCTCCTCTATTCTTTCCTCAGTCCGCACGGCGGAGGTGACTCAGCTACAGAGCCAGTAGCAGGCCCGTGCATTTTTTTCCCCTTTTTCCTACAGTCGCAACTTAACCACATTCAATATCAGTGTTGAACTTGGGAAACAATAAGACAAACACTTATCAGCTTTTTGCCAAAAAGGTGACAGCAGTTTGATGCTATGGTGCTTCATTGTACTAGCTTTATTGCTTGTAAAGTATTATGGTGGTTATTTTATTATATATATCCAAAAGGAAGGAAAATGTGTTTGCCAGCCCCTGTATCTGAAGCACTTGAACTGGGGCGGCGGAAATAAAGGGATAGTGAGAAAGCGGTAGACGAAATCAGGTGAGCGATAGGGAGAAAGGGCAGGGCAGGTAAAATTAAGATAAATATGCACACTATGGCACTGTACAGTAGTTTGCTAGGGGCCCGCCTGCAGATGTCTTAGGTCACAGCACTCGGTACATCGGGCGGGCCTCCGCAATTAAATCGCTCCAAGTGCAGAGGCACAAAGGTCCAGGTACAGAGGCACGATCCGCGCGCGTGGCGTGTTCGTGTCAGTTACACCGCACGCACGCGGCACACAAAACTGACGGCCGACGTGGGGCGATCTGCCGTTATCGTCCGCGATAGCATACGCGGAGCGTTCGGTCACTTCGCTTGTTCGCGCTGATTTCTGTCAAGACGTATGTCCTGAAATACCCATAGTTTAAATGCTCTTTTCACGCGTCATATCGTCAAGTGTCTACGAGCTTTGCATCCGACTTCAGCCCTATGTGGATAGCCGAAGGTCGGTCGGTGCAAGGCCAGTAACCAATCTCACTCAGCTTTCCCTTCGGTGGCCAAGCAAGGGCGCCCAGGCTGCTTGTAGACTGTGGGCCTACATAGGGCCAAGGTCAAATGACAGACAAAGGTCTGTGTAGTGTAGCATATAACAACTGTCACCAACGTAGTATTCTGGTTGTGTCATAAACAACATAAACTATAATCACTCGGAATTTTTAGTCTTGGTTGGTAAATGCTTATCGTAATAATGCTAAACCGGCGACTGTTATTAAAAAACGACACTTAGCATCAGGTATAGGCCTATCTGATGCTGGCTCCTTCCTCTGCCCAGCTGAAACAAAACCGGAGGAATCAGGCGCAAATGCGAAGTGTTTCCTCGCACTTGCTAGCATGCCGCCTGTTTGTGACATGCTGACTGAGAGAGTTGTACAGGCACCAAGCGAGGGTAAAATATACTGCGTACTGCAAGAGTTTCGCTAGCACAAGACACACTACTGGGCGTGCACAAATCAAATGAAAAAGTCACAACCACATTTCGTTTTCTTGCCAAATGAAGGAGGTGAAGTAAAAAAGGATTTCATGTTCTGCAGCGCCGTGGATTGGCTGAGGAGTTCAGAGAATAAATCACGTCGCAAAAATAAATCAGTCAGCGAGACTCAATCAAATGGGTCACTGGCAGCTCTTCAGGGCCCCATCTGCGACGAATCGAGCCGCGCGACCACCGCGAGTCGCCAGTGTGTATGAGGCTTTATAGGCTTAAAAGATTTAACGTCCCAAAAAGATTTAGGTTACGAGCGACACCGGATTGCATCGTGCAACCTTCACGAGTCACCAGTGTGAATGCTGCTTCAGGCTTAAGGGTTTAACGTCCCAAAGCAACTCAAGCTACAAGAGACGCCATAGTGGATGGCTCCAGAAATTTCTACCACCAGGGGTCTAACGTGCACTGACATCGCACAGCAGATGGATGCCTCGTCTTTCGCCTCCATCGAAAAGTGACCGCCGCAGCCAGGATGGAGAGATACAATGAAAGCAGGTGCAACACTGTGCATGATCACAACATGCTATGTGTAGAATCTTCTCTTGCTTCACAACACCCATGTGCTACTATACCTTCTCTCCCAAAACACACTTTTACTACTACCTCACTACTCCCTTTGCAGGTGGGATAACCAGCAGGATTGCTGCACCACAGATCAACTAACAGGTAGCAGTATTTTACCAGGTTTCAAAGTACTTCCAATTCAGCGAGAGCTTTTGTTGCCTTGCTGTGGCCTTAGCAGTGTGCAAAAGAAAGCGATTACTAGAATGTCTTTTTTTCGCACACTCCAACCTCACCTAAATAATTCACACAAATGAGAGAAAGGAAAGTGCAAGATTATTTTATTCATGAAAGAATGGAAGGCTGACAGCAAAAGCCATCTAAATCACCTTGAAAACTTGCTGGGGAAGAGAAAGAGAATAAGCTTTATTAATATAAAGTAATTATGCTGGTGGTTCAACCAACTCCAGGAAACCATTGGCAAACATGGCACTCCAGGCCTGACCAATCAGCTGGCGCTGAAGGGGAAGCTGTGTGAGCCAGCTTCGCCTCCTGGTGCACTAGGGAGAATGTTATGAGTAGCACCAATGACTCCAACATATTAAACTAATAGAAAGGTGGAAGCAGGCTCGAGCATTTTGTAGCAGCTCAGGGAGCAATTATGGCATTTTGGAGCAGCTTTGGAACAATCAGTTTTGGAGCATTCAGATTATGTTCTGAAGCACGTTTCTAGGGTGAAATGCCCTCGATAATTTCAGTTTTCTATTCCTGACACACAAAATCCCTCCTTATATGCAACGTTCACTGCTTTTGCCAACTATGCATGCATCTCTGACAAGACAAAGCAGATGGCCAGAACAAGCAATGTTTAAAACAACACGGGTAACACAGCAACCATTCAGCAACGGAAAGCTTGCTTATGCATCTCACAGACGAACACCAAGTTTGGCCTGAAGCTTCTGCCTATTTTGAATGATAGATTGAAACGTGGAGTCTACCATTCCGATGGGCTCAAGCAGCGCCGTAGTTTGGGCATTCGCATCAATGGGCACATTTTATTTGGTGCATGTTCTTTGATCTATGTGATAAATTCCCAAGCAATGGCCAATAGTGCCTTTAAGGAGAATGGCACCAAAGGATACCCTTTTTCTCCTTCAGCTTCTTTACATCATTTCCTCATGCCAGTAGCTCATGTTTTACCGCCAAACAATTTTCCTTGCGGTTCCTACCACGCTAACATGCCTGCTTCACCTGCTGCTCTTCACAAACAGTGATTCAAAAGCCTCAGAGGGATGTGCTATGTCACAAACACAGAGCATTTTTTTTACAGTTACCTCCAATTACTTGCGCGCCATATTAAATTTACTTGCGAAAAAATTTTATTGTGAAAGCAATACTAATCGCACTTTCAAGCTATCACATGACCCGGCTGCAGTTACGTCTTACCCACGTCACGCTGTGACGTCACACCCCACATGACAAATGGGCTGGCAGGAGCTGCCAACTTGGGTCTCTCGTTTCACACGGAACGGTTATGTCAGAATCAGCCTGCTAGGACCCTGGCATTCACGTAACCCTTATAGGCCACTAAGGCATGTCCATATGGGTTGGTTAAAACGGAGCTTTATATGTGGGCTGAGGAAGAAGAAAAAAAGAAGAACGCTCGGTCACCCGCAGCTAATGCTTTCACTCAATATTTGGTTCAGCAGCATTGAACTCTTGTAATTTTTTTTAATTATGCTCCCTAGCTCACAAAAGTTTTGTATTGAGCCCAGTGCAAAAAGTGTTACAGTTGAATCCCGCCACAACGAATAATTTTTAATTCCCCGCGAGTATCCTATAAGAATTAATGGCCTAAATTTCTCTGCACAACGAATCATTTTTGCAGAGCGTTTCCGCTTCAACGAAATTTTCGCGTTCAAAATCGAAACCGAAACTAGTTTTATTGGCGAGAAGTCCAAGTCAAATCCAAAGCCACATTAAGCATGAAATCACGTGATTGCAGTTCCGCCATTTTGGCTTTGTGTCGTGGTCGCGTTGTTCACTCGCTGCCTTTCTCTTCGACAACGACGAGCTTTCATCCGCAGGACACGATGGCAACGCAAGTGAAAAAACGCAAAACTCTTTCCCTTGAGCAAAAAGCTCAAATAATCGCCCAAGCAGAAAGCGGAAGAAAGAAAGCGGCAATTGCTGAAGACTTCGGAATTCCTGCAAGTTCGCTGTCAACGATTCTAGGCAATAAGGACAGCGTGAGAATGGCACTTGCTTCAGGCACATCCTCGAAGCACAAAAAGGTGACGCGGCCCCTCCATGAAGAGTTGGACAAAGCAGTGCATGCGTGGTTTGTGGAAGCACGAGCCAGCAACGTCCCCCTGTCCGGAAGCATCGTCCAGCAGAAAGCCTTGAACTATGCATGCCTACTTGGCATTGATGATTTTAAAGCCAGCATTGGCTGGCTAAACCGTTTCAAGGCCCGCCATAACATCGTTGGAAAAGTGTTGTGCGGCGAGTCAATGTCAGCAGACGTGGACGGAGCAGCTGCTTGGAAGGCGAGTAACATGGCCGGAATTTTAAGCAACTTCGCGCCTGCAGACATTTACAACGCCGACGAGACCGGGCTATTCTACGAGATGTTGCCGGCTAGGACGCTCGACTTCAAGGGGCAGCGCTGTCACGGCGGCAAACACAGCAAAAAACGCATCACAGTGCTGCTTTGCACAAACATGGATGGCTCGGACAAGCGTCCGCCGTTAGTCATAGGCAAAAGTGCCAAGCCGCGCTGTTTTAAGGGAACTCGTAGCCTACCTGTGCAGTACAAGGCGAACAACAAGTCATGGATGACCCGCGCTATTTTCACCGAGTGGATGATGGCATTCGACCGCGACATGAAGCGGCAGGGCCGTAAAGTTTGCTTGCTTTTGGACAATTGTTCAGCGCATCACTCCGACGAAGTCAAGCTCACTAACACGGAGCTGAGGTTTTTCCCTCCCAATTGCACGTCTGTCTTACAGCCTCTCGATCAGGGCGTGATTCTTAGCCTGAAGCGCGCTTACCGCGGGAGGTTAATTCAGCGGCTGCTTTTTAACACTGAAACCGGCCGAGACACGAAGGTGGACTTGTACGTGGCACTGCAGATTATGTCTGCTGCCTGGAGCACACTGGGGCGCTCAGTAATTGTGAACTGTTTCAGGCACGCCGGATTTGCCGAAGGTCGACCCGTACACTCTGCTTGCCTAACACCAGGCGTTACAGACGACGACGAAGAGGCGTCACCGGCTCCGGGGATCGCGGCCGCCTGGAAAACGCTGGGAGAAATAGGAACCGTGCCGCCTAATCTCGAGCTCGACGAATACATCGGCGCTGACGCTTGTGTTGTTGTTCACGAAGATGTGAGTGATGAGCAGATCATAAAAGCTGCCCGGAATGATAAGGACTCTTCCGATGAAGAAGACGACGTACAGGAAGCGCCGGCTGCGGCAACCGCCGTACAGGTGATGGACGCTTTTGATGTCATCAGGAATTTCGTTGCTGTCCGAGACGACGATGTTGCAATGGGTTTGCTGACCGAGTGCGAAAATCGCGTGACGGCGTTGCTCGCCGTGAAGCGTAAGCAAACCAAGCTTACAGATTTTTGGCATTAAACGCCTTTGCTGCTGCTTGGGCAATTCTTTCTGCGTTTCACGTCTAATTTTTGCGATAACGAAGTTCCGCGAGAACGAATTTTTTTTCGTGCACCGTGAATTTCGTTATAGCGGGATTCAACTGTACACCTCTGCAACCGGTGCACTGATATCATTACATCACATAACTTTATTACCTATATCGTTCCTATGTTGAGCTAGATTGGATAGAAAAACATCGCGGCACTCGGTTCGGAACATTTTTTGGAGCAATATTATGTCTTGGAGCAGGATGGAGTAGGGAAAGCAGTTTGGAGCAGAACGGAGAAATTGAAGCAGCACTTCCACCCCTGCAGTAGCACCACAATGCCGCTATGCGGTCTCATATTTTAGACACTCCCCTTTAGAAGTGGGGAGTGCGAAATCTGCCTCACATTTAAAGAGAACCAAACAAAAGTGGCTTAAATGAATTGCAGAGGTACTGAAAAGTGAAAAGAACTCTGAACCATCACCACATTTTGTTGTTAGATTACACAGCAGCAAGCATTGCCAGTGTGACCAGAGTGAAAAACCGGTTTAGTTTGACTTGGTTTATGGGGTTTCATGCCCCAAAGTGACTCTGGCAGTGAGACGCCGCAGTGGAGGAGATGCTGCCGGAATTTTGATCAACTGGAGTTTTCTTAACGTGCACTGACATTTCGCAGGACATGGGCGCCTTGCTTTTCGCCTCCATCGAAAAGCGGCCACTGCAGCCGGAATTTGATCCCGCGTCCTTGGGTTCAGCAGTCAAGCCGCTGGACAGGTGGTACATGTGGTTTAGCTCCCCAAAAATGAAAGACAATAAAGCAGATCTGACCTGTTCTCACCAAACCTGCATACTTTGAGCTCCATTATATGTTGTTAGCATGCAGGAAGATATAAAGCATGTGCCTAAAGAACCACCTTTTGCATGTGCTACAGATGAAATCGAATGCGATTTTCAATATACCGCAGTGTTACCGATCTGGCAAATGCAAAAAACTCTGGTACAGCGCTGTCGAGGGAATGTGACTTGAGAGAAGCAAGTGCTTCTATAGCTTCTGTAATGACGTACAGAGACCAACGCTGCACAAACGGAGCACTGGTAAGACTCCTCCGACAACACTGTGCTGAAGCTGCATGACCATGGCATGTCAGCAATTTTGTGACCTATTGAGTCTTGTCATATATGACTCCTGGTTAAAATCCAATAGATCATCAGAATTTCGTCCAAGATAAAAATGTCCACATGACTAGATGCTGGTCAATGGCTGCTGTTGGCTGGATTCTGCAGCCTATAATTGTCAAAGGGCAGAACCCGATGCTCGGAAAGGCAGTCTGCAAAAGAAAATAAGATGGTATTCCCTCAAAAAAACAAAAAACATTAGTAACAAAACAATATAAATTGTGGAATTGAAAGTGAGCTTAATTTAATGCACGTTTACTAACTTGTATACAAACTTGATTAGAAAACAAATATAAAAAACAAGAAGAAACAGAACTTTTTCTTCTAAACCAAGAAACAGTGGTGCATGCATGCAAGCAAAGTTGAAGAGGTGTGCGAACAGTGGCTTTTTGGCTTGAACTGAATTCGAAGCAAATACAGTAAAATCTCTTTAACAATTTCGAACCAATTATAGTTAGAATAGCTTTTACAGTCAAGATGTGCCAAACAACAGTGACAAGTTTAAAAAAATATTTACGCTTAATAGGCCTGCCAAAATACGGCTTTCTGGTTCAAGGCGAATTCGAAGCAAGTGCAGTAAGTTCGCTCGAAAAATTTTGAACTTTTTTTTTTTAATATAAGTATTTTCACTGGGTATTCTCTCAGCTTTTGAGGCCATTATAGGGAAAAAGGAAAGAGTATTGAAGCTTTATCACACTCACAATATTCACATAAAACTCAAGTCATCAGGAGCCACCATGATAAAAAGTAGTTCGCTGTTAAAGCTTTTATGGTTGCCTAGATATAAGGTTAACCATGAGACCAAATTTAAGCTTAAGGACTTCAATGAGGTGACTTGTTTGGTTGAGTCTGATATCGAAAACTGATTTGCTTAACTCTCCAGCAGAGTAATAGTACACCCACTGGTCAACATGGCCCATTAAATCTGTTTTAAATCCTACCATGGCTGTTTTAAATCCTACCATAGCATTGCTGTTGAACTTTTGCAAAAATGCTCACAGCAAATCTGGAGAGCAGACCTACACACGGAGCCAATATTTGTGGGGTGTGACCTATTAGTGGGACCTCCAAATGCTAGTTTGAAGTGCAACTGCGCCACCATGCAGTAGTGCCTTAGGAGACTCGAACACTAATAGGGGTAGTCATCATCATCATCAGCCTGATTATACCCACTGCAGGGCGAAGGCCTCTCCCATATCTCTCCACTTAACCCGGTTCTGTGCTAGCTGCATCCACTTGACCCCTGCGAACTTCTTAATCTCATCCGCCCACCTAACTTTCTGCCGCCCCCTGCTACGCTTTCCTTCCCTTGGAATCCAGTTTGTTACCCTCAGCGACCATCGGTTATCTTCTCTTCGCACTACATGTCCTGCCCATGTCCATTTCTTCTTCTTAATTTCCACTAGAATGTCGTTAACTTGAGTTATTTCTCTGACCCACTCTGCACGCTTTCTATCTCTTAATGTTACCCCTACCATTTTTCGTTCCATAGCCCTCTGGGTTGTCCTCAACTTAAGTAGAACTCTCTTGGTTAGCCTCCACGTTTCAGCCCCATAGGTGAGTACAGGCAAGATGCAACTGTTGTATACTTTCCTCTTGAGCGATACCGGTAAGCTGCTAGTCATAATCTGCGAGTGCTTGCCAAATGCGCTCCATCCCAATAGGGGTAGTATGTCGCATGTAACGAATACTTCAAGATTGCGAATACCAAACATTTAGATAGAACTGACCATAAAATACAGTCGAACCCGGTTATATCGAATTTTGGTTATATCGAACTCACGGAATATCCCCTTGAAAATCCCATGTAAAAGTATAGGAAAGCCGAGTCATATATCGAACTTAATTGCACCCACCACCACGCACTAAGAAGTGTGCCTTCTTCAAAGACGATCGCATCACCCTTGGCCGTTTGCCGCGTGATGTTTTCAAGCCATGCGCGGAAGGAATGAGAGGGGACAGTTCGGCGACAGCTGGTCTGGGCAGCGCCGCGCCCATTCCCCAAAGGCGCGCGCATCTGCAGTTATCGTTTTCCGCACGCCAACACATGACGTTTGAAGCCATGTGCGTGGGTGTGCCCATCCTTTGCCAAGCTTTCTCCCTCCTTCAGCACGCGCTACGCATGCGCCAAGCCAGCTCAGCCAGTTTTCAGACAGACTCAGCGCTTTCTCCAGCGAGTGTGTGCTGCGAGCCCTCTGAGGTGGCTATGGTGCCTGCAGACGTTAAAAAGCGGCAGCTCTATTTTTTTTTTTTTGTGAGTCATCCTTTCTTATCATTGTGCTGTTCGGACGTTAAGAAGCGGCAGTTTTTTTTCCTTTTTCTTTTTGCGGGTGTCGTTTATCATTGCATGTATGAATCAACGAAAGCACGCGGTCAGCTGCTGCGATCATGATGCCCGCCCCAAGCGCGGCGTGATAAATCGAACCAGGCTTGTACGTACAATCAAGCCATCACGGGCACTCTGCCAAGTTCGCTCCCCGCCACGAGCTATCAAAAGATAAACGCGCCCCGACGTTATCGCTGGGCAGCATCTTGGCACGCTGCCAAGGAATGAGCTGTGGATGAGACGACCGAAACGGAGTGGCAGCGCGCCCTTTCGACATGCAGCGAAAACGCTCGCGATTTCTGCCACGGCGACACAGAAACCTTGTTCCGAGCTGCAGCGGTGGCTCCAGCGGGACGCAGTTCAAACAAGTTGGAAATTTTTTGCTCTGTCGCTGCCGCTCATGGCTGAGATCGCTCAATCGCTTGCATGTGAGCGAGCTGGCCTTGACGCTTTTTTTTTTCCTTTTCCAAATTCTCGGGTGCAAAAGTGAAGGGTTGGTTCATTATGCGAGTGGGTTGATTACGCGACAAATACGGTATCGTTTTTTCGCATCGTAAGTGCCGTCACAAGCCGATTTCTGTATACCGAATTATTGATATATCGAACTATTTCGCGATCCCCTTCGAGTTCGATATATCCGGGTTCGACTGTACTTGACTACTCAATTGAATACATGAACTGTCAAATATTTGCACAGGCCTAAATTGTGAATTGTTAAATTGAAGAAAATTAAATCCCTCTTGCGAAGCAAGGAAGCCGAGGTGCTGTCAAGAGGACAGTTATGACGCAATCATTTTAATGCACACCAACATAGCGAACAATTGTGCTGTCCCATGCAGCTATATGCTCTACAGTTCAAACACCTTCCAGCACTAATGTCTGCGGACAGCAGCAAGAAAAAACGTTGCCATGCCGACTTTTATGAAAAACATCTGAAAGACATTGTTGTGCAAAGGTGTGCTATAACGCCCCATGCACCGCCTATAGGAGCGCCACTGAAAGCCACCTAGCGGTCGTTTTAAAAAGTCCTTCCAAGGATACGAGTTGGGGCTGCTCATGCATCGCTGTGAGGATTGGCAATGTTCGCGGCAGCGATTTTTTTTTCCCAGTTCCTGCCAATTCTTTCTACGGCGGCCTAAAGCATGAAGTTAAAGTCGGCCTGTACATGAAAGTGAAAACGTTGATGCTACAGCCATCTGGGAGAAACTAATGCGTATATGCGCCAGGTGCCTCGTACAAGCAAGCGCTAAATTATATTTATGCAAGTTGATGCTGTTTATGCAACGATGCAAATGGCGTGGGAAAACGAATTCATGACATGAGGACTGCATAGAAACACAAGGCCAGCAGATGATGCAGCCGGCTCTGCTCCCGGATTTAATTTCAACTCTGCCACCAGCGGCATGGCCGTGACCAGCTACATTGTACCCAGGTGCAAAAAACAAATAAACAAATGAATAATAATAATATAAAAACAGGTTACTACAGATAAACTTTTTTCATGTTATTTGATAACTAAGGATAAATGAGTGTGCAGAGGCTTGTTTTAAATGAAATTAAATGGCACAGTATATATTGAATCAGTGCACAAAAATACATATTCGCAAAGGATTAAGTAACTAATGACATCAACCAAAAATTGAGGTCTACGGCACTCTTTTCTCTTTAACAGAGAAGTTAAACCATGTTATGCAAAAAATGACAAGTTCGGTACAAAACTAGAAGACGCACCTAATAGCCAGTGCTCTGAGACGTGTGTGACCTGGGACAACCAATGCTGACGCTGGGGGTCACCCAACACAACTTTGCAGCGAAGGTAGGACGAGGACACCTGCACGAATGGTGACGCACATTTCATTCTTATGGGCAGTACCAGTACAGCACGAACACAGGCTGTGACAGCAAGATTCAGCACACTTTGCCATATGCCACGCTATGAAGGTTTTGTTCTTTGCATAGAATTCACTAGACATTCATTAGAAAGAAAGGTGGCAGTCATTGCAAATATCTCCTGAGGGAGGCTTTACCTGCGATAATTGTACAGCTGGCTGAAGAAACAAAGGGGAATGAGAAAAGCGCAGTTGGCAACAAAATTTCAGTGGTCCACCATGCTTCATGTTGTAACCATCAAGCAAGTGCCAAATATGTGCAGCACATTTCAAGGTGAACAATACAGAATTATATATAGACTTTTTTTCTGACGACTGAGATGCTTTCACATTCCAATCCACACAGAAGTGACCTGTGATTTAGGCAGTATGAAAAATTGTGACATCTGTGTCTATCTATCATTTATCAACAATGTGAAAGCTGAAAAGGTAAAATATGGGCCAGTAATCCTCTGCCAGATTATTAAAGCCACGTGGTTGGCACTGCAGAAAAGCTGACATCGTCCTCACGCGGGATTAGCCCAACGGACTTAACCGAGACCAGAACAGAGAATGAAAAGAATGGCTTGTAATTACTAACCACACTGGGCTCTGGGTTAATTTCATGGTTTCATGAAAAGCACGGACATGCAAAAAACTGTTCCAGCTAATTTTTTTTTTCTAAATGGGTGAGCTTGAAAGCTCTAGAAAGTGAACATTAGAGATGTAGCAATAGCAAAATTTTTGTTCAGTGTCCGTTGTTATGACAGATCACCACATAATATTTGCAACAAGTAAATAGTTGATAACTGCATTTCCTTTTGTATACTGCTTCAGGTTAAACAAATGAGAGATGGCTGGGATGTCAAAGCTCTGTAAATGATATGTAAGGCATAATGAAACTGCAATACAGCTGCTGCTGCACTATTTCTGAAATCCCTACAACATTACAACCACTCGACTTCGAGGTGCTGAATTGTAACGAATGAATACTGCGTTATGGCTGCTACATACAACATTGCTGCTACTATCATATCTTGCATCTAACAGGTTACACAGTAATGGAGCCTGACGAAGAGAGTCATCTTTAGGCAAGTGCTAGCAGAATGTAACCAAAGGTGGTGTGACAGCGATACTTTGGTCTCGTGCTGCCATGAGCGTGCGCATCCCAACTCATGGGACCACCACGGACACAAATTGCGAACACTGCAATAGCAGCCGCAGCTACAGCCTGTAAACACACGGATACCTCCTGGGAAGTCCTACTGTAGGATGGGCTCTGGCCCGGAGGTGTGAACGGCTGGGTGCTCAAATACATGACACCTTCATTTCCAGCTGCGACGCCAGTGAGCCTGTTCCACTTCAGCTCCCCATAAAGATCCACGCAATATGGACTCTGTTCTGGCATAACTCTGGCACCATTTCCACATAATATATTCTCGCCATAGCTGCTCTACAGTATCTAGTATCCTGACAACCTATGCTTGACGCGTGCGAGACTACAATGCCAACCGGCCAAAGAAGGACCACACATACCATTGGCACATTATTATTATGCCATGATCAGCGGCAAATGCCATGTTACACACACTGGCAGCACAAACTTGTTACAGCTGTTGGTACAGTTTCATCACTGCTGCGCTGAGAGAACTAGCGACCTAAAGCGCGATAACTAAACTATGCCGCAGCAGAATTGCGAGCAGTGCGTAGCAAGATGCAGTCACGCGGATTCGCTCCGAAGCTCGAGTTTCTGGAGTCGCCCTTTTTTTTTTATCTTGTCGCCTGCAGCATAAGATTGGTTTGGTTTGTTTTATGAGATCTAACGTCCCAAAGACACTCAGGCTATGAGAGATTCCGTAGTGGAGGGCTACAGAGTAATTCCGACTATGTGGGGTTCTCTAGCGTGCGCTGACATCGCACAACACAAGGGCGAGCACCCTAACAAAGGGGCTGTCGCAACAACAGTGCAGATGTTCCCCATCATCACCCCTTAACCACACTCCCTCCGTTCCACTAATAGCTACTCGGCAGACAGAGCCATTGCTGGGTGCTTCAGATGTCCTGCACATGCAAAGCAATCACAAGAGCCACAATGACTTACAAATTTAAAAAGAGAAAGTTAAACACATAAAAAGAAGATAAAATTGTGAGGCAATGATGTACAATTTTTCCATGCGTTGTATTTGGTTTCTGCATTTTCCCATCTGTTTTAATGCGTACGCACTGTATGGCTATGTAGGCAGGTTTCACGTGGGCATGACCTTCTCGAACCTGCAAAAGAGGAACTAGTTGATGTACTATTAGAAAACGAATGGCACCATTGGGTAGAGCGTCAAGAAAAGGTGTGCCAGTGATAAAACAGTTGATGCGAGTTAATTAAATGATTAGAGCCAATTAAGTCAATCAAATGTCAAAATAGCCAGGAGGGGTAATATCAACATACAAAGTGGGTCACATAGTACTCAACTATCGGTGACGTAGGCCTAACTTCCGGTGTCGGGAAATTTGAAATGTTTGAACGTGAACGAGTGGGAAAAGGCGTGATTTGCCTTCATAAAGGATGAGAATGGTTAGAAAGTGTTATAAGAGTGGTAGTCAACCAACTGTAGCCTGAAATTTCCAAGAGCACTGCAGAATCTGCAGTACAGAAATGCGAAAGGCTGAGTGTTGCTGCTGCACACGGTACATCGTGCGCCCCTTGTCGAACACAACCAGCATTCCGTTGAACGCATCAAAGTTCACCGGCATTCAATCATTGGTTTACAGAAAAGGAAACATACAGTATCGATCCTTTGAGTAATCCTGCTGACATATCTCGCGGACAGCAACACTCAGGTTTATGCATTTCTCCAGTGCAGATCCTACAGTAATCTCAGAATATTTTTTTTCTGGCCCATAGTCGCTTGGAAAATTTAAGGAGATAATGCAGTGTTATCAAGTTACTTTCATGTGATTTGCACTGCGTAGAGAACTGCCATTGTTCAGCAGTTGTTCAGTAAGTAAAAAAAAGTTTCTCCTGCACGCAGGCAAACACTTATCCATCGTCGCATAGAAGCGCACCCCTTTAAACGCATTCCAGCATGAAGTCAATTATGAAGTGAAGAAATCTAATTAAGACATCGAAGTCAGCAGGGGCCCAAGCCATCTGCATCACTGCGCAGTTACCTCTGCACCTAGCAGCAGCAGCAGCTTGCGAATGTGCTGGGGAGGGGGCGCCGTCACTGGGCCAATGTAGAAAGGGCCCACGTTTGCCAATAGCTGAGAAGGTGTAACAACGTAGCTGGACCTTTTCCTTTTCCTTGTGCTCAAACATCGGGGCCGGCTGAACGCAAAGGTCTCCTCGTCCAGCCAGCAGCCACTCTCGAGGGACCGGTAAACCTGCAGCCAGGTGCACAGTCAGCGAGACTTCAGCACTGGTTACGCAAGCAAGCATCCAAATCATAATAGAGAGCATAGACAGTAGCACGACGTTTTTACAGAACTGCACAGAAATGCATAGGGTTTCACTAAATAGCAGACGCTTTTACTGCCAGAATAGCTGCACTTAACACCACGAGGTGGCGCATAGCGCCACGATTCAGTCTGGCTGACTTGCAATGCTGGCCCTCCCGTCAACCTTAAACAGCTTATTCGCAATGCTGGCAGTGTGTGGCAGCTGAAAGACCAATATTTACCAATTATTAACATTTATTTAACTTTGTAATAGCAAACAATTGTAATACAGGGCACTTTGTGCATACAACTAATGAATGTGAAAACTAAGGACACCTGATAGTCTCAAAATGAATAATTAGACTACTACCTGCTTGGCTAACAGCCGCCTTCACTGCTAAACACAGTGCACATGCAAAACATTTTTAAGGCGAACCCATGGTGAAAATCTCATGTGAGCGAGATTTGTCCGCAGGATCTGTCTGAGGGATATCAGCGAGGTTCTGTCTTAGAACCGAACTCTTACCCCTCCAATCACCAGCCGCTAACAGACTACAACACGCCAGGCATGTGAGAAATATATCTTAGTTCTCCGTGTCTAGCGTTCTTGCAGTCTCCATGGCACCCAAGCGGCACAATGAGCACTCCATCACCACCGAGTGGAGCTACTCACTTCGAATTTGGCACGGAAGAAGCCGCTGTCCTGACTGTGTGATCGAAGGGGTTCGGTCAAATAAACACTACAGTAGAACTAGCCCCAAAAGCTTTCGCCTTATTGCTCTTAAGGGGCCTTAAGTGCCTCAAGAATTTCGTTTTATTCTTGCATTCTTTCACTGCCACCAGTCACTGCCGTTTCATCACCTTTGCCATTCGTTCCAGGAGGAAGAATAGCTCAGGACCTCACACTGGTAAGCAGTAAGAGTGAGAACGCATTTCTGCAGTGCCACTTTTACTGTTTGCAACCTTGTCTGAATACATTTTGCATCAGAAAGGTAGCTCTGAAATGGATGATCTACCGGACTTGTTAAGGAACCAGCTGGCAAACCTAGCAAATGCTAGCGGAAGAATGTGCCAGTGTTAGTTGTGGGAAGCCAGCGTTGAGAGTCTCGCGCCCATTACTGTTATGTTAAATTATGCTAACAAATAAAGTGAGCAAGCCAGCTTTGGTCAGCAAAATAGGCACGATAGACTAGAAGACCTTCCTCTCCAGCATGGCAGAATAGTGTTGGCCATATACCTAGAACCGCTCAGATCCAGTCACATGACATCAGCATTTAATGGCCACCAGTGCTTGAAGTCTGGCTCCATCAAAAGCAGGGGGGAAGTGTGGGGGGGGGGGTGGCATTAGTGAAGAGACAGATGGAGAGGAAAATGAAATGGAAAGAGGAAGCAGCTGGTAGCCATTTTTACATACACAAAGGAGAGAGATCAGCTTTTTGCAAAATTTTGCTGGTTGCATTAAAGGTAAAACCCCGCTATGGTAAACTCAGATATATAGTAATGTGAAACTGAAGTCCCAGTTCATCTTCCATAAGCGACTGTACACTTTCCCCCTCTTTAGCAGACATTTTTGGTAAAAATTGCTTATAGTAAAGTGCGTCTGGCTGCAGCGACGACTTTTCATGAATTGACATTGCCGCACGCGCGCTGCCTAAAATCACGAGGCAATTTTTTAAAAGAAAACATTAATAAAAAACACAGCTTTTCTTTCTTTTAAATGGCTTTACCACCAGACTTAGTAGCACTCAAGAGAAGCCAAATTTCTTGTAGGCCTTGGAGCCGCGAGGGAAAGCATGCAGCGAGTAGGAAAAAGTAAAGTTGTTTACAAACATGGAAAGAAGGCAGCATAGGCCATTCAGAAAGTAAAGGAGGATGAAGTACAGTGAGAAATAGCGATGGGAAGAAACAGCCAAACATTCGCAGCACTGTACAGCAGCGTCGGCAAGAACCGGAGGCACGACGTTTGTGGTTTTGCAGCGCTTGACCGCAGCATGCACTTCTCATCTATATTGCCTTTTAAAAGGCAAACATCGGAAGATGACACTGCGTTCATACACGGTTTTCGTTTTCACAGGAAACCAAAACTCGGTTGTATTCGTAGCCATGCTGCCCTCATGCTTAAGAGATATTCCCACAAGATGTGAAGAAAAAATCTTATAAATGAAAAAATGACACAAAGAGACGATAAGACAAAGATGAAAGATATTTTAGAGTTTTTTTCCATTAAGCAACAAGACTTGTTCAGTAAGTAGCCATTTAATTACCAGACAGCACCTTCAGGACTATGTCACTACCAACAACTGATATAGTAAAGATTTTTGCCAGTCCCAGTGACTTTACCTCAGTGTTGACTAACTCAGTGTGAGGGCACGGACTTCTGTGTGCTTTCTCCGCATTGCATCCCAGAAAACATGTTATTGATAGATCAATGGAATCTTTTCATCTATAGAAAGAAATGTTTCGACCATGACTATAAGAAGAATTAAAAACGGTTGCCAGCTTTGTACTCACATGCTGTGGCTACATTTAGCACTCATTAAATATTGCGATAGTGCTGCAACCTTAGCAGAACTTGCAAAATATTGACTGCTTAAAAATCAGTCTTTTCCGGTATTATACAACCAGACACTGACAAAATTTTGAACATAGTGCTCAGGAAATCATTATATTGGAACATATTAAAAAAAAAAAAAAAAAGTGCAGGTTAAAGATCCCAGGTAGCCGAAATACACCCATTTCTTTCCTTCCGCTTTCAGTCCCACCTTCATCCCTTCCCTTACAGAGCAGGTCAGGTGTCCACAGAATAAGTGTGATAGATACTGTGCCTTTCCCATGAACCAATTATTATTATTATTATTGGAACATATTAAACAAAAACAAAATAGTGCCGAGGGCATTTGAAATTCTGCAATTTCCAGTGCGCAAAAACCGGGAACAGATCATCGAGGTTCTACCGAGCTGATGCCATGATCATGAATCTCCTCACTGTCCAAAAAGAAGAAAAAAAGAAGGTAGTTGCTTACGGTATCAAAAATTCTGCGGCTGTGTTACGGGAACCCATGGTACTCACCCACTGATCAGGCAGGAGCCAGCAGTTGCCCCTGGCTAAGGCAAACAGCACACTGAGGGTTCTCCGTGGCTTTTCATCCACCATGCCACAGACAAGGTGTGTGGTGAGCTCAGTGACCTCCGTTCCGATGGTGAAACCGCCCAAAGCCGTAACTGCAGCAGTGACAGCGTCACGGTCAGATGATCCCAGCCCCGTCACGACAAGGTTTGGACCCTCTAGCCACGAGGCCTGCTTGAGGGCATGGGCACGGGCTCGACGCTGAAAATAATGTTTGCAGGAAAATATCTTCACTCTCTCATTGAAATGTTATTGAGGACTATCAGCCACACTAGAATTCATTGTGCTGCACACAGAGCAGCCACAGTCACCCTATAGCAGTTTGACATTACCAACAGGATGAGGGCTGTCGACCATTCCAGTTTATGTGCAAGCATCCAGCTAAACCAAAATGCATTTTACCATGTTATTGGGAGGGAGGGGGGGGGGGGGGGGGGTAATTTATCTATATGCCTTGTGACCATTGAGGACCACATATAATAAGGTTTTCATTCTCAGTCAGAACCAAGAGCTGGGCTTTTCTCGAATGTGTCCATGCTGCTTCTTCATGATGAATTTGTACTGTAGTTAATATTTTTTAAACCACCACTTGCATATAAGCTTATGATGCTGGCAACTATCTTCAATGTTGTGGGTTGCACATATTTACCTTTTGTTTTCGTTATCACACACGTGCTAAAAGATGTACCAGCGGCACCGATACAATAGTCACCTTCTCATTCACCTCATTCAGGCGATATATTCAGAATTAAAAAAGAATCTCGTCTTAGACGACCGCAGTGTACTTGCAGAAATAATCAGAGGTGCTGACAGCTGCCTTTTCTCTTACTGTGACAGATGCAGGGCCATTGTGTAAAATGTCAGTGGAACAAAAGAATGATGCTGATATATGAAATGCAGAGAAGCAAAAGAAGAGCAACTTCATTTTGTCCTTGATGTCCAAGTTGGAAACACATTCAAAATAGTGTTGGTAAACACTAGCAGCAAGTAGTGGATACAGCTTAGTAACGCTGCAGAAAATGAAAGTGCTTCACATGCCTTGAAGTTGAAATTAAAACTGGAGTAAGTTTCTAATCAAAATGAAAAGTAAGTCCTGTGTGTTGAGGAGAGTGCAGGGTGCAAATTCATGTTTCAGAATTTCTATGCTTCCAAGCAGCTTGGCCACAAAAGCATCAGCAGTAAAAAAAGGTCAATTGGGCAGGACTAATAAAATTGAGAGAAAAAAAAAAAAAGGTCACGAAACCAACCAACGCTCAGCAGCTCATTGTAGAACGTTTCAACTCTTTCACAAATATTTCACAACCCAGATTGAGGCAGAAGCGGACGCAAAGCTATTTTTAATCCTCACATCCTCGTTTTATTTTTTTTTGCAGAATCGCGATCATGTTTCACTCGTCTGCTGAAATGTGAGGAAATGACTCTTACTGCAAAACTGCAAAAAACCAGACAGTCAGGGCCCACCCCACCCCAACACTGCCGTAATGAATGTGGCGTGCCATAACGTTTGTGCCAGAAATGAGGACTCCTCACCGCTTTTGCCTCAAAGTCCTCCAGGCTGCGGCGACTGGTGCGATGGTGTGGGCTGGCAGATGGTATTGAAGGAGAGCACTGCCTCGACAGGGGGGTGGTCACCTCCACCAATGGCTTGCGCAGTGCGTCATTCAACGGTGTGCAGCAGGGAATGTCATTCAGTAGCATAAGTGACTCTTGTTCCTTCACTGAAATGCACCAAAGAAGTGATTGCAAGGATTTGCGATCAAAGAGAAACGCTCGGACTGCGCACTGATGAATAATATTCATTCCTTTAATTTATTGTCACTTGTGAAGCTCCGATTTCCGTAAGCACATAACAGGTTCACCTTAAGGCACTCAATTCCCATGTTATGCCTTAGGTAAACAGCTTCACTTCCTAAAAAATGCACAAACAATGAAATCCTACAATCAGCAAATGAAAAGCAAGGGAAAATAATTTAGAAACTTTTGGGATAACACCCACACATATACAGACAAGCACACAGACCAGAGAATAAGGAAGACAACCTTAGCCAGGAGGCACTGCGCTGCTCTGTGCACCAGTGCCATCTGTGGAGACCGTGGCAAAACCTCTGCACAGCATATCCACGTCATCTGCTCATCACTGCATGCGAGTGTGTTTACGTAAGCAGTTGCTGCTCTCCTCCTTTTGCAGAGTTCTGGCCACCATAAGGAACACTCCCCCTCCCCACCTCTGTATCAGGCAATGGCCTTGTTCATGAATTTATCCTAGATTTTTCTATCCAGTTTAGTACTTTTGTAAGCATTTGTCTGTTATGATCAAAGCACCAAATGGAGAAAAAAGCTGCAGTATACAAAACTGTAGAACTCTTATATGGGTTTCAACAAGCCAGGCACTATGCTTGCTGTGCACGCATAGCAAATGGGGGTGCGGAGGGTGCAGTCTAGTAGGACCTCACAGAACCCAGTTTGACTAACTCCTCTCTTATCTCTTCTACATCACAAACTGTTCAGAATGAAGACCAGGTGAACACGCCTCATCACTTCCTTTTGTGCTAAAAAAACTAGGCAAATTTTTTCAGGCACTACTGCGATTTGAGCTTCTATGTCGGCCAGTTCTTTCTTTGTGTGGTAGGAGCCTGCTTGCAAACAGCGAGCAAATTACGTCATGCACTGCTTGAGAATGGGCTTGGGCCGGACTCAGGCCTTGGATTCAGGCCCGTACAGTGCTCTAACAAGGCCTGCATGCCCTTAGCTAGTTCGTGACAAGTAGAAACGCTGCAATATTTGGCACAAAAAGTTCAAAAGACAAAAAAGCAAGTTTTGAGTAGTTTCTGGAACAGGGCGTTTCTGGATACCTCTTGTGACGATTTCCTGTAAACGCTTGGTGCCAGGCGACAATGGCGGACTGTCCAGCAGTGCTTCGCACTTCAAGTCCAAGAGTCTCGGCCTCCTCGGCCGCTTAACAGGGGATGGCGAGTCCGGCTTGGTTCGCAACGAACGAGGCTTCTGCAAAAGGAGGCAAAGCACAAGTTCGCACAAACGAAAAAAAGCTGGGTAACAACCACTGTTTTAATTAGTATGCAAGTCACTCTAGACGAACTCCAGCAGGAACTTGTCACCAAGTTGTATGCACTAGCTGGAAGAAACTACAGTTTACAGAAATGTAGCAGAAATAGTGACACAAATTCAGAAAATCTTGCTTGGCACATCACACGAAATTCTGCAAAGCTATTGAATATGCAGTGCTTGATGAAACTCTTGTGAACGCCACACTTGCCATGAAGTAACTGCTGGAGAGCATGCAGTTGGAAATATGTAGATGTTACACAACACAGTAACAGGCCGCCAACATAAGGAAAGTGTAGGAGCAACACACACTCCTGCCTGCCAGACACTAGCAGTGGTGAAGTCACTTAGACAAAATGTGTCACTACTAATAGTGTCCCAAACAGCCAACTAGTCTAGGTTAGCATTTCTTAATAAGGCCTTCAACACCCCTTCCACTACTAAAAAACTTCTCAATCCAGCAAGTCATCATGTGCAGTAACGCCTCAGTTCCGCTACACAACGGACAAGAAGCAATTGCAAGCAGAGCACAGAAGTAAGGCTTTCCTTTTCTGTACATCTTTAAAAAAAAATTAATGCAGCTTGCAACAGAAGGGTCTGTCCTCATATTAACCTGCAGTGGAAAGCATGAGCTAAATATCATATATTTAAGGTCTCTGCTCCCATCCTGCAATTGTAAAAATAAGGCCAGGTCACCAACAATGCATTCTAAAGCCCCCTCTCCCAAGGAATTTTCTGCAATCAACAAGGCTGTTCAGAGATGCTCTAGGAAAGCAGTAGAAGAAATTGCTCACTCTTATCTTGCGACTCAGGATTGGACAATCGTAGGCTGCAGAAACATATGCTGGGAACCGTTCAGGAGATGCCATCCTCCAGTGGGCACGGCATCTGCGTGAACAATATTGTCAGTAGTGTCCAGAGCATTGCCTATACACCAGCTCCAATGTTCGCGTGTTGAGAAAGAACAGGTATATATTCTAAATGTCAGAATCATGCTACACCATGACATATTTGGTCACTGCGACAGGCACCAAACATGAAAGTGAAGATTAAATAGGTCGCCACACCACAGCTCTCACCTCCAAGCAATAAAATGCATGTTTATAGGATGCACCTAGGGTGAAGGGAAATTAAATGTACATACGTGAGCCAGAAGTAAATCAAAAGTTATCATGAAACTTCAGTAACCAGCCTTCTTAAGTGTTCAGGCAGTTGATGCATGTCTTTCTAGAAAAGTTATAAACCAAATCCAATCGTCTTAAGCTGATGCAGAGACAAGTTCTCTATTTTTGCTGAACAGCTTGGAATCAACTCCACTAAGAAGCTATCAAACCTATTTTGGTACAAAAAAAAAAAAGTGAAACAATAAAGTACATTTTGCCAAGAAAGCAAGGATGCCAATCCTGATCAGATTGCAGAAACTCAAAAATTTTTAAGCGTTATGCCATACTGCACGCTTCGCAAAGAAAGTATGAGATTTCTCCAGATTTTCCATGGCCTGAAACGGAAGTGCTTCACGAGTAAACACAGCGACTTAATTTAAAGAAGCTTAAATTCCTGTAGCGACCGAAAGCAGCCTCGTGCCTAGCACGCGTTCTATACGTTCTCCTCTGCAAGAGCGTGTGGATCATCGCAACTTACTCTTCTAGCCAGAGAGGTCCCACGATGGGGATACCCATTTGTCGTGCCCGGTTGCGTGTGGAGACGCGGCCCTCACGGAACACCACATGAGTGACAGTGGGACCCAGGCAGCGGCGCACTATGGCTCCCAGCCGCGTCAGAAAGCCCTCGAATACATATGAGACGTCCTCAGTGTTCACGCGCACCTCCACGAAGGCGCACACTCCACGAAGTGGTCCGTCGGGATTGTGCACAGGCAGGGCCAAGAATGCCCGGTACACGGACTCCGGCACGTCCTGTGCAAAATATACGCACTGAGAGTGAGAACTTCTCCAAAAAACACCCTAGTGAAATTGCCTCGATTTTTTTTTTTTCTTACCAGGCCTGTCCTTGGAGTGGTAGGAGTGGTGGCTGTAGATTCAAAGCGTACCTTCTTCGACGGCGGAGTGCTTTCGATATCATCCATAACGTGCCGTGTATCGCCGTTAACACCGTCGCCAACTTGCACTGACAAGCAAAACGACCGCGCTGCCCGCGCGCCAGCCCGTTGATCTTTCAGGAAATTCCCGTCGGGGCACGCCCCAGTCGGTTCCCTTCGGCGCACGCAGTCTTCACAAACAAACTTTAAACCGCATCACAATAATAAAAGTTCTATTAATACATTTTTTTGTAATTTTTATAATAATTTTAAAAACAAACCCTAACTACGCGAGTAGTTGCGTAATGCCATAGCTTAATCCACAAAGATCCAACCCAATCTGCAGCCAACGGGTCTGAGTCGCCGCCGCAGAACGTGGCGTTCGTCGTAGTATCTTCAATATGGCAAGTTTTTAATGTGTTTTCGCATTTTTAATGCTTCTGAAACTTGAAATAAGTGCTATTGGCTCTATACACGCAGCTCTATGAACCAACTTTGGATACTTAAAGTTTGTAGGACTAAGGCGCACTTCGCGCACGCAGGGCCTGTCAAAAAGGGCTGATGACTAGTTCGCGTTGAAATCAAACACGTCAAACTGCTCTCTTTTACCCGAGTTTTCTTCGCATATATGTGTATGTATATATGTGTGAGTGCCCTTATCGTGCCTCGCATGACAATGGCCTGTCGAAACGTAGGTGGCCGTGGCTACAGTGCTTATAGCGGGCGGTTCTACCGGCCACAAGGAAGAGGACATTTTAAAGCTATATAAAAACGTTTTTCTTCGGTTTACTTTTGATTAGGGGCTCCACAGTCAAACAGTGGTGTGCATCGATCGCTTGTCGGCGCAATATGCTTGGGTGTTGATCTCTCGTGTTATTTTCGGTCACAGAGGCCCCTTATGTTGCACGGCCACGAGAGGGCCATCACGCAGATCAAGTACAACCGCGAGGGCGACCTGCTCTTCTCATGCGCCAAGGACCACTCTCCGAACGTGTACTACTCGCTCAATGGCGAACGTCTGGGCAACTTTATCGGACATGCCGGTGCCGTCTGGTGCATCGATGTCAACTGTATCCTTATGCGAGTAATGCAAGCCAACCCGGCAGCTTCAGTCAAAGCTGATAGCTCTCGATTTGCGCAGTACCATTCAAATACAGCGACACATTTGCCGCTGCTAGTTGGTTTTAAAGGCAAAGCTTGCACGAAAGGAAAGCTACATAGACACTTGGGACGTCCCGGCATGTTACCTGTAAACCGGTGACTGCTGTTAAATTTCACTTCTTATTGTGCGCTGCACTCTGCTTGAGCCTACTGTGCGTACGCATCACTGGTGCATGAACCAGGTTGTCTAATCGAGGCTAGAGTGTGCTAAAAAAAAAAAAAAATCCCAAAATGAATCAGAAGACATGCCCCTGAATGAGGTATTGTGAACTGTTAGTGTTCAGCTGTGTCAACTTCAGCGCTTTTAAATGGATGCAGCAGTAAGCCGTATGCGTTTTTTAGCAGTAGAGGCACAAGATAGAAATCTGATTGAAAGAAACAAAATTCTGCAACAAGTTGTCATTTCACCTGTCAACTGCTTGCTGCAACAAACCTCGCATAAATCTTACCTGTAGAGATTCAGCTGTGGGTAGCACAAGTCAAGGAATACAGGTATTAAACATTGTGGAAATCAGCAGGGCACAGTGAAAGCCACTTGTTTCAGCATCTGTGATTGTTGTTCCACCATCTTTACCAAAGTGCCTGTCTTGGTCTGCGGAATTCTCATAATCATAATGGTACTGAGCTTCAGCATGCACACACTTATTTTCGTCTTGTTTACAGGATAGCTGCTCCTTGGATAAAATTTGATTAAAGGTTGCACTTTCATTTCAAGGCTGTCACGTTGTGGTTGCATGTGTTGCACATTTTTGTTTCCGCGACCTAGAGACCTGACTGCAGGGCTCACATGTTTGTGTTTATGCTTGTGGATTGTTTCCTGAGCTGCTTCTACTAGGGGACTCAACAAGGGTCATCTCTGGTGCTGGTGACAACACCTGCCGTGTCTGGGATTTGGAAAGAGGTAACGTCCCCTTTGTGTCTTCATGTGCCTTGGTTGCATTTGGCAATTAATGTAATAAAATAAATGACTGAGCAGATTTCAGTATTAATCTTCTCTGTCCTATAGATTCCTTTTTTTTTTTTTAATTCTTTGTCAAGAGCTGCAGTCACTAATATTTTACCTGCATTTAGTTTTTTTTTTGTCTTGTTTTTTTTTTTTTTTTTTTTTTTTTTTTTTTTTTTTTTTTTTTTTTTTTTTATTCTTTAAGAAAGTGTGGCTAGGCAGAAGCTGATAGAGCAGTTTAAAGTGCATCGTGTACTGTAGCAATCACAATATTGCGGGGCATGGAAACGCATTGCAGACCTGTATTTCATGCAATCTAATGACATACGTCCACTTTATCTTTCTTGGAGACCGCTGTTATTGACTAGGAGTTATAGACTTGTTATTGACTCGGAAGCTGTGACAGCATTTGCTTTTGCCTTGTAGCAGGCGCAAAGCCAAAATGACCCCTTTGATTTTCTGGTGTGCTGCAGGGGTGAACATAAACACGATCAACACGCCTACTGCGGTGAGGACGTGTATGTACTCGTTCAGCGGTCGCATGTTCATGTACAGCACAGACAAGGCCATGGGGCGTTTCTGCGAGATACACATTGTCGACACGGCCGACCGGCGACAGATGGGTGAGTCGGGCAGTTTCAACTTGCCCTTCTTGCCTTCCTGTTCCGAGGGTGACCTTTGGTCACGTGCTTGTTCCTTTTTTTTTTTTTTCTTTATCAAAGAGGGTCAGGATTCTGCGATGGTGATCCCAGTGAATCAAAGCAAAGTGACAAGTGCCCTCTGGTGGCACTATGATGATGGCATCCTGTCGGCACACGAGGATGGCACTCTGGCCACATGGGACGTCAAGTCAGGCATCCAGCTGAACCAGATCAAGGGCCACAACCTGACTATCAATGACCTGCAGTACTCCAAAGACCAGAGCTTCTTCATCACAGCCTCCAAGGACACCACTTCCAAGGCAAGGGGCACTCCTGCCTCTAGGCAGCAGTGTGGGACTTTTGAATGCAGTTGTTGTAAGAGTGCGAAAGTATGAAATTTTCACATTCACACCAAACTTTCATTTTTTTTTAACAATTTTCGAATAGCTAGAATAGTGGAAATGCGGTTCTCGAACCTCCTAAACATTTAGTTTGATTTATGCAGGGGTGGAAGGGCTGCTCTAATTACTCCATTCTGCTCCAAACTGCTTTTCCTGCTTCATCCTGCTCCAAAACGCAATATTGCTCCAGAACTGCTCCAGACTGGATATCTCATTGTTCTGCCATCAAATTTAGCAGAACACGGGAACAGTGTCATAGCACCGGGAGCAAAGAAATAACGCATCTTGCACTGGGCCTAATACAATAAAATTTTTGTAAGGAAAGGAAGCATGGAGCATAAATATTTGTTCTCAAGTAAATTACTATAAGCCACAAGTGATTGGAGAGAATTAATTGCATAAAAATATGCACTGTTCATGTGGCATAGCACCTCCTCCCAGCCTCTTGAATTGCCGGTGGAGAGAGAAGCGAGAGCAGCAAGCGAAGGAGATAACTATTGTGAGCCATTAGGAAACTTGTACGACTGCAAAAACTGCTCGAGTTATTCTAATGGTTCTGCTATGAAAACAAGCAGGTACTTCACTGTAGAGTCTCTTTGTCAATGACAAGCTTGTGAGGCCTATGGCAGAAAAAATCATACTTGAAGCATTATAGGTTGGTACGCCAAAGGTGTCAATCACTGGGAAGCTTCTCAGGAGTGTTGGAAAGCCATACAGGACCTATCGCAAAGACGTTAAAAATGAGCCCCAGCATTGCTGAAGTAAAGAATGATGAACTGTTGGCAAGGAGGCAGTGAATTAAAAAAAAGATGAGGGATGAAAAAGTTGCCCTTCAGTGCCGTCTACCTTTCTTGAAGGCGCTACTGAGCACAAGCATAGAATCGAAATGGATATGCACAACATAGCGGAAATGTCGTGCCCATTAATCTGAACTCCAAATTAGTGGCACAACTTGTGCGCAATGAAGTGGTAGAGTTGACGATTGAATCTATCAGGTCAAAATAGACAAATACTTCAGGTCAGACTAGGTGTTCAGTTATGAAGTGCAGCAGAAAGTGTTGCGTTTGCTGCTAGTCTGTCTGTTTGCTGTAGTAGTCTGTTGCTAAGGTCAGCCTGTGTTATATATCTTGACATGATTTGGCTGTTTGTCTTGTCAGAGATGAGCGCGAAGTTGGAAAGGCATTGAACTTGCATAAGAAATCAGATTGGACATTTATCTCAAAATGAGAAAACTGCAATTATCATTGGCGTTTGAACTTAGAAATGGGCTCCAAAATATTACTGAAATTCTCCAAAACACTCATTTCGTTGCTCCAAAATGCTCGAGCCAGCTTCTGCCCCTGTTTGTGGGGTTTACATTCCCAAAGTGACTTAGGCTATTTCAGACGCTACGGTGGAGGGCTCCGAAAATTTTGACCACCTCGGGTTCTTTAACATGCACTGAGATCGCACAACGCACGGGCACTTACTTCTATCAAAAAGTGGCCGCGATTCCATTCCGCATCCTTGGGTACAGCAGTGC
Source organism: Amblyomma maculatum (assembly GCF_055883805.1). NCBI lineage: Eukaryota > Metazoa > Arthropoda > Arachnida > Ixodida > Ixodidae > Amblyomma > Amblyomma maculatum. The sequence continues at coordinate 78,345,676 of NC_139352.1, read as the reverse complement.
GCCCTAACCACTGCACTACCGTGCTGGGGCTCCTAAACCAGAAATTAAAAATTTCTAGTTAATCTAAATGGCAGCAAAACATCGCTACGTTTTTAAGCAACAGTACCTTGCCTTTTTCGCAAGACTTAGCTTCCTCTTTCCTTAAACAAGGGAGTGCCAGTATGTTGCAAAAGCCCAATAGGTAATGGGATGACAACCACACAAGATTAACTGTAGAACCACGTGGCACCTCAATGTGTTTATCAGTGGTGCAGTCAACAGCTAACTAACTGTAAGCCTGACTGGCACTGACCACCTCATTTTAGAGTGCCGTATGCACACGCACGCACGCAGCACAACTGCGCGAAATTGGGGCATGAGTGAACTGCTGAAGCTGTTTCACGCAAACTGCTTCGATCACCCACCAGAACCTAAAAACTGCATCCTAGGCCACTGTGGATGGGCAAAAAAAAATTTGGAGGACGCTTAAGCTTCGCCTTCAAGAGTGAAACACGATAGCGTTATTGCACCTCGTCGAGAAAACTTACTAAACGCAAGGGTATTGGGGCATCCTCGCACCGGTACCCGCGCGGCCCGAAGGGGAGAAGCGGGTGAGCGAAGATAGTGATCTAAAGAAAGGAAAGACGCTTGATTCTACAACCTGTGAGGGTGCACGGCGAAACGTCAGGGGCAAGTGGCGCGCCACGTGTCGGGGCAGCGCCGCACATTGCGAGGAGGGGTTCTTCTGTGTTTGCCGCAAGATGGCTCTGCATGTGCGCAGAGCGCAGAAGAGATGTAGCGGAAACATACTTCGCTACTCGTGTAACTGCGACTTCTGTAAGTAACATGCTCATAATTACCAATATACACTGCAGTATAACGTTCTACGGCATGTTTCTAAGGCAACACTGCATTCACTAGAAGCGCTTTTGTACCGCTTTCAAGCATCGAACTCGTGGCTGAGTGGTAGCATCTCCGTCTCACACTCCGGAGACCCTGGTTCGATTCCCACCCAGCCCATCTTGGAACTTGCTTTTTATTTATGAAGTGCATGCCGGGATTTATCGCTCACTGGACGCCGACGACACCGGCTTTTCTGCGACACGAGCTCCTTAACGCTACCGCGTTAATAATAATAAGCATATGACAGAGGCATCTAGCTAAAAGCAAGCCCAGAGACCCGTATGCAATAAAGTGCAGGCACTGGGGAACCTAACGTGTGGTTTTGTTCTCGTGCCTTTGCCATTCGCTACATTGTTTGTGGGCTTGCTTGCGGATGGTTGACACCCATCACGAAGCTTGCTGTCTCATGAAATCTGTATGTGAGGAGAAGCGGGCTAGGCTTCGTCGTGAAACACTGCCTCTTCCCCAAGATCTTCGTTGCATGTAAATGTGTGTATGTATGCCTGTCAGTCTACTTGCTCCACTGGCTACCTTGTGCTCAAGGCCCTGCGCAGTGCCTGTGCAGTGTACTTTCACCAGGCTGTGAAGTTAGCCCTTCCTGTGAAGGCAGTTAGTAAAAGTGTAATAAGACTTTTTTTTTTTTTTTTTTTTTTTTACTGACCTACTGACCTATTTCTTGGAGTTATTCGGAAGTTTATTCTACTTGAAACTGGTTTTCATTGTTCGTAATTGCTTTGCACCCAAGCATTCCTTATTCACGTGCCTCTGATCAATTTGCTGTCTTCTGGTCATGGTTCACAGATTTCATCTATAATCTCTCTTGGCATTATTCGAAGGATATTTACGTTCAGTTCAATTTGCATTTTGTTTTTTAATGTTTGAATTTGCTTCACACTCAAAATCTTGCTATTCGCATAGCTCTAGTTTATTGATTCACCCTTTTCACAGCAATGCTGTAAGGTTGTATGTGCCTACTGTGTGCAGCTGTTTGATGCGGACACCCTGGAGCATCTCAAGACATACAAGACTGAGCGACCGGTCAACTCAGCCGCCATCTCGCCTATTAGGGAGCACGTGAGTCATCTCGCCGCTCTCTTTTGGGATGGAGGAGTTGCAGCGACAGCCGTTGTGTGATGCATGTCATCGCCTATCAATTAGGTCGTGCTAACAAATTATGCACCACAACGTGCTGAAATACACCTCTCACAACATCATATCCATATCTTGTGCTATGTAAGCAGTAGATACAAAGCCGGACCGCACTCGCACTTAACTACAACAGCAGTGCATCAAAGAGTGCTCAGTAAAGTAGTGAGACAGATGAAGGAACAGAAATTGTCATTTTAAGATGTTGGCGTTAGAAGCCCTTTTGTGGGGGGAAAAAAAAAGGGAAAAAGGCGGCGCCAGCAGCTGGTGTAGTGTGCTGTACACCACCTGGCACGCTTGGCAGGTGGCAAAGCATAGAGGCAGAAATTCCCTACTTGTAATGGAGAGGCCTGAAGGTGGCTGCCATAGGCCTAAAGGGAATGATTGGCCTCTCTGTCGATGGCATCACTCGCATGCAGGCCATCACTTCTGTGTCACTGTGTGTTGGAACTGAAGCCCCTAGCTAAAGTAAGCCCACCTCCCTTTCATTCTGCGACGTGAAAGGTGTCTGATTGAGTGGACCAATGGGAAGCGAGAACAGTGTGGTTACCTTTTCCGTGCACTGTACTGTAAGCAATGGATGGAAAGTACATGATGAATGTAGGGCCGCTATGATGCAATTCTTCTCATTCGATTCCATTCTTGTCACCCACCCATCGTTGGAGAGAGGACACTGAGTAACAACAAAGAGCAAAAATGATCAGACTGAAATGAAATTCAAATCATCTCCCCATCCCTGCTTCTGTGGATAACAAATCACCTGTGGATGCTGGAGTAAAGACTGTCACTTCGGTAACAGTTGTGCACAAAGCTCTTTGTGCTGTGCTTTGAAGGTGCCCATTACTTATGGGTGCTCAACAGTGTTAACTAATAGCAGCCTGTGTTTACATAGGCCCTGGTAAATCACCTGTTTAGGGTCATGCGCTCATGGCATGGTAAGGACTGCACAATCATGATTGTGCCAGCGATCTACAACTAGTAAGAAAACTTCGTGTCCCTGCATTGCGGACACCAGAAAAATTACACAATGACACCTAGCTGCTCTTTTATCTCGTTATTGGGCAAACATTCGTGTAGCAACGTTCCTAAGGTATATCTTTATAGAACACTATAACAGCATGTGAGTGCGCCAGTGGAATGATTTCAAACGAGTAAATGGCATGGTTGTGCTCACGCCGACCCTATTCAGACAATTTAGTTTGTGGTGGCACAGCATACGATCAGTATCGTAATGCCATCAGCTTTATATGCACATGGCAAACTTCTTGATGTAGTTCACAGTTAAATGAGCACAACTCTTCAGCATAAAGTTTTTCTTTAACAGGAGCTGTTGGCGGGCTAGTTGGTGAATGTCTACTATAGTCATGGTGAAATGCGCAACAAACACGACACAAAAGTAAGAGGAACACGTATCACGTGTTCCTCTTAGCTGTTCCACGAGTTGGTAGTTTGCGCTCGTCCCGTGATACGTGTTCCTCTTACTTTTGTGTCGTGTTTGTTGCGCATTTCACCATGATAAAGTTTTTCAGTCTGAGTCAGCATGAGCTTGATCTCTTGTGCATGTTTGTTTGTTTATGCATGTGTGTGCATGTAACAATGAAAGTGGGTGGTGCAAAGTTCTAATGCAGTGACTTCTTTGGGATTCTTTCTCTTTCTCACTTGCATGCAGGTGGTGCTGGGTGGTGGTCAGGAGGCCATGGATGTGACAACTTCATCAGTGAAGGCTGGCAAGTTTGACGCCCGTTTCTTCCATCTCATCTTTGAGGAAGAGTTCGGCAAGGTCAAGGACCACTTCGGTCCCATCAACAGTGTCGCATTCCACCCTGATGGCAAGAGGTAACATTGCTCACCTTGGAGCCACAGTTAGAGCGTGCACTGTGCAGATTGCAGAGGATGTTACTAATGGCAGAAAAAGAGAGCACACTGCTCTTACCTACACTGATGCCATCAGAGCATATTGAAAGTGGCATGCAACAGTGTCAGATTTACGATGAAGGCGAAAATCCAAACTTGAAACACTGTTTGAAAATTATGTATTGCACATGTTATTTGGCATAGTCATACATCATCGAACAAATGTTAAGGAAGTTTACTAGCATATGTGAGCACAAAGAGTAGCCAAACTGCGTGTTCCATGTTCCTCTGTCAATTTAATCTTTTTTGCAATGAGAGTGTATTGTGACAACTTCCTTTTTGGCTCTTAGTACCCAGAAACTCACCCCTCGAGCTGTTATTCTGAGATAGCTCTTCTTGTTTTTGACATACTAGTTCTTACATAATAGTATGAGAAGTTGACAGTTCATTTCTGAAGTTCACAGTTGTGTCGTCTGTCCTCTATTACAGCTACAGCAGCGGTGGTGAAGACGGTTACGTCCGAGTGCACTATTTCGACCCGTCTTACTTTGACTTTCAGGTGGAGGTTTGAATTAAAACAAAATAAAAAGATTTTTGCCCACACACTGTGCTCTTTGTCGTGATCTGCTTTTGAGACACTTTTCAGCTTGCAAAATGGGTCCACACATCACGAAAAACCGTGCTGTCATTTGCAAAGTTCACAGGATCTAGAGTGAAAGTTGCGATCCTTGTGTGATCGTAAGCATTGAATAGATTATGAATGCTACCAGGGGTATCTTTTAGGATCATTATAAAAGGTACATAAATTTGGCAACTACAGTTTCACTATTTTGTTATAAAGATCAAGTGCTTTCTCCTAACGTTATTTGGCACTCCAAGCTAGGTGCACTACACTGGTAACCTTTAAGAAGACTAGCCATTTTTCTATATTATTTGCAACTTTGCAGTTTTTGTCTGCTTGTTTAAAACAATCATGAAGTGCGGTGCCCATTGGCTTGGCTGCTTCGGTGATCCAGCCAGTAGCCTAGAAATGGAAAATCATTTGTAGTCACTTCACAATTGATACAAGTAACTGACCTGTGAAAATACTGACTGTATGGCATGCTGCAGGGGTTTTGACTTCGTTAGTATGGAAAGAAAAAAACTGTTTGCGATGCTCTGCTAGTTCTAGTAAAGCGGTCCTGCGTCTGCCAATTGCAAATAGAGCTGAACAATAAATATGCGGTTCCTTTTCATTCATCTGCAGCAGCCCCACCATTATCTCCCTATTGTTGCTAGCTACGGCGGCGGTCAGGGCGACCTAAAATTCCGTATAGGTTCATGGGGCAACCAAACAATCCGAGGCCCGCTCACTCGGCAACGGCCTCGATGCCTGATGCGTTGTGCTGCGTGCGCCTTCAACTCGGCGCTTCATCTCGCTGCCGTTATCACCATCGCCTCGGCCTGTTGTCGCGCGACGTTCAGTCGATAAGACGTGCGGCAGGCCGCGCATACAAGCACGACAGTCGTCTAACGGCGCGTGCTGCAACATGCGAGTCTCCGTTTGCCGAGTCATCCTGCGTCGCGGCCCACGCTCGCCGTTTGAGCTTGCATCGCTGCAGTTACGTCGTGCCAGCAGTGACCAGGTAAGCGACACTCGTTTACTTTTTGCCGGCCGGTCTAATGAGCACAACGAAGCTCCACCTTATGACCCAAAGATCGCAAACGCAGCCTTGACCTTGGCTGTCTGCGCTCTCAGCACGCGCTTCTTGCAAACGCCAAACAAGAAAGTCCATACGTGTCGGTGGACTGACTGCGGGGTACCGTTCGCGTACGGCCAGCGCACAAACTTTCTGGCTGGCACTGAGCTTAATTACGAGTGAAAGAAGAGTGCGGCAACGTTCTGCTGCGTCTGCAAGTTGCATGGCAAGGTCCCGAACGAGAGGGCGTGTTTGCGAACTCTGGGCCGCAGGTACGACAAACAGTCATTTCGAAGAGCGCGCCCCAAATGTGATGCCCACCTGCCCATGTGAAAGGAATGGCTGCGTAGCTAAACCATTCTTTCTCTATGGCTAAACTGGCTAAACCGTAGCGTACGGGCTGCGCAAGTGAGCTGCGTTGCCCGTGTTCTGCACAGAAAGCTCTCCGCGCAAGAACCTGCCTCGCGGGCGAAAGCGAACGCAAAAATGAAAATGGCAGGAGTATATGATAATGGTTTTGCTAATCTTAGCCGTTTGTTATCGCTAACAAAAAAAAAATGCTATGTTGAAACATCGTTTTTATTTCCCCACAACTTCTGCCTAGTGAATGTGGTCAAGGCCATTCCTCTTCCGGAGTTCTATAAAATCGCAGTCAGTGCAAACGCGTTTTATGGTGGCAGCAAAAAGAAAAAGAAAGAAAAGAAAGGCTGATTCATATGCATATGCCAACACAAATGAGAGCACTTATAAGCACAGTGCTTGCACACACATTTTAGAGATGGTGGGCCTCTAAACTTCACCGTGTGCACCAGAAACATCCAGCACATAGCTGGAAGTTCGAAATGCAGCTGAAGAAGATATTTCAGTCATATTTATGAACTTAGTCATGTCCAAACTGATTTAAGCTAAAGGGAGGCACGATCTGCACCATTTCTCAGGTGAACATATTACAGCCAGTCACACAACTCAAGAATGCAGTGGAAAATGCCCTCTCAGCAAATGGAGTCTACTGACTGTCATATGATGTCTCTCTGCTAGCGTGAAATCTCAATGGGATTAACCACAATGTTGAACGTTACCGGCTGGGGAGCCTCCTTTGAGTAGCCTTCACTGCTGTATTCTTGAGTTAATTGTATCTGAATAATAGGGTCTCACAGGCTTAATGGTTCCCACTTTTTTTGCACCATGCACGACAGGCCCTGCAGCGGACAGCACTGTACGACTTCCATGTGAAGCATGGGGGCAAGATGGTTCCCTTTGCGGGCTATGCCATGCCTGTCCAATACAGCAGCCTGGGGCTCAGCGCATCGCACTTGCATACACGACGCCACGCAAGCCTATTCGACGTCTCACACATGCTGCAGAGCAAGGTTCATGGCCCAGACAGAGTGCGCTTCGTCGAATCCCTGGTGGTCTCTGACATCGAAGGTGTGCCTTGTTTCTCCTCTCTTTGCCTCGGCTTTTATTTTTTCTAAAGTTGCACAGATTTTGGTAAAGTGAATAGCACCGGTTTGGTGGCACAACATTGTTTTTGCTTCTACCATTAAATTAATAAAGAACTAGACACAAAACAGGCAGCCATCAAGGCATAAGGAAGAGTTTCTTGCAGTGCATTAAAGAAGGGCAGCGAAAATAACATGTTATGAGAAACAATATGTGTGAAATGGCGAAGAGACAGTCGAGAATTTTCATTGTGCGCCCTGAGCCCGTATTCTGAGTTTGTGTTGTTATTGATGTTTGGCTAGCTTGCAGTGCATTAAAGAAGGGCAGCGAAAGTAAAATGTTATGAGAAACAATAAGTATGAAATGGCAGAGAGATAGTCGAGAATTTTCATTTTGCCCTCGACCTGTATTCAGGGTTTGCGTTGTTGTCGAAGTTTTGCTATCTTCCGTGGCCTCGAGTCATCTGATTGGTCGAAAAACCGGAACCAAGTGTTGCCACTACAGAACCGGAAGAGGTGGCAGCATCACCTTCCAGCGTTTCCACCAATCGGATGACTCGAGGTCGGGGAGATAGAGACACTTCCGATAACAACTCAAACTCATAATATGGGCCCTGTATTACATCTCTCCTTCCATTTTTATCATCTCACAATATTAATACAATTCGTGGATGGACAGCCCGAACTATTGCACCTTAATTGTTTGTACCAGATGGCAGCATGATATTATTTTTGAGGAAGCTGCCAAATTTTATCATCAAGCATGCTACTGTTACTTACTTTGCAGGCCTGGCTGATGATTCGGGCACACTGACAGTGTACACCAATGAGAAGGGTGGTATAATTGACGACCTCATAGTGAACAAGACTGAGGATTTCCTGTATGTTGTTTCCAATGCTGGCTGCAGGGACAAGGACCTGGCACATGTCAAGGTACATGCTTGTCTGCGTCTGTTGCTTTTATAGTGTCAGAGGTGGTAGAAACTTCAGCTTAAAGATTTCCCTAGACACAGACAATAGGTTGTCTGTTAAATGTATTGTAAAAAAAAAGAAACACATACCGGCTTCACTCAAATATGTGAGCCCTATTCATTGCCACGTGCATTTTTTTTTAATGTAATATGCAGCACCGAAATTAGACCACCTGTCTTTCATCAGGGGTGTATATAAACTGCAGTTTTTATGATATTCAGGAGCCATTTAAGATGAGAGAAAGGTTTTAATTTTGTTAAACTTTTTTCGTGTTTGTTTCGTTGGTGGAGGTCACACGCCCTCTTAAGCGAGACACTTTACTTGGGAAAAATATGCTAATCTCCATTTTTCGAACGAACAAAGTTTGAGGGTACATATGTACCCCTCAAACTTGTCAATTTGTAATCCTGTAAATTTGCCCTTACGCAATGTAGAAATAATCCACTTAGGTATGTAGGAGCTTATCCACTTCTGACTATCCTTAATTAATTGTGGTGTTCACTAGATGGAATATGTCAGTGGTAGTTAAGGCCTACTGGTATTCTGTTTTAGGTTATTGCACTTTTTATTTTGATGCAGCAGTGTTGAGGGCCCTGGTCTGCACAAAATCTGGTGTTGTAGGTGCTGTGAGAAAAAAAATCAGAAGCATGCCTCTGGATCAATTCCGGCTGCACGGTGTCATGACACCACAAGATATCAAGTTGGCAGAAGCTGCTCACTTGGGTGGCTGCTTTATGACGGGAAAGTCAGATAGGAATTGCGCCTTGCCATTTTTATTTTTACTTTGTTTCGCAAAAATTTCCAAACTTGATTGAACTCATAGGTGGAGGCTTGATTGGTGTTCAAGAACTGGATATATCTGGGCAGTGACACACAACTTGTGTGAAATCAAAATGCAGTAATACAAACAAGACCAAAAGTGTAACACTAGAAAGAAGAGTATGCATGCTATATAGTGCATAAAAATGAGTAAAAATAAGTCAAATCAGTATAGCACAAAAGATACCAAAGTGGACTAGACAGCCACATTAACGGTCAGGTATGTGAGGTAAAATACCTACATCTTCAGTACATTATGGGTTCCATGAGACTGATCTGGCTCTGGTGGCAAATGATACCAAGATCTTCTGGTGCGAACTGAATGAATCTTTTTTCCGCTGAGGTTACTATTCGGAGGCAGATGTAAAGGTGCACTGAGTACACGCACTTTTTCAAATAGAGGTCAAAGGGTGCTGTCATTTTGGACACTGGACTGTGCTTGTAGCACAGGAAATAGTTGAAGATTGAGCTCCCCATGCCTACCCCGCAGCCCAGAAAACTGGCTTCTCCAAGGATCATGAAAAAAGGCCTATAGAAGTTTGCATCTGTCGACAGGGTGCCAGGCTCTAATCACACAGAGCACTTTGAAACCAAGCCTTTACAAACTAGAAAAGAGCTAGGAAGAAAATACAGTAATCGCAATCACCGGCTGATTTCGCAAGTAAATTGTGCGTCAGCACTGGTCTTTGGGCTCAGATCCCAGTCACACACTGTCTTTCGCTTAAATAGGTGTCCTTTTCAATGAAGATGTCATAAGTTGGAATCAACTGGCGGAAGTCTTCTTAAGTGCAATTTTATGGAATGTAAACACGCATTTCGCTGCCGGCCAGATATCCACACAGTGAACGAGGGCCAGGGCATCAGGAAAACAAATAATAAATAGGCCGAGCTGTCCTCAGTACCACTGTAAGTTGCTATATGTTAGGTCTCCAGTGGCTCGAGGAGAGTTTAGTAAACAGCTCACTGGTCACTAAAATGTTGTGCCCACACTTTGAAACTTTTTTGCATTATAAAGCAGATAAAAACATTACTCAATTCAGCTCCACTGTTCCCAAAAATATTTATTTTCTTCAAATGTATAAATTTGCCTCTGAAACTATGTAAAGGCCAAAGATGCTGGTATTAGGTCCCTGATAACCATAATGGTTTAACTTATGAATCACTTAGCTGTTGAATGAGACAAGTGCATGGCTTGCTAAATGAAATAGGATTGTGCTAAATAGACACCTGTAATGAATTTGTGGAAAAGAATATTAGGGGAACAAATTTTAATTTCATCACTGCCTTTGCACACATCTGGAATAGATATGTGCAGCCCAGTTGTGCAGCTTGCTTGTCCCATTGCAGTGAAGAAAACAAGTACACCGAAGCAAGCCATCTTCACCTTGTGTTTTGGTGTCTTGCTTAAACTATGATACATCCCCAGATAAAGATACTATATCCCCAGCTGAGGAAAACTGAAACCTAGCACATCACAGCAGGGATACTGATTTTACTGCGCAGGCCAAACTGGAAGCTTTCCAGTCTTCAGGAGGCCAGGCCACCCTGGAACTTATGGACTCCTGGTCTCTGCTGGCCATCCAGGGTATGTCCCACCCCTTGTGTGCAAATCTCAGATGATCCTGGCTTTATTGAAGGTCATCAGAAATGCAGTACAGGGTAACACAAAGAGGCAAATTCAAAACAAGAATACAGTAAAAACAAGATTGACAATTTTGACACAGTTCGACAGTCCGGTGTGTGCCTCTGCCCTTTCTGTGCCTACACACACTTTCTGAAATTTTCGGGAGGACTAGAAACAAATTGTGGAGCTGAAATACAGCCAACATAGAACAGAGGTATTATGATGGTGATGGCGCAGACGATGGTAGGTTGTGAAAACTATAAGAGAATGTTGAATTCAGTTTTCGAAATTCGGTTCTAACCAAAGAAGCTTGGTATCCATGACAATCGCCTAGATCCTTCCATCATTTCTGCAGGATCGTTATCACAATTCACGTCACGAATGGAATTCATGTCATGCAATAAGTAATCCTCTTGGTTAACCATTCAAACGCTTTGCAAACATTTATTGTATTTCTATCCTGAAGGGAATTTATTTTCATTGCTTCCCTAACACTGTTACTATTATCATGTTGCTGATGATACACCTGGCTATTAGATATGTAATACTTTTTCCAGTGTTTTCGTTTGCTTGTTATTTTTATTGTTTCTATCCTAATTTGCCCTTTTGCATTCACCTTTGTTTGACCTATTATACGCAATTCATGAGTGTACTGTTGAAAAATACCATGTTGTTTCAATTTTGTTTGCCCGCTTGCTTTGGTCTCAGTTGAGACTGGCAGTATTGAAAATAAATAAATAAATATGTGCAACAGCTAGCAGGCTATTGGGCAATTAGTTACACAAAGAAGGATATTAAGAAACTTATGAAAGCCAAGGACATGGTGAGACGGCTGTACTATTGGATTAAGTAGCGGTGTCGCGCATTTTGAAACATATCTCTGCAGTGTACCGTACTACACACTTTTGTAGGGCGAGAGGCTCCAACTCCTCGGCCACGTGCTACTGAAGAGCTTTTTGTTTAGTCATCACCCGCTTGTTGCTATAGTTGTTGTTTTAATACAGCTAGCATTTCGTTACTATCCCAGGAAAGGGACATCTCCTTGCACAACACCACCTGCCATCTCTCGTTGTTGGCTGGCGGTTAAAAGTGATATCTTCTGGCTACATCGAGGGAAGTTGCAGTTCTGTCGCTGACCTCTTGCTCAACCCCACACAGCAACGAAATGATAACTTGACGTCCCAGTATTTAGAAGTGAACTCCCCTTTTCGCTCAACTCAGCGTTGCTACTGAACAGAGACGAGAGCTCGGTTGTTAGTAGTAAACTTAAATTCCCACTTGTGTTATTTTTACAATGGCTCCATTATGCAACTATTGTTGTTTTTTCCTAATGTTTATGGTTTTTTATTTATTTATTTATTTATTTATTTATTTATTTATTTATTTATTTATTTATTTATTTATTTATTTCCAAATACTGCAGACAGCAGCGCTGCCCAAGCAGGAGAGGGGTTACATGTTCTGCAATAACAGTTCAGCAAACATATTTTCATTGGATAACTTATTTTCAATAAGATAATTACCACTGAATTTTCACCTTTTTTGTGTTAATCACTAGTAAACTGGCTGCTCGTGCTGGCGAAAAGGCCAAGACAGAGCAAAATAACTTTTGACTGTACAGAAATACTAAATTATAGCACAGAAAAAATACAGTAATTCATATATAGAAAATAATATTCACCAAAATGTGTATCGAAAATTGCATTGCAAAACGAACACTGAAAAGTGTCTGCCTATCATAGCTATGAGGAAATGAAGCATACAGTCTCATTCACACAATTGGCACCAAACTAACAAAATGAAAGAGACAAAGGAAAAGAATGTAGTAGGAGCAACAAAGGAAGAATCATTACAGTTCAGGGCTCTGGTTTAATTGACCACCCAACATACAGAGCCAGTGTGCATTGTGGTACAGAGTCGTGTGTGAATTAAAACACTTTTTGGGCACCCTCCCGTAAGATGGTTGACAGTATTGTTGAGAGAACAAATGGCTTCATGAGCATAGGGCTGAGTGAATGAATGGAATGAATGAACGTATGAACGGATGGGTGGACAAACGGACAAGCATGGACACCACATGTAAATTTGTGCTGGTTCCAACAATGTTGGTCACAGCAGTGCTACTTATCCTAATACTACACATTTTAGAACCAAGAGGTTCCCTAGCAGCATCGAAGCAAGGATAAACAATTCGTACAATGACCTTTTGTTTACTACCTTTACGAAATATTACATTCAAGTGGTAAATTAACTCTTTATAAATGCTAAGTGCGCACAAAAAATATTGAGGAAGACTCGTGATCTATGCTAAAATGTTAATTACCCTACAGGATCATGCAAGTAGATCTGTGCAAGCACAGTAGCTTCAAGCCCCTTGTACTCAGTAAGGAGATAAACAAGAGAAGAAACAAAATCCTACATACACAGAACTTATATGTAGAAATGTTCAAACTGGCAGTATGTATGGGCAACCTATATATGACCTTTGTTAAGGGTGTATGAGAGGTGTACATCATTTAGGAATGAATCAGATTTTCATACCCTTTACAAAATTTATAGCAGCAGGTACAATTCATGAGATTTAGCTCAAACTATCATTTAGTTGAAGAACATCATTGCCATTCTAACAATGGACAAAACTCTCCAAACTAAACAGCAAAAAGTTCTAAGCTGAAACCGATAAATCCCAGTTCAAAACCAGCAGGTCCCCAGTTGTGACCAGCAGGCCTCTGTCGGAACCAGTTGGCCCTGGAAAATTTCAGCAGCCCCTGCTCCTGGGACCAGTCAGCCCGGTAGAAAACCAGCAAGGTTCTTGCTGTGACCAGTTGGTACAGTAGGAAGCCAGAAAGCTCTGCTGCTGGAATCAACTGACGCAGCGGAAAACCAGCAAGGGTACCATTGCGACCAACCGAAACCAGCAAGTACGAGCACAAACCAGCAGATTCCAAGTCTGAAATTTCCACATGGGCCGGACAGACAGACAGACAGGGACAGAGAGATATACAAATGATTCAATGAATGCTGTGACACATTGTCATATGCTGCACATGTACATCATCCCTGCTTGTTTTTACCCTGTAACTATCTCATCAGGGCCTGCAGCAGCTGAGCTGCTGCAACCACTAGTCGACTGCACGCTGGCATCCCTGCACTTCATGCGAGGGGCCACGGTGACCTTGGGTGGTATTCCGGGCTGCCGGATCACTCGTTGCGGTTATACGGGCGAAGATGGCTTCGAGGTGCGCTAGTTGGTGCTGTTTTTGTCTAAATTCGATCGTTATTTTCAGTTGGCACATGTTAAATCACTCTTAAGAGTAATCCTTGAATGTTTTGTCGATTCATATGATTTTGTGCTGCCTCCTGCCCCTAAAATCATAGTGCGATCATGCATTACTGCAGTTTTAAGAACTTCATGACTAAGCTCTGCAGCAGAAAGTAATTTTCAATTTAACAAGGGCACTCTTCACATGCAACTTGTTGCATTTCTGTTCATTTTTATACTGTCAAACATGCAATTCCATGACATTTGTGGTGTGTCATGCTATGTGCTGAATTCTGTGAGCTCTGTGCTGCCTGTATATACTGTATAGCTTGCTTATATTTTTTTCCCCTATTTATTAAATATGCCTATAGCACCTCTCAGGCATTATCATAGAGGGGTATTTAAAAAACAAATCCAAGAAAAGAGTCTGAACAAAAAGATCAAATCAGTTACATTGCAAAAAAATATTATCATTCCTAAGCTAACGGAAAGGTCTTTTCTTAAGTGAAAGACAACACATCCAACAGCAAATATCATGTGTCCAGTTGCAAGAATTGTTATGCAGTTATAGTACTGGAAGCATTTGCAGCTTTATGTGACCTTTGCCAACACTTGTTTTGGAATATAGGCAACACAACTTCGTTGACCTGACAGCTTCCATTGTGTTTACCCCCACCATAGTTGAGCGTGTTAGTGCTGCTTGTTCCCTTCCCAACCTCCACTCTCACTTTCATTCTTTTTTTTTTTAGTTGAGCATAGTTAGGATACCCACCCTGTATATACTTTTTTAACCACTGTAGCTTTTGTGCCTCTTGGTCATCTTGATGCTTCACTATCACACATTCCTTTAAGCTCTATGCAGACATGGTGTTAGGCACAAGCTTGCACCATAGTGAAACTGGTAATGACAATCTTGGCCATAAGTTCACCACAAGTGATGTCTCGCGCTGCAGTTGTCAGTGCCCAGCACAGAGGTGACCTCACTGGCCGAAGAAATGTTGTCGAGGTCGAGCGGGCGGCTGCAGCTGGCAGGACTCGGTGCTCGCGATTCCCTCCGCATCGAGGCGGGCCTCTGCCTGTATGGTCAGGACATCGATGAGGAGACCACCCCCGTTGAGGCGGGCCTCGCCTTCACCATTGGTGAGCACAAAGGGACAGAGCAGCGAGTCGGAGGAAAACATAACGCACTACTCAACGTTCTGTGAGAAAATTCGAGCTAGAGCATTTTTGTACAGCCACACATGAAATTGTTGTCAAACTGCTGTCACTAAGGAGCTAATAGCGTTGATGTAAAGTTTTGTGGTTTAAGATTTTGCATTGCAAAACTAATGCCAAGAAACATAGCTTGTATTACAGGTGAGTGATTCTGTGCTTCATACTCTTTTTGCTGTGAACGCCTTGGTAAACGCAACAGGTGGAAGCCAAACTATTTGCATATATTTTGCCTGTGGTACATGCTCTAACCACAGCTAAAAACTTTGCTTCTCTATGTTAATTATGGTTGATCTTTTATTTCTTTCATTCAAAATTATTCAAATTGGTAAAGTCTATTTAAATTTGCATATAAATTTTGCACGAAGAAAGTATGACACACTGTGTGGATTTTATACAGATACATAACTCGGCACTACATACTATAAGGTATAATAACGCTTTTGCCAAAAGCTCACCCTAATGGTAATCAAGTTCCTTTTGCATCAGCATGAGTGCCTTGTTGATCTGAGCATGCTGCGGTTTAGTTTAGGATATCGTTTGGGTAGTGTTTGTGCTCGTATGTGCACTCACAGACTCTCATTGTCTTTGCAAGTTGTATATATGGCCATTGAACCCGGATATTTTCAGTTACTGACTATGATGAGCACACAGATTACCCCTTTCAAAAATTCTCAGGAAAAGTATAGAAAAGTCGCTCCATATATTAAACTCCAGTCATTTGACATACCGACATAATTTTGCCAGTCATTTGACATACCGAACGGCATGCCACACACCTAGACGTGGCATTTTTCCTACTGGCACTCTTTGATCACTTATCGTGCTGAGACAGGCCAGCCGCATAGCCTCAGGCCGCTAGAGCTATGAGGCCGTATGCCAACGTGAACATAGGACATACTGGAGGGAAGCCTTTGGTTCTTTGTATTTATTTTCTACACTGCATCACTTTGAAACAGTGAAGCCTTCCTATCTAACTGAACTGTCCTTGTCTGGCACGCCTTGCTACCAAAGGCCTTGCAAAAACCAACTGTACCTTAATTTTAATGAGTGATTATTCTATTTATGGTATTTATGGTGTACTGGTAACCGTGCTAGACGTCTCATAATAGGATATGGGTAGTTCCAAAGCACCATACTCCAAGACTTTGATGCCGAACAGGTTTAGCAGTGCCTCGCAAGTGTTTTTCAGCATAAGAAGTGTTTGTGATTGGGCTCAAGTATAATTTAAAGAAATGCGCTGCTTAGGCATTCAGGCATGTGTTAACTCTTTCCTGCCCACGGGAAAAGTGGTGGTTTTTGGGTAGTGTCATAACTTTTTTTTTTTCTTTAAACAAATTTGCTTTGTACAGGACTGTCTAGTATCAAATTGTAGAGAAGAAATTCTTATTCACAACGGTATTAGTGACAATCATATTTATTGAGTGAGTGATAAAAAAAAAGAAAAAGCTCAGAAAAAATTAAGTAAAAAAAACAAAACAAAACACAAAAGCATCAGCTTCTTGACACAAATAATAACTAAAAAAATGTCAAAATATACATTTTTTACCCCAGGGACCGATGCAACATTGCAGCAAATTCTAGCTTTCTGTGTACAGCATTCACTGAGTTAAGAAAGAAAACAGTAGTCGAGGTCGACCCCTGGCTGTCCTCTAGCGGAAAACACGACTCCCTGCGTGCCGGTGGCAAGTAATAATGCCCAAAAGACATAGTCACTCTTCAGATAACAGTTATGACCTTCAGAACAGTGATCTCTTCCAATCAGCGTGCAGCAAAAGCAAAATTTTAGGAGGCGAAAGCGAAACTTATCGGGCATGGCTGTCGATGCAGTACGAAAGTAAAGCTGAATTCGTCTTCCGAGTCATCACTGCTGCTGTTTGCATCCTAAAACGAGCTCTCTGATGTGTCAACATCCGCAGAAACGCGCCGTTTCCGCTCAGCAGGAGCATGCGACGTCGACGTATTGATGTAAACAAGCGCCAACCACCTGATTTTGGAGACCATCTGGACAGGCGCGGCAGAGCGGATAACATTAAACCAAAAGCAAAACTGAAAGAAGGGTTCTTTTATATTTTCCACTGGATGATGCCACTTGTCAGGGAGCGCTTCGAAAGCGGGAAAATTCAAATTGTGAAACCATCGATGGGTATAGGCGCGGGCAGGAAAGAGGCTGACAGAGACATTAAGTGCAATCTAACAGGTGAGGGTTTATTCCAGCTAGAAGTTTGGAACAAAGAAAACAAGTACACGTGACAATTGGTCCGGCGATAAATAGAAGAAAAACAATAAACCGCCCGAACACGCAGCGATGACGGTGAGAACGGAACAAATCAACCGACCAAATATTTTATTCCCGTCCGCCCCCAACAGAAGCACACACCTAAGTGACACTGATGTTATTCGTTTATCAGTGCACAAGATACCTACTTCACTTCGAGTGAGTGCAACGGACAGGGAGCTAACTTATTCACTCTTATCGGAATTCATGGTGAAGGCCTCAATAACCTCATGCGTTGTCCCCATCATTTGCACTTGCCAATATATTGCTGTGTTCTCACAAGATGGGTGACACCTGTGCTTGAGGCAATGATTGCCCAAGTTTCCAGGAGCCTGTAGCGAGCGATAATTCCTGCTGTGCTCGAAAAGCCTTTAAATTAGGCACAGTCCAGTGTGTCCCACATAGTACTTGCCACAGGACAAAGGGTATTTATAGCAATTATTGTGCTTAACATCTCTGTCCATCTGTTTAACACATCTCTGTATGCCGAAGCAGCGAATCCTTTCAAATTATGTTTTGCAGCATGTCATATGGTGGCATGCCGATGTAAGAAGCGCATCATTAGCATGGATGCAGTGTAATCTGGCTCCCATGTGGAAGATAGGCTTATCTATTGTCATTTTCTATGATTCAGATTATCAGTATATCAAACTTCATTATGACCTCATACCTGAGATCTGCAGTAGCATCTTCTTTTATTGTAATTGACCACTACTATCCTTGTTTGCTGTAGGCTTATAGTGAATATCTCGCACCTGCGAGATGTGTCAGCGAGACATTGTAATAGGTTCTGACGACGAAGCCAAAATAAGAAAGTAATGAAATTATAATGAGTACACAAACACGCAAGATGGAGGAAGAAGAGAACGAGGAAAGGCTTTCGCCATTAAGAACTTAGTGTAATGCGTAATAGACACAGAACAGAACAAAATGAGTCACAGGCTTCCTCTATCTACAGTCTTAACCAAGTACTTTTCCCAATTTCCATTTTAGGAAAAAAAAAATGAACATAGGTAAGACAAAGGACACAAGAGGGGTCATGCTGACTTCAACAGTGTACATTCTCTCCATTGTGCCTTCTTCTCTGCAGTTTCCTTTTTTACATTTAAACAAATATGATTTGCCAGCTAGCTTAGGCAATTGCACTTCACTTAATTTTATCCCGCGATGCAGCTCCAGATCAAAAACACAGGGACATCCAATTACATTATGTATTGGCAGTGCGACAGCATGAGATGTTGTCTGTCCGTCTGTCTGCTCACAGACACCTTCTTCAGGTCACCTATCTGACAGTATCCCCCACAGGTGTCTAAAGGTTAACACATACACAATGACGCTGTGTAAATGCGTATCATTGACTTCCAATGTGGTGATGTCGCTTCCCTCCAGCCATTGGGAACACTTCCTGTCCGGTAACATCACTTCCCTCAGCAAATAGCGAATCTGATTACAGGTGCTGCACGCAGGAGTATCCTTTTAATGGGACTTTTAAAGCTGTTGAATTAATAATTTGAATTGCTTGCTGCCACTTACTAAAGCCAGGCACCACGCTCACGTGTGAGGGGAAAACATGTTTGTCTGTCTTAGTATGTGACTGGTCGATTCTGTGTAGTGGGCATATGGTTGTCATAAGTTCACCTAGCCAATTGTGACAACTCATGCAGGCAAACGTAGGCGGCAGTTAGCCGACTTTCCTGGGGCACCCGTCATCCTGGAGCAGTTGAAGCAGAAACCGAGCAGACGGCGCGTCGGCCTTGTGGCCATGACCACAGGACCACCCGCACGCTGTGAGTCCTTAGGTCCAGGCTTGGCCTGTACTCAGTTCTGTAACATTTCGGTCACCTCATTAACAGGTATGCTTCAATGATTCCATCCTGCTTTTGTTTTTCGTAAGAACTTATTCTAGGCATGGTTCCCTACCTTTATGCTAATGTTAGTCCAGAAGCAGACGATGCATTTTTGAACCGAAAGCTAATTTACTACGCCATGTATTGGCCAAGGTGAACCTGGCAGGCCGCTTGACCTTCAACAAGCCGGAGGTCACAGTGTGGCTATATAGCTTAAGCACCACTTGAGCTTTTCCCTTTGGCTTTGACGGCAGATATATAGCATCAAGTGTTCCCTCTTCAGCAAAGGCGGGTCAATCGTGAATGAGGACCAGTCAATTCTGAAAATAGTGTATAAATACTGCGCACCGTTTCTGCCTTGCAGTCACCACCTTTACAACGTGTAAAGAAATAAAAATGATTAATTCAAGAGCCCTCTCTGAACTGCAAACACTCCAGGCAAACTAGGATGGCGTCGACTCCATAGTCTTGGCAATTAATCGTCGCAAAACCGCTTGCTAATGTCTAAACCTAAGCCTGTGCGAGCTGCATCCACTTGACCGGGTTAATTGGAGGAATATGGGAGAGGCCTTCGCCCTGCAATGGGTATAGTCAGGCTGCTAATGATGATGATGACAAAACCTAAGCCTAACCTCTTTCGCTTCATGTAACTAGGTTTAGCAGGATTAAACTTCAGCTGTTTTTGTCATGCAAATTGGGTTTGCAAATTTTGCCGCCATTCGAATCAAATTCATCACATCAAGAGCGAAAAGAACTTGGTCACCGTATGAATATGAATGGCAGCACGACATGGGTTCAAGGATCTCTGATGGAAAAAAAAAAAAAGAAAAAGCCGTCAAGTCATCCTGCAGTTTGCAGGCAAAGCCAGCCAGCAACAATTGCACCCACGCTTTGTACTTTGGCCTTTTCTAGCTTACAAAACGTAATGTCAGTGAAAGTGGCCTCTTTGTCATTGCAGTGCAGTGGTGTAATATTGATAGAGGTCGGCTTTACTTTGTCCTCTATGTTGCTGTAGGCTGAGTGTGGCAAAGTTTTCTTCGATCTCCAGATTTGGCAGTGACATGTCACTCAGGTGGAAATTTTAATAATGAAGTTGCAAATTGCAAAGTCTTCAGGGAATGTGTATTTTTGTGTTTTGATTTCAAATATACCATTTATGGTAAAATATATGTTAGTGCACTTTTGTGACATGTTATGCAAGTTTTTTTTTTATTGAGTTGTTGACAGCGTTTAAAAATTTTTCTGCAGGGAACTTGCTAATGCCATTTGTTTCTCTAGATCTCAAGGAATATAAAAAAATGGGCGGTTAGGGGTAAGATTTGAGGTATGACATGAATGTTAATGGCTCC
Source organism: Amblyomma maculatum (assembly GCF_055883805.1). Taxonomy (NCBI): domain Eukaryota; kingdom Metazoa; phylum Arthropoda; class Arachnida; order Ixodida; family Ixodidae; genus Amblyomma; species Amblyomma maculatum. Next base: position 78,325,310 of record NC_139352.1, on the reverse strand, counting down.
GTTTGCCGGCTCCCTTTGTGGATCCTAGTTCATGTCTATTCACTCTGCTACAGACTTAATCACCAACCCTTTCGTTTGTGCCTCTATTATCCCACACCCACTAATTATCATGCAGTTGTAAGCTACCACACTGTGAAAGACCACCCAATCTAGATTTACGGCCCTGCTTTAACCAAGTCGAGCTCAGCCATGGCATGTGGTTTCATAATGTCGCACAACTTGTCGACTACCTGCCATTTGCCACCTGCCAAAAACATCATCATCAGCAGCAGCAGCCTGACTATACCCACTGCAGGGCAAAGGCCTCTCCCATATTTCTCCAATTAACCCGGTTCTGTTCTAGCTGCATTCACTTGGCCCCTGCGAACTTCTTAACCTCATCCGCCCATCTAACTTTCTGCCGCCCCCTGCTACGCTTTCCTTCCCTTGGAATCCAGTTTGTTACAATGACCATCGGTTATCCTCTCTTCGCACTACATGTCCTGCCCATGCCCATTTCTTTTTAATTTTTACTAGAATGTCAGTAACTTGAGTTATTTATCTGACCCACTCTGCACGCTTCCTATCTCTTAATGTTACCCCTACCATTTTCCGTTCCATAGCCCTCTGAGTTGTCCTCAACTTAAGTAGAACCCTCTTAGTTAGCCTCCACGTTTCAGTCCCATAGGTGAGTACAGGTAAGATGCAATTGTTGTATACTTTCCTCTTGAGCGATACCGGTAAGCTGCTAGTCATAATCTGAGAGTGCTTGCCAAATGCGCTCCATCCCAATCTTATTCTTCTAGTTATTTCCTTTTCATGGTCCGGATCTGCGGTTACTACCTGTCCTAAGTAGACATATTCGCCTACTACTTCCAGTATTTCGCTACCTAATGTAAACTGCTGTTCCTTCCCGAGGCTGTTGAACATTACCTTAGTCTTCTGCATATTGATTTTTAAGCCTACCTGTCTACTTTTCCTGTCTAGGTCATCAATTATTATTTGCAGTTCATCTCCCGAGTTACTTAGCAAGGCAATGTCATCAGCAAATCGCAGATTACTGAGGTATTCTCCATCTACCCTTATCCCTAACCGCTCCCATTCCAAGTCTTTGAATATTTCCTCTAAGCAAGCTGTGAATAGTACTAGGGAGATTGTGTCTCCTTGCCTAACACCTTTCTTTATGCAGAACTATGGTTGCTGTGCAGCCACTATATATATTTTCCAGCACTTTCACGTACGGCTCGTCTACCCTTGATTTCGCAATGCCTGCATCACCACCGAGGTTTCTACTGAGTCAAATGTTTTTTCGTAATTGATAAATGCTATGTATAAGGACTGGTTATATTCCGAGCATTTTTCTATCACCTGGTCGATGGCATGGATATGATCAATAGTAGAGTACCGTTTCCGAAAACCTGCTTGATCCTTTGCTTGATTGCAGTCTAAGGTTGTCCTGATTCTATTAGCGATTACCTTAGTAAATACCTTATACGTAACAGACAGTAAGCTGATTGGTCTGTAATTTTTAAGGTCCTTAGAGTCCCCTTTCTTATGAATGAGGACAATGTTTACATTCTTCCATGGTTCCGGTACCGTCGATGACACCAGGCACTGCGTATACAGGGTATACAGATCTCTCCAGCAGCCAAAGTAGTCAGGACCGTAAAGAACGGGGGAAGCCTTAAAGCGGTAAAGAAGAAATTGGGCATAGGCAAAAACTAGATGTATGCGATAAGGGACAAGGCGGGCAACGTCATCACCAATATGGACAAGATAGTCAAAGTAGCCGAGGAGTTCTATACTGATCTCTACAGCAGCCAAAGTAGTCAGGACCGTAACGAGATTGGCGGTAGGGAAAAACAGTCAGACATTCCACCAGTGATGAAGGACGAGGTCAAGAAAGCATTAGAAGCTATAAAAAGGGGGAAATCAGCTGTAGAGGATCAGATAACTACAGATTTGTTAAAGGACGGGGGGGATATCGTGCTAGAAAAACTGGCCAGAAACATGCTCGTGATTTTTTCCCTTTGTGCACAGTAGAGTGGCCTCTTGTTCTTTTTGCAGCACATCTCTACTTGTGATTACAGGCGGCCCTCCTAGATGGCTGGCTTAAAGGGGCCAGCATTTATTAATGTTTAACGTGTTATTGATCAGAATTTATTGCCTCTACCCTGTGTAACTCCCTTTCCTATGAGCCTTTAGGGACGATGTGAAGAAAATAAATTAAAGATAGGCATAAATGTTGCAGAGGTCTAACATAACTAAACCTAGTATTTCATAGAGTGTACATGACAAAGACACTGTCTTCTCGCTTGCAGTCGTTCACACCACTCGGTGTGGCATAGCCTAGCCTCTGGCAACTCTTGCGAAGGGCCAGGTTTAGCAGATGAATTCGTCCTGCTCATCATGCTAGTTTATATGGCTGAACCATGTTGCACTGCATCATCGCTGGATGTCAGACACATGTTTAATATAAGCAAACACAAAGACAAGTAACTCTAGGACAGTTGGCCTTACGGCAACCACCAACCGGTCAGTGCCTTGCCGTGGTCTGCCCAAGCAGCCAGGAGCTGTACAAATGTGTCTTCGTGGCCTATGGGCAACATATCTAAATCATGATGCAAGCATTCTGGAAGGCTGGATTCCGATCTCACCCTCCCATCTCGGTGGTGAAAAGCGAGAATTTACTACACCTGCCAGTTAAGGCTTCAGACATGCCTCCCCTGTTGTTTTTTTATTTACCCCATGAAGTAGGGCTTTTGCAGTAAAATCTTTTCACGAGCCCATAACAGGTCATTGTGAAAAAAAAATTGCTTCTGGTGCGATTCTCGCCCACATGCAGGTGGCGCTGCAGTGTACGACTCGACAGGCTCGCAGAAACTGGGCCAGGTGACAAGTGGCATTCCCTCACCTAGCTTGGGCTCAAATATTGCCATGGCATACGTGCCACGTGAGCACAGTACGGCTGGCACAAATGTACAGCTCGAAGTGCGCGGTCGCCGCATCGAGGCCACTGTGACGCGCATGCCATTTGTGCCCAGCCACTACTACACGGGATAAATAAAGTTGCGAAATAACGCAAGAAAGTTTGGTTTAGTTTATGGGGGTCTACAGTCCCAAAGCGACTCGGAGCTGTCGTGGCCAGGCTCGAACCATGCGTTCAGCAGTGGAGCTCCCTAAACGCTGAGCCACCGCAGCAAAGCTTTACGGAACAGAGAGAAATTGACACTTTATTGGCGGGACTAGTTAAAGGAGTAGCATTGCCTTTTTAATGGTGCACATACAAAACTATACATAGGTCACCACGTAGGCTACACTAAGTAAATAATCTATCTTGGAAAGTTTTCTTTTTTCTTTCTTTTTTTTTTTTTTTTTTTTTCACGTTTAGATTTCAATACTGCGACAGTGGCTGTAAATATAGAACAAGTGGGGAAAAGTGAGGCATACAAATTTATTCTTGTTCACTAGTTGCCATTCTGGCTTTAGACGCAGGCTTTTGCAATGGTTAAAATCACTTAAAACAACAAAGAAGTGGTTGTACTGTACTACGGATGTTGGATACCTCACGTGACCTCAACATGTCTTGTGTGTTGCAGCTGCCTTGTGATGTAACAGAAATCCGAGAGAAAAACAAAATTCAAAATTGTTTACCAGCCGTAGGCAAATTACTTATGGCAATTCATGTTTAATAATGTCTCTCTGATCATTTCAAAAAAAAAAGAAAAGGACACGTCACTAAATTCGGTGTCCCTACTCATTTAACCCAGTTGAATTAACGTGCACTAAATTAATTTATTTTTCGAGTAGGCTGAGCAAAATATGACTTACAAAAAAAGAACCAGAGTGCAAGTTGGCTGAACTTTTTGAAGCAAAACTCACACAACAGTACACAGGACGTAAGAAATAGAGATGCCCCAAGTATGTGTCTGTTTCATGTGCTTTGTTTAAAAAAAATACACTAGTAGTTTAGCCAGCTTGGAAGATAATAACGAGAACAACGGTGACAGACGGGATGGAAAGGAGGGACAAACACTAGCACTTCTTTCTGTCCTGTCTATCAGCGGTGTTTTCAACATTACCTTCCAACATGAGCCAACCAGCCTGACTTAGCCAGCTTGTTGGTCCTTCCTATTGCAGCATAATTTCACAGAAAATAAGTGACTTTCATGTTACGAAAGGTTAACTGTTCTTGCTGAGCCAAAACGAGTGCAGTTACCTTCATACTTAATGTGACAGTGCAATGATGTTGCCACAGTTAGAGTTCCGTGCTCTAATTAGATGTGATAAGAAACACAAACATTTCCATTTTAAAAGCAAATAAAGCTCACACAAAGTGACCTTGAGCATCCAACAAGAGAGAAGCACATTTTATTTCTAGGTCTAGCGAAGAAATAGTATTCCGAGAAACCTTAAGCTCAGTCCTGAGCCTTGTATCTTTCTAAAAATTCTTTAATACTGCTAAATATGTTTTCTTACAGATTTAAGAACAACACTACTAGCACATGAACACTGCAAATAGACATTTTAAAAATGCATGGCCAGCATGTGATATGTACTATCAAATGTTTAAGATGCAAAAACGTCACACACTACTAGGTACAAAGGTTTCCTTTTTTCTTTTACAAACTAAATCGCTGCTGGAAAGCTCATTGAAGTGAAATATTCTCGTAACAAAACAAGTGGTGCCAGCATCAAAATAGCATTTCATCCAAACACAAGTATGAAATTGAGGGAGTCTGTGTATATCGTGACTTCAGTAACTTGCAAAATGGACACAGTTCAGATCTGACATGCATCAACCCTTCAAGCTCCAGAAATTGGCGTCACACACTTTGGAACCTGCCAATGCTTGCGTACGTATCACTAGCAAGACAGAAGCTAAGGAGCAGTACGAAAACACTTCAAAGAGCGCTCGAGCAAAAATGCATACAAACTCAAATGATTCCAAAATTTGAATGCATTTGATTTTTTTCCAAATTTCATGCACCATAAATTGCAGGCCTGCTTTCCTTAAACCACGTAGTTTGTGCACAGCATACTGAATGTAGAACCCCGCTGCAGTAAAGTCGCCCGGACCGCCAGTTGTAAGTGATGTCATGGCACTGAGGATGCTATCTAGTAATTGCCTACTTAATAACTGCATAGCGTTGGCATATGCAAAAAATGCTCAATTCCATCATCTCGGCTTGTCCCTTATGGGATCATTATTTCCAGTTATCACATTTTAAATGCCATATGACGCGAGTTAAGTGGAGAAATATGGTTAAGTGGAGAATATGGGAGAGGCCTTCGCCCTGCAGTGGGTATAATCAGGCTGATGATGATGATGACACGAGTTTGATTTCATGTAAAAAAAAAAAGAAACCTAAGTGTATACTGCATCATCTTTCGCTGCCTTAGGGTAGTTTACAAGGGAGTTAAAAGAATAGCAATAAATCAACCGCAGCAGACCTCCCCTTGCTTTCTGCTACTGCTTCGTGCCACCCAATGTGCTTTGTTTGCCTCACAGCTCCAAGGCCTTCGGAAAGCTAGCTTCTTTACAGCTTTAAAGTTGACTCAAAAAGTGCTGCTTTATCGTTTTCAGGATCCATTTGGTTCCAAATTTCGGCCTCACGATCGTAGACTGCGTACGAGCTGCGGTCATAACTTCGCACGTGGTATGTGACCAAGGCCAGACGCTCTTAACTACAACAGTTTTTTAATACAGATGTCTTTACTATAGACCAAGAAAAGTTAGTCTATGTAAGGGAAAATGAGACCACTGTTTCACTTTGCTTAGACCAGCACCGTGTTTATAAACAAAGGGGGCGCTCGTGACGCCGAGCAGGCTGGGGGTGAAAAGTAGGCTTAGCACCCATCGGAATGCATGGAAGTAGAAGTTATCAAAGCAGTTTTCTAATTTCACAGGGTGCCGTTTTTTGATACAGAGCAACCATGAATATCTTAGAGCAGATTGTGAAAGCATGAAACCAAAGACAATGTATTCTTTAAAACATCATGAAATGCTTGGGGGTGCGAGCTGGGAGAGCAACCCATAGAAACACAGGTAAACACAACTTATTCAGTGTCTTCGTGTTTCACAGAGCACCAGCAGAAGCGGCCGGTCGTTAAACGTTAGCGAGAGTTTTGAAGAAATGTGTGACGAAGTATACTACGTCATTCCAAAAGTTATCTATATTTCAAACGCCGTTAAATATATGTGTTGGGAAGCCGTACATACAGCGAACAGGCTCGCTATCTACTGTTAGTTTCTCCGAATTGTCCAAGCTTTTCTTGTAGCCCGATACGCTGCCACATGCACTGAATATTCTTATTAATAATGGTCATTCAAGGTGTTCAGCCTAGGGAAAACTGCATTTAAAAATCACTTCTCAAGCGTCATGACAAGAGAACGAAAGAGAATAGCCCACATACTGCAACAGACAGTAGCGCAGATGACGCTCTATTCGAGTACGGACGGCGTCGGCGTTCGCAAACGCGACTTGTGTGAGCAAACGGCGCAAATGACGTTGCATACTTTATCACACTTTTTATTCAAAACAGTTGTTAACTTTTAACTATCTTCCGTGTTTATAGGCATTCTCCGAAACCAGAAAATTATTTTGGTAAGTCTTCCTTGCATGTGTTTCTATGGGCCGTGCTCAGGACTTGTACCCCCTTACGTTTTACGGTGTTCTAATTGTGGGAGTTTAAGCATGGCTTGAACCAAGTGATAGAGGGAAAGCTGCAAGGGTTGCAGCGATAGCCTCTTTAACACCCGCTTTAAGTGTTAAAGTTTTAAGTTATGGGGAAAGGAAGGTGCAGTATACATTTGGGTGAACACCACAAAATCGTGGACACCCACACTTAATTAGGTCAAAATCATTTCAAAGGCAAATTTAGTGTCACACAAAGACCTGCTATACCTAGCGTAGTGAAGGTTTCACTCCCACTGTAAATTGGTTTATAAGGAAAGACGCAGTATCTGTCAAGGCCACTTAAAGGTGAAAGCCGGCGCTACGCTGAAGGCTCGAACTACCTGCTGTAGTGAAGCTTTCACTTCAAAATATTCCGCCTTGTAATAAGTGTAATGAGGTTTATGATGCTCAGTTACTTATGCACAAAATTACATCATCATAGGCACAAGGTGAAAAAATTAAACTGCTTTGAAACCTTTGGTTCCATGTATTCCTATGGGTTCCATGTATTCCAGTTGTGATGTATGGATGCGAGAGTTGGACTGTGAAAAAGGCTGACCGCCGAAGAATTGACGCGTTTGAATTGTGGTGCTGGCGAAGACTCTTGAGAGTTCCTTGGACTGCCAGAAGATCAAATCAGTCGATATTGTCGACCATAAACCCTGACTGCTCATTGGAGGGTCAAATTCTAAAGTTAAAGCTCAGCTACTTTGGTCATCTGATGAGAAGAGAGCAGTCGCTGGAGAAAGATTTGATGTTGGGAAAGGTTGAGGGTTGCCGGAGAAGGGGTAGGCAGCGAACGCGATGGTGAGATGGCATCCTCGAGGCACTGCAAATGAAGTTATGTGATGTTAGGAAGATAGAGACCGGAAAGCGTGGCATGACATGGTCCATAGGGTCACGAAGAGTCGGACCCTATGACTGAACGACTGAACTGAACTGAACTGATTCCTATGGGCGCTAAGCCTTCTTTTCACCCCCAGTCAGCCATGCCTGGCAACAACAGTGCCACCGCATCGTGCTTATATCACAGATCGTTGTTGGTCTATATCCAAGTTTTGTTGTGAACGCAACTCTACGACAGCCAAAGTGAGACCTTGGGTGGCCGCAGCATGGTGAAGAGGCGTAGCTATGAGAAAAAGACGAAAAAACAGAGATGGTAGAGAAGACGATGACGAAGAACAAGACAAAGAAGAACAAGAAGGCGAAGAAGAAGACGACAAAGAGCAAGAGGAGACGAGAGGAAGCTAATGCTTTCGCTCCACATTCGGTTCAGCAGCGTAGAACCCCTTTTTTTTTTTCGGAGTTTACTACAGCAGGGTTCTACTGCAACATTATTCATGGTGTTTCTAGACCAGTACTAGAGCCAAGGTAAATGTTGCAAACTTTTCATTGTGCATGCAAGTATGAAGACACTTTGCAGCTTGCACTCTTGGTGACTACGAGAAACCATTGTCACACGTCAGTGGTGGCCTGTGCTCAGAGGAGAATAAATATTTTGTCTGAACAGTGAGCCAAGCTAAAAGTTTGCATAAACTCATGACAGCAAGTGAAACAGAAGTGGCACCTTTAGTGGAACAATAATGCTTTTCTGTGAATAAGACTTTTTTTATGCCTCGACACACTCTGAGGCAGGTATTCACCGGCTGTTTTAGAAACTGGCAGATACAAAGAAGCAACTGCAGGAGACAAGCTATTTAGATCCATAGAACTATTAGATCACAAGTTCAGCGTTCAGCTATCGCAGACTTAATAAATAAGGGTTGCAAAGTACAGTCAGTACAGTCTTGTCATAAACTCGAGCGTGATGCACTGCGTATTTCCTGTATAAAGCTGCCCTCGCTCGGGGGCAAGTAAGAACATTGGGCTTGGACAGAGTACAAGAATGAGGCCCGAAAGGAAGTCTCCGGCTTGCACTGCAGGAGGGAAGGAGGAAGGAAAGGTGTGTAGTTTATTGGTCGTCACCGCTGGAATCGCCCGACAGGCCCGTCGACTGTCCCGTGACGCGGCAGCGGTGCAAAATGGCATTCTCGAAGGCCTTCTTGACGGCTTTGCGCTCGGCAGGCTTCTTGGACTCCACCAGCTTCGCCTTGTCTCTGGCTGTGTCGACACCCAGCGGCTCGAGCTTGTTTCTCGGCAGCCACTGCCTGTACAAATGTGCAATGTCTTCGATGAGCCATTCAGAAAATTGAAAGGGATAGCTGTCCCTAACGTGCACCCAGCCATATGTATGGCACTGCAGAGAAAAGCTACCAGGTGGTCCAAAAGGTACAGGAAAAGAAAAAACTCGATAATCTGAAATTGGTAGAAAGTAGCAAGATGAAGTTCTCATAGAAATGTGCAGAAGGACATAAAAGCTTTTTGAACAATGAAAAATTTTATAAAAGAATAGTTTATATGCCACTGTCAGATGACACTTGTACCAAGGTGACAACTGTTGGTGGCAAATTAACTACCCGGGCAAAGAATAAAGGCCCCATGTCTTTCTGTGCATACTTGTGAGAGTCTCATTTGAATTTTTACCTTTTGACACTTCCAGATCACCTAGTATATTGAGCTCTGTGAATCCGCGAGGCCAACTCTAGAGCTACAGCTGCTGCCAGCCATGCTGGCCAGTGTCACTCTCAATTTTCACAATGGTGAAGTTTTGGAGAACGAATGCCTCACCATGTCCGCTTGGTGTCAAAGAACAGCACGAGATAGACGGGCTCTGGGTGGTTGGCGCGCAGGCCCAGCACCTCTTCGGGAGGCACGGGGATGGGCACGCCATTCTGTGTGAAGCCGCCGCGCGGCATCTCGGGGTTGATGATGAGCGCCGGGTACCACGGGTAGCCACGGCACTTGGCCCACACCAGGTCCAGGGGCTCCAGCGGAATCTCTGGCCGCGCAGGCCCTGCAATGCCGTTTGCGCTGCTCTTAGCATCCAATGGCCGCGTGCGCTCGCATCCCATGTAATTAGCACGAACCTTGTCAGCTGGTCCACTGTGTCCATTCCTCCCTTTTGCATTCCCGTCTTCTTTTGTGCCATTTTACTTCAACAACCAGCCGACCACTCCCCCAAAAGATTATAAGAGATTCCCAAGGCAGTGAATGCTGTTCAGTGCCAGAGCTATTAAGCCGGTTCTAGAAGATTAAAGTGATGATGCCAGATGCTTGTGTCTGAGGAGCGCTCCGGAACACTTCCACTGCGGCCCTCAAATGTAGAATGCAAACATGCTTGCTGCAACGTCTGCGAGTCATTTACAATGAAAGTAGCAGCTGCAAGTGAGCAGGCAAAGGCATGCATAGCGGCTATGGTACTCTGCTTCCTAGCAAGTGCGTAGGGTCAGAATTTTCAGCCATTCTCATGCACTTCAGTAGCGGCGATGAAGCAAAAGGCCTATGCATTGACATTCCAATGCGCAGTGATGGATGGTCAAGCATCAGCCAAAGCTTTCTACAATGATATGACTCAAAGCCAGGATGCAGCTCGGGCACAAAATAATAAATTTTAATGTAAAAATGCTTTGTACAGCTCACATGCGACGTCAAGAACTCTATTTTGTGTTAGCAGTGCAAAGCTGACATGAGATGACCTAGATAATTACAGCCATACTACCGAGGTGACCTTGGAATCGGTGTGTGCAGCAGGCAACAGGAACAATATACAGAATATACAACAGTTTCTACAGGAATTGTTTGCAGCGGCTACATCCAGTGCTTTGCATGTCTGTCTGCAAGTTCTTCCAAGAGTCGAGCATCTAGCAAGACTGACCGGGTGCCTCGTCAGGTTCGGTGGCTTCGTCCGAAGAACTGCTCGATGCCGACTCGGAAGACTCGCTCGACGACTCTCGATCCGAGTCACTGCCTTGCTCGTCTGCGCACACACACACACACACACAAAGCGACATGCAATTTTATATCCTCTCGAGGCTCTGCATCATCACTTTCTCCCCGTGTACAAGGCACAATAATCCACAAATGTAGACAGCATAGAGTGGTGCTGAAATGGACGCAACCTTTAGTACAACCATTACAAGCTGGGCAGGTGATGTGAAAACGAAACCTTGTTAAGATATTCGTGCTTATGCCTTTTGCGGAAGCTTTCTTTTGTTTGAATTGCAAGCATGCACTTATTTGTTTACATCATAAGTTATACTGAGAGGATGAAATAAAAACTGAGTAAATTAATATCCTGTAAATTCAACCCTCAAAAATGAAATAAATTGAACTATAGAAGGGCGGTACTAGCTGATGGCCATGCAGGTCTATGGAGTCGGACATAAATTAATCCAGGGTCAGGGTGGAGGAACAACCTCTCTGAACCTGAACTCGTGGAACAGTGGTGCCCGAAAAATTTGTACATGCCATGGCTGGAATGACGACAGTTGGAAATCCATCATATTCCTGCACAGTTTCGGTTTCTCTTCTCCTAACATCACATCATACCGTGAATGCAATTGGATGCAAACATCAGCCAGTTGAGCCATTTCGGACACTCCTTGGCATGTCACTGGTCCCTCATTTATATTTAGAGATGATCCCCATTTCACCGCCTACGCATGTTTCCATCGCTTTCGTCCATGTGCTTCTTCCAATACGCTGAAATTAAGCGCTGATCGTGCGTCATTTACACTCCGTGTGGTGAAGAGTAGTCAAATTGCAACAAGGCTGTTTGCAAAGAGACACCACTGTTACTGTGTTGCACTGCAGAAAGGCTAGCAGAGGCTTTTAACAATTCTAAAGCAATGCTTCAACGCTTCTGATAGTGTGTACAAAGCAAGGCACCCGACGAAACCAAGAAAAACTGTACTGACTTGGGTTGCATTTCATGTACAGACAACCATCGTGCATGTGTTTGTCAGACAAAAATTACTGAGATGCAAACGGTTGGCAGGTCTCTTTGGAGTCTTCGATAATTTAAGCTTCAAGGTAATTCAATTATCTCTCTACGGTTTCTCCAAGGCCAAGGTAACGAGATTTTACTGCATACTGATGCTCTGAAACTAGCTTTGAGGTCTCGAGGATAACTACATAATTTACACACGTACAATGATGGTAACTATTTCTCTGCAACCTTGGCTTGCTTCTTAGAAAAATCTGAGCATATTTAAAGGAGACGAGGCTTCAGGTACTCACAGGACCGGTACACTTTGAAACTGTCCGTCTGTGGTGGAAAACAGCCGAACGAACCCGGAGAGCTGCCCTGGCTCGCCGACCGCCCACGCTTCCGGGGTCCTGCACGCCGAGATGCGTGGCACGCTGCTGCCAGTGTTCGCATGCCATAAACATCGCAATACAGACAGAAAACAAGAGCTATCAACTATGAACAGCTACAAGATGCGACACACAAATTCATAAACACACTGAACTTTTTTTTAGCAGAAGAAAAAAGAAGAGTAACATAGCTAGCTGCATGTGTCAATGCTGTAACTAGTGTTCCTCTATTATGCTCCTGCAGCGAGCAAAGTAGCGAGACTGTTTCCACGTGTTGCTCGTCGGACGTTCCGATCTGATGAGGGGTAGACTTCACAAATAGAGCGCTGCTTCCTCGCATGCAAAGATATCCTCGAGGCAACACGCGATTCTACTACATACAGACACGAGGCGCAATCTACCTGTGGTGCAGGCGGTAGGCAGGTGAGGTGGAGGTACACGCTATGCTAACTCTTAATTCAGCATTGTGTGCACTGTGAACCATTATCAGAGCACCGGGAGCACAACTGCTCATGTCAGAGATTTAGCGGAGGCGACGATGGTGCCTAGACACACCGTAGAAGCCGACGTCTTGCACCTTGGCTGGTTTAGAAATTTTCAGTACAGTCCTTCAGAGAGCAGCTCTTATGCAATCATTCGGCGGTAGAGCCGCGTCACCAATGTTGCCTGTGTAATTCTTTACCTCATTATGTCATGAAAACATTTACATAACTGTGCTGTAATAGTCTGTGCATTTTAAACAAGGAAAAAATGCATTGTTTCCGATTCGCCAGGTCTTGCGGGCTATGAGAAAGCAAGCAAACTACCGAATAACACTGGCAATGGTGTAATCGCGGCTCCTGGCATACGAGGGGCAACATTCCCACAGTGCTCGGAACGAAATGATGGACCTTCGCGCAACTTTGCTCCCTGCAGGAGCATATACAGGAACACTAGCTGCGGGAGCCTTGAAGTGGCATTCGTCAGCAGCAAACATAATTATTCTAGCAATAAAACTTTTCACTGCTAAAAAACAGCATTCAATGTCCTTCTGTAGATTTCTGAGAAATTTTCATTTTCCTTTCACCTTCAGAACATGTGGTACATTTTGTTTGGGGAATAAATGTGCTTTGGCCAGTAGCCCTCCACGTTACAGCGGACTCTCATTAATTTTAACTGATGCTTTGGGTTCCTTCAAGATCATCTATATAAAAAAGGATGCTATCCTTAGTGTAAGCTCTGTGTAACTTAAAGAAGCTTTTAGAGTTTGATCACCTTAGAGTAGAAATTATCAAACGTTAAACTAAAAATAAAACAACAAGGAGAGGGTTCCTGCAGAGAAATCTCAGTTTGAATTGAATTCGAGTCATGTGGTGAAAAAAATAAAAATAAAATAACCCTACCCTAAGAAGCAAGAGCAGCAGCAACTGCACAGTATACAAGTACAGTGAGACATGTAGAGTACAATGAACAGAAAACAACAATATAGTAGTAGTACTACAAAACACAAATAGAACAGCAGTGCAACCAACATAGAGAAGGCAGGCTTAAAAGTTATGGCATCATGGGGCTGAGCAGTACAAAGAGGAGATGCCGTATTTTACAAGGAGAGTAGGGAGTTTTTTTTTTTTTTATGCCACTCTTGGAACACTGCGACAACATGGTACAACATGACATCAGTGCACGCTACAATGACAAAAGGACAAGAACAAGCACTTACAGAAAGCAAAGCAACATAGAATGCAAAGGATAAACTACAGTCAAGCTCACTTTGTCAAATCAAAGCACTAAAGGAGTTATATGGATTATGTGAACTGGATTTATTCGGAACCGCAACGTACCCGTCGCCTGACATGCGGTGTGCCATCTCTGCCTCCGCACTAATAACGGCTGCAGTTATACTGAATGCTCGCTTATTAAGAAATGGAGGTGCTGCTACCATCAAATTATGCTTCAGGGCAACGGCACTGCGTTTTAGGTACAACGAACGACCTTGACTGCGAAGCTCATTTTACAGCTAACGAAGAGGTTCCGTAAACTTGCCCAGCAATCGAAAAATTTCAACTGCGCATCTCCAACCCACTTAATGACCAAACAGCTAGAGGTGCGTGAATATTCGAAACTTTAAAAGGTTTTCCAATATTATTTGCTGTTTGATTTGAGCTGCATCTTCATTATTGGAACTAGTATTCACAAATAATTTGAATAGTGAAAGTGCGGTTCACGGAGCTCGCAATGTCCAGAAATGACTAATTTCCAGCAGGTCTAAGCTGGCAGTGAAGTAGAGCTACATTTCCAAACGGGGCAGTAGCTTGAAACTGTCGCACGGCTTGTGACACAGCTTGCAGAGAACGGCGTGAGAGGGGGATTGCGGCCCATGCATCTTAAGCCACAGTGTCGCCGCATTTTTTCTGCGCTTTTCCTTGCTAGGAATCAATTGCTGACATCACTCCCCTAGCGAGGAGGTATTCACCTTGCAAATGCTTCATGACAGCATTCAGTAATCTCCCTTTTCCATGTGAGCAATGGGTCAAACTGTGATAGTGTCATATTTTATTATTTTTTACTGACAGCAACCATTACCAAATAATTCTAAGTAAGGTGCTGCTATGTGGTAAGTGATAATTTCTGCTTTTTTATCTTAAGATGCACTAAAATGCTTTCTGCAAACTTTGTTTTCGCTTTTATTTTGTTTTCTGGGTTTCTGTGAACCGTGCCCAGAAAGCCCTGGTTACTACAATCAAATTAGCATGCAAGCAAACTGTGGCAAACGCGCAACAACGCTTCTTCCATTCCTTGCATGCAGGTCGCGCTGTGTGAACTATGTGACCTACATTACCAAGTGCATTACACTTGGCGACGCGGTCGACAGCAAATGCCACTCCCTTTATCGTCACCTGTGCACACGGATCAGACAACTATGGTAGCAGTACACCAGAAATCATCAGCGGCCGGACTATACCACTGCAGGGCAAAGGCTGAGAGGCCTTTGGGAATAGAGGAATATGGGAGACCATATTCCTCTAATTAACTTTGTCCTCAGCCAGCAGCAACAGCCACCATATCCCCACAAAATCCCCAACTTTATCCAACCAGTGTGACTCTTCGGTGAACCCTGCTGTGCTCGCCTCCCCTTGCAATCTACTCTGTTACCCTAAGGAGCCATTGGTTACCTTGCCTTCGCATCACATGCCCTGCCCGTGCCCATTTCTCCGTCTTGATTTTGACTAGGGTGCAATAAACTTGCATTAGCTCGCCAACCCAATCTGCTCTTTTCGTGCCTCTCAAAAATGCACCTAGCATTTTCCTTTCCACACCCTGCTGCACTGTCGTCAGTTGAACCATTTCAATAACCTCCAAGTTTCTGCCCCATGAATAGAAAGCTACAACTACTATACACTTTTCTTGTGAAATTAAGTACTATATAAGTATATACACCGCACACGGTAGCATGAATGCTTCTCACTTTCTTTGTATCTGAAAAGCCGTATGGCAACGCTCACCTGGGCTCTGAGTGATGGTCGTAGTGATCGTAGTAGTAGCAGCAGTCACAGTTGCAGTGGCGGCCGTGGTAGCATTCGTGGCGGGAGCAGAGTCCTGGCTCGAAGCCTGGCCATCGGATGTGCTCGACGACAGGGTCCGACCAAGACGTGCTCCACGGCCCGCTGGCCCCCGCCCAACCGAGCACCTTTTTTTTCGGAACAGCACACTTGTGCGCCGGTTCACGCCAGATGGAATGGTAGACTGGACAGCTGCAAGGAGGTCAAAGTTGACATCATCCAACAGCTAGGCTGCAAGCCTGAACCACCGTATCTGCTGTATTTGTGCGTGAGATCGTTACAGAGCTCAACAAGTGGCACCACATATTTCAATACTATTTCACTCGTCACAATGGTCAGTGTTATGATGCGTCATCAAAAAAAAAAGAGGTTTGTTCTTGACAACACATTGTCCACACACAGGTTTGTGAGGACAAACACGGATGGCCTACCTCACTCATTCCACTTAACTATCCACGCTAATCAAGTGGAAGCAAATCTCACATTTCAAGAAGTATGCCACTTCCATTTTTATCAGTACAGTCGAACCCAAATACATCAAACTCGAAAGGGATAGCAAAATAGTTCGATATATCGATAATTCAATCTATAAACCATGCCATCGAATGAGCCTCTGTGCAACCCAGAAGCGTGAATAAGATGTACCCACGCTAGAAACGCACTTCCTGCAGTGACACGCCTGCTGGCACATTGTCAGCACACCATTTATCGCAAGTGCGGATATTCTGGCAGTTTGATATAAGCAACAAATCGATATACCTGGGATCAATACATCCAGGTTCAATACACTGCAGCAGCTGCAGTGTAGCACTGCTGAGTACGAAACAGAAGGTTCAGCGACTGTACCTCGACAGGGATGAATGGCGAAGCCACCCGTGTTACAAGGCTGTGATTTCACGTCAAGAATATCGAAACTATGAAACCATTCTGGGCCCTCCACTGCGGCTTTCTTTACTGCTAATGGAGTGCGAATGGCCGCATTCTGAAGCACAGCAAGAACAAAAGCGTCAACCCTGATGCATTTCTTCACTCTCGTTTGATTTGGCACACTTTCACTGTGTTCCGACTTTAAAAACTACTTTATTACAGAACAATTTAAATTAAGACCAACCACGAAAGCCAAGGTAGGAAGTGCTGCTTTTATCTTCCGAAATACACCTCTTGCAATGGTGCATTTGTATGACATGTTGTATACAGAGATGCCTCCATCGCTTTTCGATGGAGGTGAAAAGCAAGGTGCCCGTGTGCTGTGCGATGTCAGTGCACGTTAAAGAACCCCAGGTGGTCGAAATTTCCGGAGTCCTCCACTACGGCGTCTCTCATAGCCTGAGTTGCTTTGGGACGTTAAACCCCACAAACCAACCAACCAACAACTTTAGCGACTGCCAAAAATCAATTACTATCAAAATGCCTGCTCTGGCAGGGATGGAAGCAGGCTTGAGCATTTTGGAGCACCTTTTAAGCAATAAAGCAACAGTTTTGGAGCATTCAAATTACACTTTGGCGCATGTTTCTAGGATCAAAAGTTTATTAACTGCAATTTTCTATTTATGACATATAAATATATATATCTAATTAGATTCCTTTTTATCTAACGTTTGATGCTTTGCTGCCTATGCACGCATCTCTGACAAGGTAAGACAAACAGCCAAAACATGTACAGGTGCTTAAAATAACATGACCTGAGCAACAATTCAAGAAATACTAGCAGAAAACACAATGCCTACTTCTACACTTCTAGACTAAACATTAAGTTTGACTATTCTGACTCGATAGATTCACACGCGGGATCTACCACACATTGAAGTGCTCAAGGACCACCACTAGTTAGAAGTTCACATCTATGAGCAACACATTTTCGCTCTCTATCCTGAGCATATCCTTTTTGATCCTATGCCAATAAATTGCTGGATGCTGGTCATTAGCGTCTTCGGGAAGGATAGACTGCACATAAAGGTAGCGGTGTTGGGGCTTCCTTAATTTTAACACATTGTCGACAGGCCCTACATGGTTTCTGAACGCTGTTTCTAGTGATGGGCACCTTTATGGCATCACCCTCCTCCCCAGTGCTTGAAGTATGATTTTGTCTGAGATAGGCTTGACACGCTTATTACAAACAAAGAGGCTTGTTGGTGAAGTACCTGCTTGCTTTCACAGCTGAACCATTAGAAAAACTCATATAAACCTTTGTTGTTGGACAAGTTTGCTAACACCTCAAGGTACTCCACGGCAACCGCTTCGCACGCTGCTCTCAGTTCTCTTACCAATGACTGTTCAAAAGGCTGGGAGAAGGCGGTATGCCAGGTGCACAAAACATTTTTTTTCCAATTATTACCCTCCAATCGCTTGTGGCTTGTTTTAAATTTAATTTCAAATTTGTTATGCTCTATGCCTTTCTAGTTTATGCAAATTGGACACATATTAGGCCCTAAGCGAGATGCATTACAACTCAGCCATCGTTTTGACTACAGTGGGCCCTATAGCAAGTACATGCAACTCAAATCATGCAACTACCCTGCTATGCTTCTCACAGTTGCTTAGCTGAATTGCATGGGATTGCATTCTTTGTGGGCAAATACCATTGCCCACTGTGTTTCAAAAGCTCTCGTTCAGCTAAATTTGATGTCAATACACTTAGGCAACTGGTCAAGAGCAGTCTTTGAGCAATATTATGCTTTGGAGCAGGATGGAGCAAGGAAAGCAGTTTGGAGCAGATTAGAGCAAATAGAGCAGCACTTCCACCTCTGCCGCTCAAGGAGTCCCTGCACATTCAATTGATGCCTTATATGATTGCCTGAACAGGAGGCATTCTCCCAGATAGAAGCACATTCTATAATAAGGAAAGTTCCCCAACAGAAAGCATCAGCTTGGCGCTACATTTAATTGTGAACAGAGAACCTGAAGGACAAAGCACTATCAATGGTTTTCTTTTAAGCATCTTTTAGTTAGTATGCATGCATATTTTGCAGCACAGCTGTGAGATCACATTTCTGCTGTGTCCATCAGCACTGGCATGGCTGCGGGGAGTCATGTGATAACCGGCCTCAGGAAATCATGTGACCAGCATCATGACATTGTCACATGAGCCATAGTAAAAGGAGCTGTTTGCGATCAATGTGAGCACACTGCAATTGCACGCACAGACAAACACTTGCCTTCCGAGGAAAAGTGTCCCCCCAGGCGCATTCCAGATGAGCATGCCAGCGCTCTGAACGCCTGCGTACCATGGCTAGGGGGCCGGCCCCGACGTGCCAGCCCAGATCCAAGCGGACGGCGACCGCCACGGCGGTGGCCGCCGCTGGTCCCCCGGCCTCGGAAGCCTCCTTCTCGGGTACTGGGCACTGGTGCTGCGTGAGGAGGCGATGCCGGTGGTAGGGACACCGCAGGTGCAGTCTCTGCAGGAGCTTCGGTGCAAACGCAAGTTTTCCGTGAGCTGACGACCGGGAGCACAGCTTGCACACACTGAGAGATCATTACATGCACGGTTTTGCCACCACTGTGGTCCGTGCACTAAAAAAAATACATATATATATAGTATCCGCATTTTCTGCATTAGTCAGCGAGCTGGTATGCTTCCTGAGGAGTGAGCACGGATGTCCCCTCTTTCTCTAATGCGCAAACTTTTCATCAGAACTTTTGTCCACGACTGTACTTACACCTTCTATATGTAAATCCCTGCTCTTTTTGTAAAGGACCAGAGAAACGTTCACCCAATGGGCCTCTCCAAGCCAACAACATCCGAACTACAAATAGCACCAGTTCACCAACCAGCGGCAGCAAGACAGAATACAACAGAGACATGTTGAGAGAGAAGTCCTACTGAGCCATCATCCATGGTAGGGAAGATGATGGTCTCAGCTCTGAGCCAAAGAAAAGCAGACAAAATTCAAGCCAGCTCACCTGCTGGTCGAGGAGGCAGGTTGGGTGGGGGACGCTTGGGCGGCCTGCCACGCCGGCCCTTGACGACTACCTTTTGCGCCGCTGCTGTAATGAAAAAACAGTCTGTGTTACGGCCGGCACTGGAGCCACAAAGGCAGAACACTGGAACACTGGGCCGATGCTGTGTTGGGCGAGTTGGACGAAGTTCATTTTGGATGGGAAAAAAGCAGAAAAGGACGAAGGACAAAGTAACAAAAGCACACAGACGAGTACTGTACAGCGCTCGTCTGTGTGCTCTTGTTACTTCGTCCTTCGTCCTTTTGCGCTGTTTTCCCATCCAAAATGAACACTGGGCCTGCTGTTCCAGCATCATCCTTCCTGCTCCGTTCATGCTGCATGTGGCCCGGCTTCCCTCCCCCTTGAAATACATATTCTTCCCTCTACAAGTAAGTAATGTGTCACACACCTCGTTGCCGCACAACTGACGTGTGCATTAATTTTTCAGAGCGATGCATCAAGGTTGGGCAAAAGAGGCTTCTGTTACTGGGAAAAATGTGAACGAGGAGGGCAAAGAGACTCCAGCTATCCAAAACAGTGTACTTTGCAAGATTTAGCAACATGTCTCAGACACCTTCTTTTATTTTGTATTTTCTGCTACGTGCAAACCAGCTGAAGATGTCACTGAATTTTCTTCCTGCAATAACAATGGCTTGACACCTCCACCACAGCTTTGTTAATACCTGGCCGAAGCCAAACTCTGCTAATGCAGGCATTATTTTCTAGTTCTGAAGTGTAATTTTGCCTCCACTTAATGTTCAATTTCCCACTCAATAAATTGGTTTACAGGAAAGGAAAAGCACAACATCTGTGTCACACTTTTTCCATGGACACATGAACCACGCCTGTAAGGGAGGGAGGAAGGTGGGAGTGAAAGTGTTAAGAGAGAAAGAGATGAGGAGCAGAGGGCTATGGAGTAAATTCAACCACATGAAGATCTTTAATGTGCACTGAGATCTCACAGCACACGGACGCCTCCTCATTTCACCTCCATCGAAACACAGCCGCCATCGGTTGGGATCAAACCCGGGTGCCTTTGCACCAAAGTGTCCAACTGGGAGAACCTCCAAGCGGCACTGCTCACCATTTGCATCAGCTAGCCAGGCAATGCCAATCCCACATAGCTGCATCATTTTCAATGGGCGTTACACAAGCTAAACCTGACAGATGTATTCAAATGTATTCAACTGAATGATGTGGGCCACTGTGGCATTTTGGCATGACTAGGAACTATTTTGCACAATATGTGCAAAACTACATGAATCACTCGCCAACAACCTGGTCTTTATAGAACAGCAGCCTGGCTGTTCTATAAATTTCACAGAGGACTTCATTCCCTTCCCCTAGCAGGTAGAAATTTTCTTAAATTTGAAATCCCCTACAGCAAGGTGTATAAGCTTGATGTCTGCAGCCACAATTTATCGCTAAGATGAACATGAAAAAAGGAGCCGTCTCAAAACACCCTGCTCGGTGAGGCAGAAATCACGTACGTGCTCGATCGAGAAGGTGCATGCCAGTGATCGGATCATAGCCGATGCGTTCCGCCTTGGCTCGGGCCTGGCTGATCACAGCATTTCCCTGCAGGCAGCAAAAGCACAGGGAACATACCACTCTCCATGTTATCCTGCACTTTGAGACAAATGTATGTGCTGCGACTCCAGTATATTTGCAGAGCGACGCTAAAGACAAACAAAACCTCACCTCGAAGAGTGATGGGTTTGAACTTTCAATGGCACACAGGCTACATTTAACTAAAAGTGGAGCTCTTATAACCAGAAAAGATCCAAACTAAAGACAGGTAATTACTGACAATGCCCATTTCCACAAGTATGCTGCATGGATGTCACGTGATATTATCTGGTAGTGCACAGACTAGGAAACAAAGAATTAAGCGCATAAATATTAAGGTAGAATATTAAACTACTATGGCATTTCTGACAATCGCAGAAGAAAAACAAAACTATAAACAAAAGAACAAAGCAAACTCGTGCAACTTGGCATTATCCCCTACGCTGTGTGCTTGAATGAGAGCAGTGGAAAAAATAACATTAAATCCAAATTTCTCATAACCTTTTAATGGCAAACAAGGAAAACAAGTCACAAATTTCATTAAGAACAAAACCTTGGAGGAGTTTCACCCAGTATTCCTCCGAGATCAGTGCACTGCATAGCTCTATTTGGGCCGTGGACACCTCACCTGGTCACGCATTTTGACAGCCGCTCGGTAGTACATGGTGTCGCGCGAGTTGTATGTGGTGCAGTTGTCGACCACCAGGTGAAAATCGGCCTCGAATTCATCCAGGCCAGAGTACTCATGCCGCTTCAGCTTTTGCTCCATCGTCGAAAAGTCCATGGGCTTCGAAATGTAGTTCAAGTAGTCTGGAACCTGCAAAAAATGACCGGCACGACCATCTCAGGTTAAGCAATTAAAGCACAGCAGACAGAAGCTACTTGACGCGTTAAATTGCATCGCTAATGCACATGCAGTATGACGCTCCAGCACAACACAATATGAGGGACACAGAAAAAATGCCAGCTTTGGGTCCTTGATGCTTCATAATATTAAAAAATGTATTCTGTGAATTGTGCGAGTGACGACAAAAAGGGTGCAAGTTTTGAGAAAAATCTTGAGGCTGGTTTCGGCTGAAAGTTTGAAGAAATGTAACTACAATATCTGAAATAGTACAGGAAATAAGTGTGAAGGACTTTCTGGAAGTGCTGTCATGTCGCTAAGCTTGCAGTGAACTCAAAGCAATCTGCGATGTGCCTCAAAGCACTGCACTAGCATGCCGCACAAGATGCACTATTTTTCAAGATGTAACACTTTTGCACCCCATGTCAAAACGAACAGTAAATCAAAAGCTTTTTGGTGTACAGAAAGCCTATGTAGACGAGCTCTACCACCAGTCAGCAATGGAAAAAATCTTCCTTCTCATAGAAGAAGGTTGTGCCAGATATTTAATGGAAAAACTAGGTATAACTGTGAAAGCTACTTTAAAATGCCTTTCTAGGTTTCTCAATGGCAGAACCATTCCCGTAAAATTCGAGAATGCCATGCCAGGACGAACTTGTTTCCGAATTAATTTTTCATTAAAACTCTGCAACAGTGGAACTGGCTTTCAGAACTGCAATTGTGCTCTGCAAACGAAAAAACTGTAACCCCCTGCCTTAGGACAATGCGGAGTAATCCTTGACTAAAGAAAATAAAGTATATATATTGCCTATAGAAACAGCCTTACAGTGTTATGGTAGCTGCACACAAATATCAAGAAAAGAAAGGGGGCTTATTATTACTTTTGCTTCCTGAAGAGATAACAATTGATTACATGATTAAAGGGGTCACTATTATCTTCTTTTTCACTTCAAAATGATCTGTTCTCTTTCTTTACTATAACTTCTTTTTATATAACTGTAATAACTATAACATCTCTCTATATAACCATAACTTCTAAATAACTAATACCAATTGACCTTTCCTGCATGTGTCATAAATAAGGAACAGCCTTGAAATTAATGCTTCGTTTTATGATTCATCGCATGATGAATCACTGCCTTCAACAAACACCTTTTGAACTATTTTTGTCGATTTTCTCACCTCCTCAACAGGAATGTTTACGCAATCAGCCACAGCAATAAGGATGCTTATAGCACTCTGTGGTCATAGAGAACCTGCTGCTCACTCAAGGCCCCAAAGCAGACTATTTTGCCATGGAGATCCTGTTGGCCACAATTAAGATCCTACAACAAGCAATTTGGTCATGAACGAAGCTACTTGACACTCAACGTCTGGCATCATATTATTAAGTCGAAAGCCTTAATGTGCTCATGAGTGTCCATCCGTGCACACGTGTGTCCGCGAGAAGTGTCACACTTCTGCGCGAGATTCTGTGGGGTTCTGTTTATATTTAAAGCTGTGATCAATAATGATAGTTAGTTGTAGTTAGTAATAGTGATAGTTAGTGCTGCTGATGATGATAGTGACATAAACACTCATGACCGACTCTGACGTCATCAGCCATGACCGGACGCGACGCCATCATTGTAACACCCGGTCAAGTATAATAACCGGAACTGACGTCATCACAGTGCCACACCCCGTCATGACCGATGAATTCACTAGGAAATTCACGCATATAAGAAGCTGACCCTGATGGGCATCCAATCCAGGCATGCATGCTATGCCTTTCATTTGGTGCTTCCTCGCCGCACCACACAGCATACAGAAACAGACGCAGTAAATCAGGAATCAGCATCGTTTTAAACAAAGGCTTTCGCTTCATTGCACTTTTGTGATTCAAAGTGCCCCTTTCAATTTTTTGGTCACAAAGAGAACCTACTGGACATTTAAGATTCTGTAGCGCCTTATTATGTCATGGTGAGAACCTGCAAGGCACCATGAAAGAAGACAGATTAAACTCTCGCAACAGACAACATACTCCCCGAGAAAATCACTCACCTCACTGAGGTTCACAGGCTGCGCGAAGATGCCCGTGGGGTCGAGTTCGCGGAGCTGAGCGAGCAGGCGTCGCAGCAGCACATCACGCGGGCACAGCTGCAACTCGGTGGCCAGCTGATGGAGGCGCAGCTGCTCACGCTTGAGCTTCTCGCGCTTGCGCATCAGCTCGACGAGGAGGCGTGCACGTTCCAGGTCCTGCCGAAGCCTCTGCCAGAACTTGAGCTGCTCGCGCAGTCCACCAGCCTCGGCGTCGCGCAGCTCCCCTCGACGGCTGCCGGGGTGTGCCATCTGCAGACGTCGTAGGAGGGGCACACCATTGCGCGACTGCCGCTTGAGTGTCCAGTAGCCCAGCAGTCGCTCAAGAAACGCCTGCTTCCGCGCCAGGTTCGTAAGCGCGCCAATCTTGGCCAACCGGTCGCTCGGCAGCGTCGGGATGGAAACCACGGGCACTGCTGACCGCTTCTCAGCGAGAATCTTGCGCGCCTTGCGCATCTTCTCCCGTGACTGCGCTTTAGCCTTGGCCTTGCGCACCACGTCCACCTTGCCCCCGTTCTCAGAACCCTGTGGCGGTGGCATCATGCATATTTCAGCATAGAACAGGGTGACAAGTCAATGGTTGTTGCTCACCTATGCCCTCAAAATGCCCCCACATGAAAGCAATTATTTTTCAATGAATTTCCTAAAAAATAACCCTTTTCTTCAACTAACTTCTTTCACTATGGCACGAAAATAAGCGAAAATAATCCAGAGCCTTGCACTATGGCACTGTTTATAGCATTTGGGACTTTAACCAACATACCATACCACTGAAAAATATAATAGTACAACGTGCAAAAGGTAAGACCTAATGAAATGCATACATGATGTCCACATGTAAACTGATCAACAACATTAAATAAATGTAAGCTGCCTGATTGCTGCTAACAAAATTCGCATATAGTTGAGCTTGCTACAGTGCTGACATATTTTTTTTTGCAAGCTAAATCAAAACATTCAACTAACATCCAACTTCCAGGATTCAATCTGCTAACCAGTGCCTCCTGTAGTACACTGCCCGCAGCGTCACGCCAGTTGCCACAGTATTAAGCGTATTGAGATTGTTCGTTTGTTTCACAGAGGAACTATGTGGTGGCGCTAGTCTAACACCCATCCTCAATAATTTTTTTTTAATTTTTTTTTAACATTCTTATTTGTAAGTATTGCTAATGCAGACAGTATGCTATAAGTGTTAAAAATAGTGCCGTTTTGGAAAGTATGCACATGTCTACAAATATGTCTGTTAGAGAGTAATTTGACGTCGCGGATGCAAGGGGGGCCACGTTAACGCCCTGTTCTTTAGCCATAACTGGGAAAGGGTAATGGAAGAGGGTCAGGCAGTTAAGCAGACCCGTCACGCTGCAGCAACTGCCTAAAGCAGGCACTGTGCTAACAGATGAACACAGATCTGTGAGGTATGCAAGATGAGTTGGCCCTGCTGTCGCCTGCACGGCCCGACCGACTGGGGGTGAAAAGAAGGCTTAGCGTCCTTAGGAATACAGCATGTTGCACAATTACAGGCACGCTGTAGAATGCTACTCCCAGCTAAACAGCAGAATCCTTGCAGTTCAAATTTCACACAGAAATGGGATTTTGTCGTCAATATTTTTGAATAACAAATTTGTTTGGGGTACTTGCCTGATTCTATCGGAAGAACTCATACGTTCTTATCGTATTCAGTAGCGGCGAAGCAAGATAAGCCGCTGTCCCAACGCCGGTACCGGAGGCACCATCTTGTGCTGTTTCCCCAACTGTCATTACAGCAGGAGAGGCAATGAAAGGGTGTTGCAAACAGCACAAGATGGTGCCACTGATGCCAGTGCTGGGGCAGCGGCCTCCTTTGTTTCGCCGACGCCAAATACGATAAGAACATCTGGCTTCTGATTGAATCGGGCAAGTAGCCCAAACAAATTTGGTATTAAAAAATACTGACGACCATATTCCATTTCTGTGCGAAATTTGAGCTGCGAGGATTCCACGGTTTAGCTGGGAGAAGCATTCTACAGTGCGCCCGTAATTGTGCAACGTGCACATAGAAGTGAAAGATTTCAAAGTGTTTTCTAATTTTACGCCGCACCTATGATGTCGTGTTATTTCTTTTTGGTATAGAGCAACCATGAACATCCTAGAGTAGACTGCAAAACTATGAAACCTCATTACAGAGTCTGAGTATTTTTAAATCACCACGAAACGTACGGGGATACAAATCAGGAACAAGGTTCATAGAAACACATGCATGAAGAACTTCCAAAAATAATTTTCCGGTTCCCGACAGCATAAATAAACATGGCAGGTGGTTAAAAATTAGCGGATGTTTTGAAAACAAGTGTGACTATGTCATTTTGAAGCAACCAATTTTCAATGTGCCTCGATAAATGTGCATTGCAGTGACTGACATACCCCTAAAAAACGTAGCTATCCGCAAGATGCCTCTCGCAATCACGACAGCTTCTCGTGTTGTCCGACATGCTGCCTCGCAGGCTGCGTTTCCTTTAACTGCCACTCAAATGACACAAACTGGGGCAGTCATCACACAGTATGATAAACGAACCATGCGCAGCAGTAGACGATCAAAATGCCCCATTTACTCACAGCATTCGCGGGCGACGTCCGCACTCTACGCCGCCATCTGTTACAGCGGCCCGCTCTTCGTTCCCTTGTCATGATGTTTGAGAAGTGCTTTTTGAATATAGTTTTCACTAGACTGCGCATCTTAAACAACTGTTATTCATAAGCAAATTCAGAGCATACATATCGGGCTGCAAGAAAAGCATGCACGATAAGGAGAAACACCTAGCGGACAACGAGCCTGTCGGCGGTAAGTACGGCTTCACAACAAATTTTTAGAGGCGTTTTAAAAATAGATTGCCTCCGTAATGACATAGCATACTTTGTCACACATTTCTTCAAAACTGTCGCCAACATTTAATGACCGACCACCTTTCTTGATGCTCCGCGAACCGAGAAAAACATTGTGGTAAGTTGTGTTTGCATGTGTTTCTGTGGGTCACCCTCCTAACTTGCACACCAATATCTATTGTGGCGTTGTAAACATACTGCGCCTCTCAAACAGTGTTTCAATTCTTCATAATTTGTTTTAGGATGTTCACGATTGCGCTTTGCCAAAAAAAATTACAAGGGTTCAACGCTGCTGAACCAAATATTGAGCGAAAGCATTAGCTGCGGGTGACCGAGCGTTCTTTTTTTCTTCTTCCTCAGCCCATATATAAAGCCTCGCTTTAACCAACCCATATGAACGTGCCTTAGTGGCCTATAGGGGTAACGTGAATGCCAGGGAATCAGCAGGCTGATTCTGACATAACCGACCCATGTGAAACGATACCCAAGTTGGCAGCTCCTGGCAGCCAGTGTGTCACGTGGGTAATACATAACTGCGGCCGGGTCATGTGAAGGCTTGAAAGAGAGAGTAGTATTGCTTTCGCAATAAAAAACAAAAACCCACCACTTTGAAATATTTCGCTTCCATGTATTCCGTTGGGCATTAACCCTACTTTTCACCACCAATCTCTTGAGGCGTCGCGAGCGCCCCCTTTGTTTGTATGTTACCATAACGAGTAAAGTTGCTTGCCAGGATATCTTTTTTTTTATGTAATTCTGACAAACTGAGCATGCAACTAAGCCCAGCTACAGATAATATGAGACTGCTTCCTCAGGTAGCTATCGCAAGTGCACAATCACATTATCAGCAAACTTAGCATATATCTAAGCAAAACTAGTCTGCAATACTTTTCCTTGATTTATCTCATGTTCCCTTCCCTTTTGTCACTGTGCCTTATGGCAAATATCTCAAATTAAAAAAAAAAAAATATATATATATATATATATATATATATACCCATTTTTGATACTCGGAGTAAATTTACTCAGTTGGACGTCCTATTATGTGCATGTGTGTTCTCCTTTCTATACCTTCCTTTTTTCCTGCACCGTGTGGGTCATTCGCAAGCACCCAGCATGCACTTACACCCAATTTTACCAACACCAATGTCAAATTTGGAAATGCATGGCTGCATGGGCCAGCTGGTTAAGTTCTGTGGTATCTGGCGATCACAGGGCAAAAATAGATTAACACACACAAAAAAAAAAACACACCAGACAGGACAGGTGTTGCACTTGTAAATTATTTTAATGATGAAAGCCAAACCCTTAATACACAAAGTCTCTGAACATTCAATTAAAAGTGCAGTGCCTATCGTGCCTTGTGAGTTCCTTGTGGGCCCATACTTTAGAAATGTCCATGAAATGAACAAGTCCACTTTGGACTGCATTGGTTTGATTGGTTTGAGCCCCAAATGCGGACGCGACGACGACAGCCGACTCATCTTTCTTACCATATGATTGATGCTGAATTTGCACTAGTCACAGTAGCACTGATGATTGCTATGCAAAAGTGAATACTGATGAGAATTACTGATATGCACCAAGAAGTCATGTTTAAAGTGTTTTCAACCTAAAACAGGCATCTGTGTTCGATGTAAAGGCGGTGTGACCTTCTATGCAAATAACGTCCTCCAAGACGTCGACGGTGAAATTTGGCCTTTCTGGAGCAAGACAAGCTGCCCAGATGTGGATACGGACAGTCTTAGGGCCTGTCTTTTCACACTGTGATCGCTTGTCACCATGGGTTTAAGTAGAGGGCTGCACTCGAGAGCACAGGTAAGCATTGCATAGAGGGATGCAGCAGCAAGCAAGCAGGGTGGGAGCAGCGAAAGCAGGCATGAGGGCAGGGTTACCGGGTAATGGGGGCTGGCTGGCAGGTGAGGCGGGGGGGTGGCAGCGGCAGCTGGTGACGGCGGGGGGGAGCTACTCACGGGCGCAGCGGGGGCATGCACATCGCAGTAGGCCGCCTTGCGCACGTGCAGCCCCGCGGCTTCCTCGAGGCGCATGTAGAGGCCTGCCTGCTGTGCACAGGTCACATGAAAGGCAGTGTAGCAGTTCGCACGGTGGCACTGAATGCAAGCACCAACACCACGCTGCTTGCAAATGTAGCAGGTGAGCTTCCAGCGTGCAGCTGGAATGTTGCTCAGGCTGTCGATGGGCTCGAGGAAAACGGTGTTAGCAAAGCACACCTCGGGCACCCACAGCGCACACACCACGTGTGCCCAGCGGCCGTCGTCTGTCTGCTTGAAGGCCCCGCCCTTGTTGGGGCAGAGCACGCAGTCCACGGCACGCGAAGGCGACTGCAAACACCGGCGGCACAACCACTGGCCCTCGGGGATGTAGGGCACACCGTAACACTCCTGGTGCACTGCCAGATTGCACATGTCGCAGAAGAGGATGGCATTGGAGTTTTGGCACTCGCCGTCGCTACAAATGGCGCATACGGCATCTTCGTCAATCGGTGGTCCGAGGTCACGACCACTGCTCTGGCTCTGGAAGTATGACT
Organism: Amblyomma maculatum; assembly: GCF_055883805.1. Taxonomy (NCBI): domain Eukaryota; kingdom Metazoa; phylum Arthropoda; class Arachnida; order Ixodida; family Ixodidae; genus Amblyomma; species Amblyomma maculatum. The sequence goes on along the minus strand of NC_139352.1, from coordinate 78,296,081 downwards.
CTTTCTCAAGCCGGTCCATAAGCAGCTCAAACGTGTCGCAGCTGACCTCCCCAAGACCCTCAACGCGCCGCCGGTTGTTCATCAGCTGTAGCCAGGCACAGTCTTCCTCGTCCATGTCATACTCAACTGCCTCGTCCAGTTCCTCAGCCGATTTCTCCATGAAGCGGTAGTAGGAGGCCGGCCGCGGGGGAGCATCTGGGGGGTCGTAGTCCGCCACCAGCCGGAACGATGCCTCGGGCAGCTTGGCAAGCTTGTTTCCACCTCCACCAGCAGCTCCGGCAGCGGGTTCCGGTTCGCTGGCTGCCCCAGCCTCTGGTTCGGCTGCCACCAAATCCAGTGGCTCGCAGATGTTGATGCGGTGAAGGCAGCCATCGAGGTCCACTTCCACAATCTTCTGCAAGGTCCCACAAGAAATATGGGTTGTTAACAGTGACTGTGAGAATGATGACAGAGCAGAAAAACAGACCAAGTACTAATCTACCCAAATGGTAAAGTATTTCTAATTCTGACTGGATTACTGAAACAGAAATCTTGTAGTAGAGATGAAGGGGTTCCTTCTGGAAACTATTTAGTTCGAGATGGAACGTCTTCTTTTTCCAGCTGCATGAAAATTTCCAGTTAGCTCCAGCTGAAATATTTTACTTCTAGCTGGAAAAATCAATTTCCAGAAAATGCTTTTCAAAGTGAAATCAGCTGCTCCATTATTATGAGGGCTATAGCAGTAATAAATGCAAAATCTATCAACATTGTGAGGTTGCCGTTGGTTCAGAATATGTGTAAATTAGTCAGCCAAGTAAATATAAATGACGTAGAAGTAAAAGAACTGTGAGTTGAGCTAGTTGGTGCATGATTTTTTTAAAATACACAGCGCAACAAACATAGGACAAGCGAGTAGACGGGAACAGCGCTGTTCCCGTCTACTCGCTTGTCCTATGTTTGTTGCGCTGTGTATTTAAAAAAAAAAACGTAGAAGTACATATGCTGTGTGGCATAAGGAATAATAATTATAATAATAATAAAAAGAACCAAGAAGCAGCAGGCAAAGAACAAATGATCACAGTGTATGCAGTACCCTAATATCATGATGAAAAAAGTGAACAGGAACAAGGTCAATAATAAAACAAAAAGCACATGTCAGTAATGTTATTTTTACCATATTATATATGACTGGCAACCGCAGGTTAACTGTACTGTCTGCTCATTTTCTGCTGTTGCTCACAGCATACTACTGTATTTCTGCTGATTACCAGAGGAGCAGTGCCCACTGTTTGATTTTATTGAGTTAGCCTCAAGAGGGAGACCCTTAGCATACATGACGCGTTTGGCTAGACGAGCTTCGTCCACATTCAAGATGTCAAGTATATGAAACATGCAAAGAAAAATGCAATATCTATATCACTTTTCGAGAGCGTATTTCTTCAATGCAACACAGTCCCTTGAAATCTCTCTTACATTCACATAAACCCCATCAATAAAAACACGTTTGTATAGCTACATGACATCCCCAAACCAATCCTCTTTGCTACACACAGAACAAGTGGATACCTACTGTCACGATGGTAGCGAAGCCATGCAATTGCTCCGAGCCGGCCATAAGCTGTGCAACTACCTCTTACGAAGGAAATGGTGTCTTTAGGAACCCTCAAAGCGATTACAAAACGAACGCAATGAAACGTGGAAGGCTACCACTCGAAGCCATCGAACGGATGAGCCAACAGCTGTTCTCGCGGATAACAGCACTACGTCAGCATCGCCGAGAGCTCATTTCCGTGCCCAGGCAACGCCTGCAGTGCCTCGTGAATGCTTCAGAGCATTAAAGCGGCTCCGTCAAGACGTGGCATCGAAAAGAGCGCCGGGTGCAGCGGCAGCGAACAGCTGCATGCTCCACTACAAGATCGTGGCAGAGGCGCTGTTGAACACGCACATCGTTTACGGCTCTCGGACGGAGGTGCGCGGCACGCCAGCAAATAGCTGAGAGGTAAAGCAATCGGAAAAGCGATAATCCAATACAGAGCCGATGCACGGCAGCCGATCCACCACTCGCGCTTACTCACCTGTGCCTCGGCATACGTGAGAGCCTCGCGGGCCGCTGGTATGAGGCCCGGCGGCGGTGTCGGCGAGCGCCGGTTCTGCCGGTGGTGCCACCGACCGCGCTTTCCCTTCTTGCTGGGAGCAGCAGTATGTTTCTCTACGGCGCTGCCGCCGTCGTGCTCGAAGTTGTACAGATGGAACTGAATGCCGGAGTAGGTCTTGTAGATGCGGCCGCAGTTGGGCAGCGGACACTCGTACGGAGGCTTGGTCGCGCGCAGGTTCTGACAGAACGCGCGCACGTCGAAGCTATTCGCCAACATGGCGCGCGCCTCGGGTCCACAGACGACCCGAAGGCCGCTTTTCCGCCGGCACCAACCCCTAGGAGGGGCACGCACTCACGCAGTCACACAAACGCGATCGCCAAGCTGCGGCGGCAGGCACAGCCGCCCGCCGCCACCGCGCTCTTGCGCCGATCACGGCGGCGCATTCCCGCCGCTTCTCTGTACACTTCACGACCGCACACAGGGCTTCGTTGAGCTCGCCGATCTGCGGCTATGGCCTACGGCGCCTGACGGCGCTACGGGGAGACTCGTTCTTCCAGGCAGTCAGGATTACCGTTAACGCCAGCAAAAGAGAAAAGAAAACACACAATCTCTGTTGACCGACCCTGTTGATCGGCTGACACAGCACACCGGCGACACCGGCCACCGCTTCCCGAGGTTCCCGCAACGTCCACTAGAGATTCGAGCGCGATGGGTGTTCGGACATTCGTGCTTATCATCATCAATAAGAGTTAAATTGATTATTGACGATTTATTTTCCTCATTGCGTATTTTGCTCTCAAAGTTGCAGTCAGCGCAAATCACGGTGGTTATCTGGTTATCTTCCATCGACAATAGCCGAACACAGTTGACATTTGGCGCCTTTTTCAAAGCCGTCAGCCAGCGCCTAAGATCAACTCAACCAGTAACCAGAGAAAGCTGGCATTTGCATGCAGATTGGGTCACGGGTGCATATCAGGGCCGCAATTTATTGCAGGAGAAAAGCACGCACGCACACACACGCAAATAGCAAATGAAATGTGGGTACAAAGATTTCAGGAAGCATTAAAAAGTACGAAGTGGACGAAATCAGGACCGTCCACAGCGGCTTACCTCATAGTCTGTACACTGCTGTTGTGGCATTACGGCAACCAGTAAGCAGACAGCGGAACGCGCTGTCATTTCGGCAAGGTAACTATCAGTTTTTGCTTCTCCTCCTGATAATTATCAATCAATGCCCAATAAAGGAGGCTATGGCCCACTGTAACGTCCACATGAGGCCAAGCCAACACCGCTTTTACTTGCAAGGTCACTCCGCACGCCGGAGTAACTTCATGAACTTATGCCCATGCCCATTTTAAGGCAAAAACATTTAATGCCTCATAGTTGTCAGAAGGTTAACAATAAATCACTAAATAAACCCGGTCTCCACTGATAATTGAATATCCATTGGATTCCCAGCCCAGCGCATTACCAAGTGGGCCACGCCCTGTTTTTTCTTTATTGCCTGGTCTTGATACGAGAACAAAATCAACAAAAATCAGTCAAATGCTATTTACATATGGCACGATAAAATTCACGCATACACAACAAAGGCTCTAGCCTTGAGAGCCACTCGGTCTCAACTGTGGCCTTTGCAAAGATAGATAGGTTAGTCCCTCTCCACTTTTCAGCTTTATCCTTTATCTCTTTAGTCTGCCCTCTCCAATACTGTTCACTGCCACGGTAAGCCATAAGCGGAACTCCCAAGTACCTATCTGGTGTCGTCGTCCAAGGTCCAAGGCACACTGATAAACCGTTCAGGCGTAGATGGCCACCTTCCATGCCAGAGTCCGAGACCTCCACTACCGGTGGCGCGACTGAATTTGCGCAAACACTTCACAGCTTGGCATATGCCCCCATCATCATCGGTAAAAACTGCGATGTCGTCTGCATATGCTAACAGCTTTACTTCGGCTGGTTGTACATTGAATCTCTGAATGCTATTATTCTTGAGTATTTTCAAACAAAGGGTCTCTATATAGATGCAAAATATGAGAGGGCTGAGGGGACAGCCCTGGCTTACGGAACGCTGTACACTGATGGGGTCCCCTAAACATTTGTTAACAATCAATCTCGTCGTGCAGCTCCGGTACACCAAAGCCACGCCCTCACGGACAACAGAACTGACATTCACATGGTCTAAAATGGCAAACAGCAGTTCGTGAGCGACACAGTCAAATGCCTTTGCTAAGTCAATCTTGAAAGAGGCCACCCGACCATTACTGTCATCACAGTATTCTAATACACTGCGCGCTTTATGGATATTGGTGAAAATGGAGCGCCCTTTGATCCCATACTCCACGCTTGTGAGCGCTCCGGTATGCAGTAACCAGTCAACTTATTTCATTTGTTTTCGGAATAAGCACAGTGTGGGACGACCCATATGACGGAGGAAGAGCCTTTCTATTTCGCGTTTAAGTACTTTATAATTTATAAAAAATAATATATATATATATATATATATATATATATATATATATCGTGTCGTGTGGGCACAGTGGGAGGCGGCGGTGTAGCCGGGTCGGGACTGCTCTCGGTTGACATAACGATGGTGGTTGTTGCCAAACGGCGACCGGAACGTAGCTCCAGCGAAAGGCAGGGCACAAGGCAGTAAGGGGATCAAATTTCACCTCCACCACGTGTGAAAGAAGGCCAGGTCGAGACGCCAAAGTCGTGACGGCAAGGCAAGGTACGCCGTGTCAGCGTTTTAATCTGATGGAGAACCCAGGCGCGTGCTGGAGCCGGCGCCGCGGGACGATGACGATGGTCTGTACAAAAGAAAGAAGAAGAGTATGGTATGTACAAATGAAAGAAGATCCGTGGAAGGCTCACAATATATATATATATATATATATATATATATATATATATATATATATATATATATATATATATATATATATATATAATAGGCCGTCATTGCACCCGCCACCGGTTCGGAGGTGGTGGACGAGGGCGCGCGTCTTTCTCTCCCTCTTCTTTCTTGTCTATTTTCTCTTTTGTCCGCACGAGCCCCGCCGGGGTGGTGCAACGTGGTAAGACGCCCGACTACTGTGCCGGAGTACCCGGGTTCGAACCCGACCTCGGCGGCTGCGTTTCGATGGAGGCGAAACGAAGAGGCGTTCGTGTGCTGTGCGATGTCAGCGCACGTTAAAGATCCCCAGGTGGTCAAAATTACTCCGTAGCCCTCCACTACGGCTCCTCTTTCTCTCTTTCCACTTTCACTCCCACCTCATTCCCTTCCCTTACGGCGCGGTTGCGGTGTCCACAGAAAAAAAAGTGAGACAGTTACCGTGCCTTCCCTTCCTATAAATAAATCTGTTTTTTTTTTTTGTCCGCACGAGGGCCCCGCCGGGGTGGTGCAGTTAAGACTCCTTAGGTGCAGTGGTAAGACGCCCGACTACTGTCCAGAGTTCCCGGGTTCGAATCCGACTACGGCGGCTGCGTTTCGATGGAGGCGAAACGAAGTGGCGTCCGTGTGCTGTGCGATGTCAGCGCATGTTAAAGATCCCCAGGGGGTCGAAATTACTCCGTAGCCCTCCACTATGGCTCCCCTTTCTCTCTTTCCACTTTCATCCCACCTTCATCCCGTCCGGCGCGGTTCAGCTGTCCGCAGAGCAAGTGTGCCAGATACTGCGCCTTTCCCTTCCTGTGAACCAATTAATTAACCTGCCCGCACGAGGCAGCGGAGGTGGCTCAGCTACAGAGCCAGTAGCAGGCCCGTGCATTTTCTTTTCTTTCTTCCTACAGCCACAACAATGGCTGGTGCCCGATTGAGTTTTAGGAAGGGAAAGGCGCGGTAACTGTCTCACTTGTTTTCTGTGGACACCTCAACCCCACCGTAAGGGAAGGGAGGAAGGTGGGAGTGAAAGTGGAAAGAGAGAAAGAGGAGCCGTAGTGGAGGGCTGCGGAATAATTTCGACCACCTGGGGACCTTTAACGTGCGCTGGTGGTGTTGCCAGCACACGACGCCTCTTCGTTTCGCCTGCATCGAAACGCAGCCGCCGAGGTCGGGTTCGAACCCGGGCACTCCGGCACAGTAGTCGGGCGTCTTACCACTGCACCACCCCGGCGGGGCATCGTGGGCAAAGTGTGTCCCGCTTTTGTTGTGGCTGTAGGGAGAAGGAAGTCACCTCCGTTGCCTTGTGCGGAAAAGACGCGCGCCGCAACAGCCGTCGTCCACCACCTAAGGCGGTGGCCTAGCGATTAGCGGCGCATGCTTTTTCAATGGGCGTCACGTTGGACGCGGCGCTAGCTTGAGAGAGCCTATAATACTAGTACTACTACTACTACTACTAAATAATAATAATAATAGTAATACACAGTAATATTTCTCAGCTAATTATTATTATTAATATTATTATTAGTAGTAGTAGTAGTAGTATAGAGGAAGACTCGTTTCACGAAGTTGGCACTGAATTGTCTAGTTAACGACCGAATTAACTGGCTAAATATTATCTTCACAGTTTTAATTAATAATAATAATAATAATAATTGGTTTACAGTAAGGGAAAGGCGCAGTATCTGTCACACTTGTGTCTGTGGACACCTGAACTACTCCGTAGCCCTGCGCTACGGCTCCTGTTTCTCTCTTCCTCCCTTGTGTCTGTGGACACCTTCATCCCTTGGTGTCCACAGACACAAGTGTGACAGCTACTGCGCCTTTCCCTTCCTGTGAACCAATTAATATTATTATCATTATTAATTAAAACTGTGAAGATAATATTTAGCCAGGTGTTTTGGCCGTTACCTACAGACAATTCAGTGCCAACTTAGTGAAACGAGTCTTCCTCTATACTACTACTACTACTACTACTACTACTACTACTACTACTACTAATAATAATAATAATAATAATAATAATAATAATAATAATAATAATAATAATAATAATAATAATAATAATAATAATAATTATTATTATTATTATTATTATTATTATTATTATTATTATTATTATTATTATTATTATTATTATTATTATTATTATTATAGTAGTATAGTAGTATAGTATAGTATAGTATAGTATAGTATAGTATAGTATAGTATAGTATAGTATAGTATAGTATAGTATAGTATTATTATTAGTAGTATAGGCTTTCTCAAGCTAGTGCTGCCTCCAACATGACGCCCATTGAAAAAGCATGCGCCGCCAATCGCTAGGCTGCTCGGCTCCTGGGGGCGGTAGATGCTAGTCGGAACAGCCCGATTTCTTCGTCTCTTCTGTCGTTTTGTCTCTTGCGGAGCCACCGTACCGAGCAAACCCAAATACGCGTCCCGGCCCCGTAGGGCCAGGAACAGCCACCCTTCACCACGTCCCCTTGCTTGATTTATTTATAGGAAGGGAAAGGCGCGGTAACTGTCTCACTTGTTTTCTGTGGACACCGCAACCGCGCCGTAAGGGAAGGGAGGAAGATGGGAGTGAAAGTGGAAAGAGAGAAAGAGGAGCCGTAGTGGAGGGGTATACGGAGTAATTTCGACCACCTGGGGATCTTTAACGTGCGCTGACATCGCACAGCACATTCCCTTTGGCTACCGTGAGGATGATAGCGGGAGAGAAAGAGAGACAGAAACAACTTTTAGGCCTGGCGTGGCCCCCAGGTGGGGGCGCGAGTGACAGATACTGCGCCTTTCCTGTAAACGAATTAGGGAACGCCGGTGAACTTTGATGCGTTCGATGAAATTCTAGGTGGTGTTGGTTCAACAAGGGGCGCGCGATGTACCGTCACGACAGGTCATGACGTCACAAAGCGATTCATGCATGTACAAAGCTGACCCGCCGGGCGTCCGTCCCAGGCGTCCGTGCGGCGCCTTTCATTTGCCGCTTCCTCGAACGCCGCACCACACAGCAAACAGAAGTAGACCCGTCTAGGAGGCGTTAGTAAAGCAGGCATCAGCGGCATTTGAAATTGATTTACAGGATAGAAAAGGCGCAGTATCCGTCACATTTCTCCGCGGACACATGTGCCACGCCGTAAAGGAAGGGAGGAAGATGAGAGAAAGAAGAGAGGGAGATAGAAGTGCCGTAGTGGAGGGCTTCGATCCACCGCGCTATAATGGTTTTCGCCTCATCGCACTTTAGTGGTTCAAAGTACCCTCTAGAATTTTGTTGCGAAAGCCACATTACGCCAGGTTTCAGCTCGTCTCGTAGCCGGTGGCCCGTGGGCACGAATGACCTTGAACAGCCGTTGCCTAGCAACCGTTTCAGCCGAGCTCCGCTGCTGCTCGCTCCCGCCAGATGTTTTGACTTGTTTTGCTGTGAAAGCAACACTCCAACGAGACCTCGGGTGGCCGCAGCTACGCCGTGAAGAGGCGTAGCTATGGTCTCCTCCATAAAAAAAAAAAAAAAAAAAAAAAGAAAAAAAAAAACATCTACCGGGTCCCTTGAATCCCCAGCCGAGCGCTTTAACTAACTGAGCCACGCCCGGAACCATTAATATCGTAGCTTCATTATCCTTCTCTAGCCTGAGGACGATATTAGTGATGATGATATGCTAGTCAGCGGCGTATTTCGGGCGAGCGTGTACTCGGCAAGAGTGCTCACTCGAGCCTCTGAGAGGGTGACATTACAATCAGCCTGCCATGACAACGATATTAGTGATGATGATATGCTAGTCAGCGGCGTATTTCGGGCGAGCGTGTACTCGGCAAGAGTGCTCACTCGAGCCTCTGAGAGGGTGACATTACAATCAGCCTGCCATGACAACGATATTAGTGATGATGATATGCTAGTCAGCGGCGTATTTCGGGCGAGCGTGTACTCGGCAAGAGTGCTCACTCGGGCCTCTGAGAGGGTGACATTACAATCAGCCTGCCATGACAACGATATTAGTGACGATGATATGCTAGTCAGCGGCGTATTTCGGGCGAGCGTGTACTCGGCAAGAGTGCTCACTCGGGCCTCTGAGAGGGTGACATTACAATCAGCCTGCCATGACAACGATATTAGTGATGATGATAGGCTAGTCAGCGGCGTATTTCGGGCGAGCGTGTACTCGGCAAGAGTGCTCACTCGGGCCTCTGAGAGGGTGACATTACAATCAGCCTGCCATGACAACGATATTAGTGATGATGATAGGCTAGTCAGCGGCGTATTTCGGGCGAGCGTGTACTCGGCAAGAGTGCTCACTCGGGCCTCTGAGAGGGTGACATTACAATCAGCCTGCCATGACAACGATATTAGTGATGATGATATGCTAGTCAGCGGCGTATTTCGGGCGAGCGTGTACTCGGCAAGAGTGCTCACTCGGGCCTCTGAGAGGGTGACATTACAATCAGCCTGCCATGACAACGATATTAGTGATGATGATAGGCTAGTCAGCGGCGTATTTCGGGCGAGCGTGTACTCGGCAAGAGTGCTCACTCGGGCCTCTGAGAGGGTGACATTACAATCAGCCTGCCATGACAACGATATTAGTGATGATGATATGCTAGTCAGCGGCGTATTTCGGGCGAGCGTGTACTCGGCAAGAGTGCTCACTCGGGCCTCTGAGAGGGTGACATTACAATCAGCCTGCCATGACAACGATATTAGTGATGATGATATGCTAGTCAGCGGCGTATTTCGGGCGAGCGTGTACTCGGCAAGAGTGCTCACTCGGGCCTCTGAGAGGGTGACATTACAATCAGCCTGCCATGACAACGATATTAGTGATGATGATATGCTAGTCAGCGGCGTATTTCGGGCGAGCGTGTACTCGGCAAGAGTGCTCACTCGGGCCTCTGAGAGGGTGACATTACAATCAGCCTGCCATGACAACGATATTAGTGATGATGATATGCTAGTCAGCGGCGTATTTCGGGCGAGCGTGTACTCGGCAAGAGTGCTCACTCGGGCCTCTGAGAGGGTGACATTACAATCAGCCTGCCATGACAACGATATTAGTGATGATGATATGCTAGTCAGCGGCGTATTTCGGGCGAGCGTGTACTCGGCAAGAGTGCTCACTCGGGCCTCTGAGAGGGTGACATTACAATCAGCCTGCCATGACAACGATATTAGTGATGATGATAGGCTAGTCAGCGGCGTATTTCGGGCGAGCGTGTACTCGGCAAGAGTGCTCACTCGGGCCTCTGAGAGGGTGACATTACAATCAGCCTGCCATGACAACGATATTAGTGACGATGATATGCTAGTCAGCGGCGTATTTCGGGCGAGCGTGTACTCGGCAAGAGTGCTCACTCGGGCCTCTGAGAGGGTGACATTACAATCAGCCTGCCATGACAACGATATTAGTGATGATGATAGGCTAGTCAGCGGCGTATTTCGGGCGAGCGTGTACTCGGCAAGAGTGCTCACTCGGGCCTCTGAGAGGGTGACATTACAATCAGCCTGCCATGACAACGATATTAGTGATGATGATAGGCTAGTCAGCGGCGTATTTCGGGCGAGCGTGTACTCGGCAAGAGTGCTCACTCGGGCCTCTGAGAGGGTGACATTACAATCAGCCTGCCATGACAACGATATTAGTGACGATGATATGCTAGTCAGCGGCGTATTTCGGGCGAGCGTGTACTCGGCAAGAGTGCTCACTCGGGCCTCTGAGAGGGTGACATTACAATCAGCCTGCCATGACAACGATATTAGTGATGATGATAGGCTAGTCAGCGGCGTATTTCGGGCGAGCGTGTACTCGGCAAGAGTGCTCACTCGGGCCTCTGAGAGGGTGACATTACAATCAGCCTGCCATGACAACGATATTAGTGATGATGATATGCTAGTCAGCGGCGTATTTCGGGCGAGCGTGTACTCGGCAAGAGTGCTCACTCGGGCCTCTGAGAGGGTGACATTACAATCAGCCTGCCATGACAACGATATTAGTGATGATGATATGCTAGTCAGCGGCGTATTTCGGGCGAGCGTGTACTCGGCAAGAGTGCTCACTCGGGCCTCTGAGAGGGTGACATTACAATCAGCCTGCCATGACAACGATATTAGTGATGATGATAGGCTAGTCAGCGGCGTATTTCGGGCGAGCGTGTACTCGGCAAGAGTGCTCACTCGGGCCTCTGAGAGGGTGACATTACAATCAGCCTGCCATGACAACGATATTAGTGATGATGATATGCTAGTCAGCGGCGTATTTCGGGCGAGCGTGTACTCGGCAAGAGTGCTCACTCGGGCCTCTGAGAGGGTGACATTACAATCAGCCTGCCATGACAACGATATTAGTGATGATGATATGCTAGTCAGCGGCGTATTTCGGGCGAGCGTGTACTTAGCAAGAGTGCTCTCTCGGGCCTCTCCTTTTATGTGAGAGGGTGACATTACAGTCAGCCTGCCATGACAACGATATTAGTGATGATGATATGCTAGTCAGCGGCGTATTTCGGGCGAGCGTGTACTCGGCAAGAGTGCTCACTCGGGCCTCTGAGAGGGTGACATTACAATCAGCCTGCCATGACAACGATATTAGTGATGATGATATGCTAGTCAGCGGCGTATTTCGGGCGAGCGTGTACTTAGCAAGAGTGCTCTCTCGGGCCTCTCCTTTTATGTGAGAGGGTGACATTACAGTCAGCCTGCCATGACAACGATATTAGTGATGATGATATGCTAGTCAGCGGCGTATTTCGGGCGAGCGTGTACTCGGCAAGAGTGCTCACTCGGGCCTCTGAGAGGGTGACATTACAATCAGCCTGCCATGACAACGATATTAGTGATGATGATATGCTAGTCAGCGGCGTATTTCGGGCGAGCGTGTACTTAGCAAGAGTGCTCTCTCGGGCCTCTCCTTTTATGTGAGAGGGTGACATTACAGTCAGCCTGCCATGACAACGATATTAGTGATGATGATATGCTAGTCAGCGGCGTATTTCGGGCGAGCGTGTACTCGGCAAGAGTGCTCACTCGGGCCTCTGAGAGGGTGACATTACAATCAGCCTGCCATGACAACGATATTAGTGATGATGATATGCTAGTCAGCGGCGTATTTCGGGCGAGCGTGTACTTAGCAAGAGTGCTCTCTCGGGCCTCTCCTTTTATGTGAGAGGGTGACATTACAGTCAGCCTGCCATGACAACGATATTAGTGATGATGATATGCTAGTCAGCGGCGTATTTCGGGCGAGCGTGTACTCGGCAAGAGTGCTCTCTCGGGCCTCTCCTTTTATGTGAGAGGGTGACATTACAGTCAGCCTGCCATGACAACGATATTAGTGATGATGATATGCTAGTCAGCGGCGTATTTCGGGCGAGCGTGTACTCGGCAAGAGTGCTCTCTCGGGCCTCTCCTTTTATGTGAGAGGGTGACATTACAGTCAGCCTGCCATGACAACGATATTAGTGATGATGATATGCTAGTCAGCGGCGTATTTCGGGCGAGCGTGTACTTAGCAAGAGTGCTCTCTCGGGCCTCTCCTTTTATGTGAGAGGGTGACATTACAGTCAGCCTGCCATGACAACGATATTAGTGATGATGATATGCTAGTCAGCGGCGTATTTCGGGCGAGCGTGTACTTAGCAAGAGTGCTCTCTCGGGCCTCTCCTTTTATGTGAGAGGGTGACATTACAGTCAGCCTGCCATGACAACGATATTAGTGATGATGATATGCTAGTCAGCGGCGTATTTCGGGCGAGCGTGTACTTAGCAAGAGTGCTCTCTCGGGCCTCTCCTTTTATGTGAGAGGGTGACATTACAGTCAGCCTGCCATGACAACGATATTAGTGATGATGATATGCTAGTCAGCGGCGTATTTCGGGCGAGCGTGTACTCGGCAAGAGTGCTCTCTCGGGCCTCTCCTTTTATGTGAGAGGGTGACATTACAGTCAGCCTGCCATGACAACGATATTAGTGATGATGATATGCTAGTCAGCGGCGTATTTCGGGCGAGCGTGTACTTAGCAAGAGTGCTCTCTCGGGCCTCTCCTTTTATGTGAGAGGGTGACATTACAGTCAGCCTGCCATGACAACGATATTAGTGATGATGATATGCTAGTCAGCGGCGTATTTCGGGCGAGCGTGTACTCGGCAAGAGTGCTCACTCGGGCCTCTGAGAGGGTGACATTACAATCAGCCTGCCATGACAACGATATTAGTGATGATGATATGCTAGTCAGCGGCGTATTTCGGGCGAGCGTGTACTTAGCAAGAGTGCTCTCTCGGGCCTCTCCTTTTATGTGAGAGGGTGACATTACAGTCAGCCTGCCATGACATTTGAATTCACTTTACCCCTATGCCACGAGCAGGAGCTGCCAACTCGGGTCGCTCCTTTCATATGGGAGGGTGATGTAAGAATCAGCCTGCCAGAACCGTTTGTATTATCGTTAACCCTACTACACGCAGCCACGTCCATACGGCTTGGTTGAAGCGTAGCTTTATATGTGGGCTGGTAGCTTACGCTCTCGCGTCATATGTAGCACCTTACACTGAGGCAAAAGAAGTTCCCACCGTTGCTTTCGCAATTCAACTAGGGTTAATCAGAGCTAAACCACAGCCATTTTTTTTTTTTTTCACGGAGGGGCAGGAGCAGGCTGGTGCCCAAGCGGCTTGGTCCTCCATATAGGCTGCTGTATACTTTCCTCTTACCAGTATCGCTCAAGAGGAAAGTATACAACAGTTGCATCTTACCTGTACTCACCTATGGGGCTGAAACGTGGAGGCTAACCAAGAGAGTTCTACTTAAGTTGAGGACAACCCAGAGGGCTATGGAACGAAAAATGGTAGGGGTAACATTAAGAAATAGGAAGCGTGCAGAGTGGGTCAGAGAAATAACTCAAGTTACCGACATTCTAGTGGAAATTAAGAAGAAATGGACATGGGCAGGACATGTAGTGCGAAGAGAGGATAACCGATGGTCGCTTAGGGTAACAAACTGGATTCCAAGGGAAGGAAAGCGTAGCAGGGGGCGGCAGAAAGTTAGGTGGGTGGATGAGATTAAGAAGTTCGCAGGGGTCAAATGGATGCAGCTAGCACAGATGCAGCTAGCACAGGCACTGCAGATGAAGTTATGTGATGTTAGGAAGATAGTGAGAGACCGGAAAGCGTGGCGTGACATGGTCCATAGGGTCACGAAGAGTCGGACACGACTGAACGACTGAACTGAACTGAGCACAGAACCGGGTTAAGCGGAGAAATATGGGAGAGGCCTTTGCCCTGCAGTGGGCTGGGAGAAGATGTCATGCAGAAGCCCTCTCTTTCTTCTAAGTGATGTTGGCCAGATACATCCTGTATAACGCACATTAAAGATCCTGGGGTGGCTGTTCCTGGCCCTACGGGGCTGGGACCGGTAGGGCTGGCCTGCCACCGAATTTTTATCTGTTGTAGGCTGTCATCGCACCCACCACCGCTTCAGTGGTGGACGACCGCTGTTGCCAAGCGCCTTTCTCTTCCTCTTCTTTCTTCTCTTTTACTCTTCCGTTCGCACGAGGCAGCGGAGGTGGCTCAGGTACAGAGCCAGTAACAGGCCCGTGCATTTTCTTTTCATTCTTCCCACAGCCGCAACAACTTTAATGATCCCCAGGTGCTCGATTACTCGATAGCCTTCACTGCAGCTCCTCTTTCTCTCCTTCCACTTGCACTCCGACCTTCCGACCTTCCCTTATGCCACTGTTCAGGTGTCCACAGAAACAAGTGTGACAGATACTGTGCCTTTCCTTTCCACCAATTATTAGTTTATGATAATTGCCAATGATATGATGGCGATGACAAACGAGGCCTGTATGCTTTATCATAAAATTTCAAAAATTAATTTGTTGCTTTACAGCACTCAGAAAATAAAAATTAGAGGGTCTCTTAGATCTCTCTTAAGAGGAGAACGGCAAAAGCCTACATTTTCTCTGCCATCTTCTGCTTTTTATGAGAAGCATACTAGCCGCACAACCGAGCTCTTCCTTGCTGCGCCGCGCGCGGCCGCGTAGCTGCCACTTGACCTACATCGGCGCACCACGTGATACGACGTCACAACAACTGTGAAAGCTGGGGCTCAACTCGTGCGCTCGCTTGCAGACGCGCAGCCTCCTACAAAGAAATTGCTGACTTGTACAAAACTCGACACTGTCTTTTTCACCCCCCCCCCCCCCCCCCGCTAAAGGACTAACTAAAACTGAGGAGCGCTGGCTCCTTCGTCTATACACCAATACAGTTCTGTGCCCGGCAGCACTGCAGTATTTCAATCCGGCTTTTAATGGCGAATGCCCGCACTGTGTGTGCGCATTTTCAGATGTGTACCATATGGTGCGGGCTTGCCCCTCTAACCCCGCTTACTCCCCTTTCCCTTCACCCACCCGAGAGAGCTGGGAGGCTGTCCTGCTCGGCTGCTCTACCTTGGAGAGCCAACGTGCTCTCGTGGCTAGGGCCCGAGCTGCCGCGGAAGCCACAGGAGTCCCGGACTAGGGGCCCCTCCTAAACTTTGTAAGAGGCTGGCCCTTAAAGGGCCACTGTCCAGGGAAGGCCCTTTTAAGCAAAGGAGCCCAGTGTTTCGATCAGGTACCGGAGATAGTCTGTGCAAAATGCTACAGTGACACGCGCGCCGCAAAGCATCGAAAATACAATTAAAGCGATCTCATGCTCTCCTCCGGGAAGCCAGATTCCCCGTCTCCTGCGCTGGCTCGACGGGCCACGATAATGACGTACGTACCGGGAACGACGTCACTTGGTCCGTCTCGCTGACTGACGGGAGAAGGATGGGTGTCCATCGCTCGCAGCGCGCTTTTCCCTCGCCACGGCCAGGCTGAATCCAGCGGCGCGCGCTCCCTCGACCGTTTCTTTTTTTTTTTTTTTCGCGCTCGCGGAGAGCCACGCCCCACCTCCCGCCAAACGCGGAGGAGGAAGGGGAATTTGTATTGCGGAGGCTAGACGACCTCGGGCAGGAGAGTGAAAAACCTTTGAGAGGGAATGGAAGGAGAGAGGCATGACAGAATCGGGTGATTGCGGTGGCTGTAACTGCGTTATTAGTTACTCTTTTCAAAAACATTTTGCGGCCTTGCGTTCTGGGGGCGAAGTCTCACAGTCACCGGGGAAGAAAATATTTTCGACCGGAGGGTGGACAGTGGGCCTTTAAAGGCCCACTGTCCACCCTCCGGTCGAAAATATTTTCTTCCCCGGTGACTGTGAGAAGGCCCACTGTCCTTTAAAGGCCCACTGTCCACCCTCCGGTCGAAAATATTGTTACGGAGCACAGTATATCGAGACGACGACGACGTGCTGATGTGAAGTAGTGAAGAAGACGACGCTCAAGCCTAGCTAACTTCGTTCTGTGGTGTGCGGTGTGTGCTGTGTGTCTAAGAGTGAACTAGCGTTTACCACTGTGTTCTTTTCTTAACATTTGGTGGAGGATTGCTGGAATTACGTAAGTCGCCAAACCTGGATCTCCGTAGTGGCCGCCAGATTGGTACAATCACTATGCAATCCGACGCGACACCTTCTTCAGCGGCACCATCAGCTCCCACCGTCGTCATGACGCAGCCTCGCGATCCAGGCACCTTTTGCGGCACCGACCACATCGACGTAGAAGACTGGCTCGCCATGTACGAGCGGGTCAGCAAGCACAACCGTTGGGACGCGACCCCCATGCTCGCCAACGTAATCTTCTATCTGGCAGGTACGGCGCGCGTCTGGTTCGAGACGCATGAAGACGATATCACATCGTGGGAGATGTGCAAGGAGAAGCTTCGAGACCTATTTGGCAAGCCGATCGGACGCAAGCTTGGCGCACAAAAAGACATCGCATCCCGTGCCCAGTCTTCGACGGAATCGTACTTGTCTTATATCCAAGACATTCTAGCACTATGCCGAAAGGTGGACAGCGCCATGTCCGAAATAGACAAGGTGGGCCACATATTAAAGGGAATTGCAGACGATGTTTATAATCTGCTGCTTTGCAAAGATTGTCCGACGGTCGACTCAGTTATCCAAGTTTGCCGCCAGTTTGAACAAGAAAAACACCGCCGTATTACTCACCGCTTCGAACGCTTGCCAAACACAGCTGCTACGTCCTCGTGCGAAGATAGTCCAACCTTACAGCAGCCATCTCATCCCTCCAACTTAACCAGGATTGTTCGTCGAGAGATAGAGGCTATGACACCCGTTGCGTTCGCTCCTCAACCAGCGGATGCTACTATAGCCTTAATCCAATCTGTCGTTCGCCAGGAGTTCGCAAATGTGGGCCTCAACGCGAACGTGGGCTTCAACTCCGGCCAACCTTCCGCACAGCCGCCTTCGCTCCAACCTAATGTTCCTGTCGTAGCTGCTGCGGCTCCTACCACTCCCTTTCAGACGCGGCACCGCTACCGCTACCGCAACCCGGACGAATGGCGAACCTCGGATGACCGACCAATCTGCTTCACCTGCTCACGTGTCGGCCACATTTCCCGCCATTGCCGCAGCCGTTGGGTTCCGCCACCTCGACCCCGCTATTATTCTGATCGCAGCGCCGAATATGTTACACACCCAACCTATGTCCGTGATACGCGCACTCGTGACTTTAACTCGCCAGCCCCGCGCATGCCTAGCCGCTCGCCGTCTCCTCAGACCCGGAGGTCCCGCTCGCCCAATTCTCGTCGTTCCACATCTCCCCACTTCTCCGGCTCTCATCCGGAAAACTAACCAATGCAGCTCCCGGAGGTGACGCTGCATTGACGACCCGGCCCGAAAATCCTCTGCTGACCCTCGCTCATCGCCGCAACCTTCTAGACATCTATGTGGATGGTGCCCCTGTTACTGCCCTCATTGACACTGGTGCCCAAATTTCAGTCCTCAGCTCATCCTTTCGCCGCCGTCTCAAAAAGGTTGTCACACCTGCCGCTTCATCCGCCGTTCGTGTTGCCGATGGAAGCGTCGCTGCCGTCGTGGAACTTCCCCGGTGACAGTGAGACTTCGCCCCTAGAACGCAAGGCCGCAAAATGTTTTTGAAAAGAGTAACTAATAAAGCAGTTACAGCCACCGCAATCACCCGATTCTGTCATGCTTCTCTCCTTCCGTTCCCTCCTAAAGGTTTTTCACTCTCCTGCCCGAGGTCGTCTAGCCTTCGCAAGACAAATTCCCCTTCCTCCTCCGCGTTTGGCGGGAGGTGGGGCGAGCGCGAAAAAAAAAAAAAAAAAAAAAAAAAAAACGGCCGAGGGAGTGCGCGCCGTTGGATTCAGTCTGGCCGTGGCGAGGGAAGAGCGCGCAGCGAGCGGTAGACACCCATCCTTCTCCCGTCAGTCAGCGAGACGGACCAATGGACGCCGTTCGCGGTACGTACGTCATTACTGTGGCCCGTCGGGCCAGCGCAGGAAACGAGGAAGCTGGCTTCCCAAAGGAGAGCATGAGAGAGCTTTGAATTGTATTTTAGATGCTTTGCGGCGCGCGTGTCACTGTAGCATTTTGCACAGACTATCTCCGGTACCTGATCGAACCACTGGGCTCCTTTGCTTAAAAGGGCCTTCCCTGGACAGTGGCCCTTTAAGGCCTGCCTCCCACTTTTTTTTTTCTCTCTCTCATGTAAATATTATCTAATAAATGTTTTTCACCACCACCACCAGCCTCCGCCGGCGGCCTAACCCCCGCTCCTACCGCTAGGAGATACTGACGTCACGCAGTTGTATAAAAGGCGACGCACGATATTACTGGAGTGGGTCTCCCCTGATGGGGATGGTGGGTCACCGCCGCTTGCGGCGGGGGCCAGCCGGGCACCGAATTTTTATCTGTTCTTGGCCGTCATTGCACACGCCACCACTGGTGGTGGACGACGGCTGTTGTTGCGGCGCACGTCTTTCTTTCCCTCTTCCTTTTCTTTCTTACCTATATTCTCTTCTATCTGCACGAGGCAGCGGAGGTGGCTCAGCTACAGAGCCAGTAGCAGGCCCGTGCATTCTCTTTTCCTTCTTCCTACAGCCACAACAACAACAGTCGGTTGAGCAGCGAGATGTCGACCAGGGAGAGGGCGGCTCGCCAAACCGCAGAGCGCAAGTTACAAACAGCCACGGAAACGGGAGAAGAAAAGAGCCATTACTTTACTGATCATCATAGTGTATTTATTGGTTTGAGAAAAATAAAGGAAGAAGCAGAGTTGGTCTTGTCTATGAAATGGCTAACCAGGTATAGCCAGGTAATGTTTAATTTTTTAGGCTAGCATGCTTCGCATCCTAGGCTTAATCATAAGCTAAGCCAGACCCATTTTTATCTTTTGCCCCTTATCGCTGTTTCGTGCAGTGCAACATTTAATTATAATTGGTTTAGAGGAAATGAAAGGCGCAGCATCTGTCACTTTTTCCAGCAAGCATGAATTTGGAGGAAGGCGCATTCAAGTGTGGGATTGCAGATGCAGGAATGCTAGACAGAACACATCTTGCAGAATCTTGCGGTACATGACAGATCTCGCGCACGGGTTTTGTTCTGGGAGCCTAAAAGGCTTTTGCCTTCATATGAAACCACTGGAAATCACCCATAAAGCTGTGAAAAATTAATGTCTTATGGTGGCTGACTTATGTTTGTGCACATGCTTGCGATGAGGAGAGTTCAGAACCTTGTACTGACCTGGTATCCACCTCGCTTACTATAGTATGTCTGTGAACAAAAAAAATCGACCACATTGTATTTATATTGCAGACACACTGTACAGATCGGTAAACTGATTTTATGGACAATCCTGCGTGCTTTATTATGCATTCATTCACAGTCATCCCATTTGCACTTTCTCATTTTGGGGCAAAACCTACTCAAAGTACTCTTCTTCACTTTAGCAAATTCAGAACCAGGCACTGCAAACCGTTATGTAGAGTTAGATCTCAAGTGCACATCCCTACAGCACTTCATATATAGAAAGTTACTAATAATAAGCCCTGCACGCCTGCATTAAAACAGCAGCCAATTTCTTCATGTTGCAAATAACAAAAGCCACAAAAAGAGATGGGACTGTCAACAATAATGCAGAACAGAGGCAGTATCTTGTGGCCCCCTATCCCATCTTTTTTGTAGCTTTTATTCTTCATAAGGGTTTATTTCAAACCCCTAATCTTTAAGCGGCTATTGAATTCTGTAGAGAGATCCACTGGAGGATAAGAAATTGGAGTGTGTGTGGTGAGACACGCTGGCGAGAAAGGCTGGGATGTTAGGCAAGAAATGTTGGCAGCTGGTGGTGGACTGCAGCAAAATTGTGTAAAGACAGTAAGGCCAACTCCTATTTAGTACTAGCTCACAATGCTGCACTTGACATGCCCTATTTCACTTAGGGCTGAGACAAGCAGACAGCAAAAAGTAGCAACTCTATCTTTTTGCTATTTGAACACTTTGTTCCCTCAAGTCCAAGGCAGCTCATAGCAGCCAATCTTGTTGAAACAATATGATGTTGTATGCTTCTTTCGAATAATAGCAGGCTATTTACTGGCCAATGAAATGACGAATTCGAGAGGCTTACAAAGTGAACCAGAGTTAGCAACCACCCAACCGAATATATTGAGCACCACATACATCTCCAGTTCACAATTGAACTTATCAGCAAATGAATTAGCCATTTATTTAATTAAATTTCTCATATTATCACAAGGACATTCATCTTTACACTACTATTACGTTCAACATCTTTTTCGCTGAGCACTACATTCTGCAGGACCAGCGTGCGAAGAAAGCTGAGCTCACACCGTCTTTACCATATTCCTGACATAAATCTAACACTGCATTATCGTACCGGCGAAAAAAACTCATGCCCACAGGACTTTATCAGTTAAACATCTGTCCCAGCGTTTACCTACAAATGAAAGACCTGTCCAACCTCGCTAACGCACACTTCGGTGCCATCGCGTATTCACGGTATGACGTCGTCGTCTGAAGAAAGACATCGCATAACCGCGGGTGCGTGAATAAACATGGACAACGTAGGTCTGGCCTTAAGCACACGCGCGACATCACTGGTGGGCAACTCAGGTAGGTGGGTCGACGTTTCTGCTGCGGGATACGCGGAGGCACGAAATGATACGGAAGCGTCCGCCACACCTGACGACAGCTACGAGAGAGTCTTCCCTAGCAGGCTCGCCGTGGCATCGTCCAGTGCGCGACCTACAACATGCGTTTTGGATTCTACGTTGCCCGCCGTCCCCACAGTCGCCTTAAGGTCGGTGCGATCCACTGCGACGTTCTTCGGCTCGGGGTGCTTATGACCATGGTCCGCTGATACACTCTTCGATTCAGGGGCTGTGGCGTTGCCCCCTGTCGCGGTGTCCGACGCCGGAGGTGCCGGTGGTGGCGGCGGCGGAGGCCGCGGAGGTGGGGGAGGGACGAGGTGGGTACCTGCTAGCCTAGTCAGGTGCTTGATCTGCGCCTCTTGCTGTTCGATGCGCAGCCGCAGGTCCTTGACTTCACATTCGAGGCAAAGCTGCTTCTCCTCCTTGGCGTTCTCGCGCACACGCTCGTTGCGCGCCTGGCGCATGTACTCGGCGATCAGGGTGGCGGCGGCCGCTCCAAAAATGATCATCTCGCCCAGCAGTTCAGCGCCCAACTCGATAGCCATGGCTTCGTTGAGTTTGGGCACCTCAGTGGGCTTTCCCAGGTTAAGGATGCGCATCTTGACGTTCACCTCGACCCAATGGTAGATCTGTGCCGGCGGCATGCACACGTAGGTGCGGAAGAAGTGGCTGCTCTTGGCCCGCTGTTTGATCCGGTTGGCCAGCGGCTTGCTCAGCTGCCGAAAAGCCAGAGCGGCCAGCTTGGCGATCGGGAACGCGGCCACGACCATGGTGAACCACCAGGCATGCCACAAGCACAAGCAAATCGGCTAGGATCTCTTCTGACGCTGATTCTACCTAACAACACGCCACTGCTTGCCTCATCTCACCTCCGAAGGCGGGACGAGGTCACTAGATTTGGATTGGATCGGATTGGTCACATTTGTGGCGTGGGCGAGAACAAAGCGTGAAAAAACGATGTTTAAAGCAATTATTTTTTAGAAGAAGGAGCTCCCTTGGGAATCGGGAGGCTCGTTAATCCTCCCATGTCCTTTCTGTAACCATTTAAGGGTTAATAAATTTTTTAATCACCGCTCACCTTCCACCACCTTCCACCTTGCACGTGTTACAAGCCAACGTTACCTTGAATGAATGAATGAATGAATGAATGAATGAATGAAACTTTATTTCCACCTAAAAGGAGCCCTTCATCTCCCGCCCCCGGCACGTAGGCCGGGGGCGGGTCAGGAGGTGCCTCGCAGGCTGAGGTGAGGTTACAAGAACTCTTCACGGCCTCTGCCGTGGGATCTCCGCTCCGCAGCTATCGCAGCCAAATCTACCAGGCTTCTCTACTGGGGAGTCGGGGCATTCCCATCTTATATGATTTAGAGCGCCTTTCTGTCCACAACTTTTACATTACGTTACTCAAAGTTACTTTGTTACAAGTGCTACAACTTTCCTTATGACGCATTCAACCCGCTGGCACAGCCATGGGCCTTGGAACCGGCCTTGCTTGGGACCATGCTTGGGACAGCCAATGCAAGTGTTTAAGCGCTTTTCTTGACAAAACGTTAAGTGATGAGAGAAAGAAATGGTAAGCCAATTACAGTGCTGTACTATTCGTTCTTTTGTATGCTTCGTGCACGTACTACCTAACTTTCCATAAGGCTCAATATACCATTTCGGATACATTGTGTCCTCTGGTATTCGCTGGGTGGCGAAGCCGCGGATCGCTCGCTGACTCCGTCTGATGATGCCACATACTAACATACTAAAACGAAATCGAAAAGGAAACTTGCGAAATCCGGCGTCCGCGCAGTCCGTGCTCTCTCTAATCCGGTATTCCGGACGTAGAATCATACGAATGCCATGGTCACGTGAAAGCGCTCGCGTGACGGAATTTCCGGTGGCGCCGCGACGGCTCGAACGGACAATGGCTGCCGCCTGCAAAGTTGTCAGGCCCCGAGAAAGTGACGCCGCTGCCGCTCTTGATGTTCCCGCGGACGCCCGTGTCGTGAGCGGATCTTCCCGAGCAAGTCAACCCGTCTTGGTGGCTACAACGCGAGTCCGGTGCACAATTGAGTGAGGGAAGCATGTTGTCGCGGTCGCGACTGCGCGTACCCGTGCTCACGCAGTCGACGAAGGACGCCAAGCGTAGCTGAGGGCTCCCCATTTCCTGCGGCGGATGCGACGGCAGCTCCTGCGGCCCATTTCCTGCCCGACACGCCCGCGATCCTGACCCCGTCATGACGGCCGACTACAAGAAGTCGGCCGGCAAGCGCGAGCTGCTCGGCCTCTTCGAACAGCAGGTCAAAGGTGGGTGCGTCACCAGCGCGGGTCTCGACCCGCGGCGCGGACACCTCTTTGTCCGCGACCCCCTCCACCCCACCTTGACAGCGACCAGCGTTGATGCTGAGAGCTTGCGGAACGCCCGGCGCTCGCTGCCAGTTGAGTACGCGCCCATGCGATCGCCACTGGAGAAAAAAATGTTTTCCCGAGCAACTGCTCTGTGATCTCCTTTTGCGCGATCAAGCAAATAAAAGTATACGAGGCGCACATCTTGACAAATCAAGCAGCACCGCCTTTTAGTCACCGCGGCCCGCCGCTTTGTCGCGCGCGCGCGCGCGCTATTTGTAGACGGCGTCATTTTCTGATGTGTTGGCTTTGCGCCGCGTGGGTCAAAAATCTCTCAACTCCGGACGGGCCGCTCGAGCCGGGTCGGAAGCTTCGTCTTGGGAGGGGTTCGCATCCCGCGATGTGCGATGGAAAGCCGTTGTAAAAAAAATAAAAGTAAAAACCGCCGTTGCTCTGTGGAAATTATGATGCTGCTGTGAAAGGCTGACGCCAAAGTAAAGGGTTCTACTTGAGCTTTTCATTTTAATTGATTCTTCCAGAAATCTGCTCAAAACAAGCAAATGCAAAATGAGCATTTTGCTGGCACAAGTTTGCTGAAAAAAAAAAAAAAAATGCAACCAGAACACAGTAGTTGTTTTTATTTCATGTGAAATGTTAGTTTTCAAATGTGTCATAATACAAAACACACATGCATTACAGGCAGATAAATGAAGTAGCATGTAACTGTTGTTACTGAGTATTGGGCGTCGTGTTTTTCAAATGCAGTGATGCTTGTTTGAGGCACCTGTTGTACTTTACCAGAAGAAATGCGATGCTGAAGCCATGTTTTAAACATTTATAGTAGACTAGGGCATACATAGTTCATGAACTCAGTGCAGTGCAGTTGTTGCCACATGTGTGACTGAGTGTCTAGGCAGAAATCAATCACATACAACAATAACATGAGTGGAAAGGCCTCTGGGTCACAGCTTTAGTTGCGATGACAGCTGTTCATGCGAAACCTGTTGTGTCTATGTGTTGGCATGCTAGCGAACAAGGCCGATTTCAAACTCTGTGTTATTGGGAGTTCCTTTCATGGAGAGTACCTTGACTGATTGTATGCCCCATTGCTGCTTGTACTAGCATCGGAAACCGATTTCTTGTTCTGATGACCTCTTGCTGTGGCAGTTCGTGTTCCCATTATCAGGTTCAAGGTTGGGCCTCACTTTTATCTCTGGCACTGGAGTGTTTGTGTTTGCTTTTGCTGTGTGATAAGGGCAAATATCTTATTCTTTTTTTTTTTTTTGTAATAGCCCAGTAGGAGGTTTTCAAGGTAAACTGAATAGAACTGAACATGATCATCATAAGAAATGTCTAGATTTATACTGTTTTAACCATTTCTTGTTGCTACAGATAAAAAAATATAGTTGGGATATGAATGCTTTGACTCCAGATATATGAACATGCAATCTTTTTTTGCGATAAGCGCTACATGGTGGCAATAAATGTTTTTTTTTCCTCTGTGCATTGAAAGCTCTGGGCAGGTATGGTGCTGGGTGGCCCACATAGACACGCATAAACTAAGACATTTAAGGCCTTAATTGTTTGCAAATTAAATCACGTCATCAAGGGCTGAAGAAAGATGCTAGCAAATTTTTGGTGGCACCCGCCACCTCTCGTGTCACCTCGGCACCATCACTGACTGTGTGCTTGTTAGGTTTTGCTTTTTAGTTCTCACCAGCATGGTTGCAAAAGTGTACCAGGCATATTCATTTGAGGCTGTCACTTTAAGCTGCCCTAGCAAAAATTACAAGTATGTCAGTAGTTTCAACTCAGCTATGGTGAGCAATTGATGCATTCTAAACATGATCTAGCTAATCAGTTCAGGTAGGATGTACTCATTCTATGTTGTGATTTTATCCATACCACTGTGATACTGCAAGTCTCTGACCTCAACTGCAAAGTTGAACTACACATCTTGTAGGATGGTAGCTGGAAGCTTGATGGAAGCAGGGATGGGATGTAAAGGTGCACTTCTCTATATGCTAACTCTTCCACGTTTAGCTGTGTTTAATAGGATTAATAGAAATTAGCTTAATTTCAAGCAAATTTTATGTATTCTAATTGACTGCCCTTGCTAGCTTCATGCATGAGCTTTGTAATCAGAAAAAAGGAAAGCAATAAAACAATACCTTTTAATTGAATTGTCCTCAGTGAAGTTTGGTAGTGGCAGAAGGGCAGTGGTGAGATGGCAAAAATGTTTTTCCATCATACTTTTTACTACATCATGATTTTAGTTCTTGCTACTTTCTGGTAGTGAACATTTTAATGCTTGTCTTTTGTCTAGTGTTTGCGATGTATTGAAGATAAGGAGCTGCTCTAGGGAAACTTTAATTGAAAACTTTTTGCTGCTACCAATTTTCAGTACTCCCTTCGTGCACCTTTTAAACTGAATAGTGTGTAATGTTTGTTCCTTGTTTAAACTGGCAGAAGGGTAAAGAAATCATTAAATGACACATTTAAGACCATTCAGGGTACATGAAAAAAGTCATGGGCAAAAGTTTGTGGCTTGTAGATTCACGGAAAAACAGTTTATATATCTGTTGCCTTTCTGGTTGCCAGCTAATATTTTTTGTGAGGATAGAGCACACTTGTTTCCTTGTATGTTAGCACATTTCATTGACCCCCTTTGCACAGTCGCATAGCAGCTTTCTTTTCCCCCTACAAACATGTGTTAGTAAGTGTACTTCTAAGCTAACCTTGTTGAATCATTGTGTGTTATGTTTGGAAACAAACTGTAACGGAATTAAGTTCTTTTTGCATAGTCTTGTTAAAACGTATTTCTGGTAGAGTTTGGGAGAAGGCCATGGAAGGAAGAGTTTTTGAATAAGTAGATGGGGGGGACTGCTTGGCGTTAGACACGGAATGTATCAGAGAGTCAATTATCTCAGATGCCACAGGAGAGCAAGTAGAAAATTGCTGGGATTAAAAGCGGCCTTACAACAACGTGTGCATTTTCACTCTTCATATCATAGTCTGTCATCCTGTGAAATTGCTTGTGACAGACCGCAGCAACTTATTTAATTAGGTTGCTGTTTCTCTTAACCACACTCAAGGCCATAGCCCAAGGCCAAGGCTAGTTTCGGGCATAAACAAGTTCTGAAGCATGTCTGGCATCATGGGACCATTGAAAAGGATGTTGCATTAAAGAGTTTGCACCGTGGCTGGGGCAGTATTAGCAGAAACAAACGTCCCATATCCCTGTTTGCTTGGTAACGAAGAACAATTTCTTGATGCGTGCCAGCATCTTCCGGATTCCACAGTACTCTCGTAGTGATGTGGTGCTGGCCCAACCATGTTTTTTTGTCGTTGTATGCCATCTTGTCTGTTAGTGACATGTTTTCAAAATTTAAAAATTAAAGCATGTTCAGGCTGTGTTTCATATCGCCAGTCGGAGGTTGACTCCATCTAATAACTGCAGTGTTTTGTTGGGAAGCCTCCAGCTTTTGGCCATTGTTTAATTAAGAACAGGCTACTTGCTCCTAATGTTTCCTCCTCCATGTTTATGTTCTGTGAGTTTTCTCAAAATTTAGCAACCGTTATAACAGGAAAAAATCATCTCTGAACTGGGAAAAAAAAACAGTCACAATTTTTAACACTTCGAAGAACATTGTGAGATCTTGTGTACTTCATTGAGAGCTGTGATGTTGGAAGAATGCTTGGTAGCCAGTTGCATGCCCCTTCATGTTTAAACAAGTGCAGGAAGAACATTTTGGTTGCATACTTTCTTCTTTTGTAATCATGCTTAAGATATCAGTATGCATGGATCACCAAGTGGCATTTTTCTACAATTGAAAAAGTATTTACAATTGAGTTTCTTTTTTCATGTGGTTTTCGATTTGATGGCTGCAACATTGAATTGCAGTATGAAACTCACGAGGCATGAAGTAACTTCGGTATAATCTTTGCTTCTTCATTTGTTGTCATTACAGCTTCTGAGACGCTAGATTGAGCATTGTAGCGAAATAAAATTGAAGCAGCGACTTTTCAACCTTTTTGGTATAGGATACATTTGTCATTCCCTTCTTGCTGTAATGCCTTTAGGTGTTGCAGGGTTGCATAATAAGTAAACGAATAAATTATATTACATACCTTTAATGCTTTAGGTAGCCTGTTGTGACATTAGACGTCAGAACCTTAATTAGGCCATTAAAAGCAGAGCCAGAACACACCTGTCATGGTGCCTTAATAGCTTGGGTTGCTGATTCCAAGGTCGCGGGTCCAATCCCAGTCACGGCAGCCATATTTCAGACATAGAAGTACAAAAGCACCCATGCACGGTGCTATGTCAGCGCATGTTTAAAAACAGATTTTGCATATCATTACAGAACGCAAGAGCAAAATTTTGGTATCTCTACACCTTTAAAATCTACGGTATTGTAAACATCTGTCCTTTGTTTACAAAGGGAAGGGCTAATTCTAAAATTTCATTTGATGCAATGACAGTTCAAGTCAAGGTGCTATTATTTCAGTTGCAAGCACATAATTAGTGACAGCTATAATGACTTGATTTCTTACAGTCCCGGAACTGTGCGTAATTCCTCTGCCACTGATTATAACGCAGGTGTTGCCCATACCCTGGACAGAAAGACGCAATACTTTGCAGATATTAATATTGTTTGCATTGACTTTCCTCAAATTTCACTGCTTCTTACGCAACCATATTTTACGGCCCCGGCCTTTCCCCATAAAGAACGGCGTTCTTTTCATCGTCCGTGGAAGGCGGGTCAACAGCTTTCGTCGTATATTGCGCAGCTGTTTACGTCAACGAGCTCTGAAAGCACGCGGCGTGTATTTGCATGCCCCGCTCGGTAAATAAAGCGCTGCTTCGTCTATTATTGGCTTCAACCGCAGCCCTCGATGTCCGGCCGACTGACCGAGGTGCTTTATTCGCGGGCGTGAAAAACTTGCTCGTTGTTGACGTTGTTAGCGCAAGAAGCTACAGCAGCCGCAGGCAAGACTTCGAAAAGCGCGGCGCCTTCTGCGCACTGTGCCTTGACGCTTTGAGTCGCAGGCGAGGAGCTGCCGAAAGCGGCGTCCTTAAATAGTACCACTTTCGCCACCACCGCGCTTCGAAAGCCAGTAATTCAGTAGGCGTGTGGAGGGGCGCTTCCTCGCCTCCTGTACCTCTGTGACCGTTTAGTTGTCACTAAATTGTTCATTTCCAGCCTGCGTGACAGTGTTTGCAGGGACGAATTCCAGATCAGTCAGCGCGCCGCTATCGCCTGAGCGCGTGAATAATCGCAACTGTCGCAACTTGAGTTCTTTGCCAGTCCAACCCGACCGAGCGGAGCGGCCCGTTTCCTGCTGCTGCTACTACTACTACTACTACTACTACTACTACTACTACTACTACTACTACTACTACTACTACTACTACCACAATTACAACTACTACTCGCAAAAAGGAAGAAACAAAAGACGTAAGAAAGAGAGCGCGGCGCTTTGGAGAGCGAATGCGGATTGACGCGGATCTGTTTGACGCGCGGAGCTGTCGAAATGCCCGTCAGCTGACGGGGCGGCGGCGGCGCCGGACAATGGTGGGCGCATTGGTGCGTGCGAAAGTTTGCGGCGGGCTGCCTCCCCACCTCCATCCTCTGCGGGGGTCGCCTCTGCGGTTGCCCCCGTCGCGTGTTTCCTCGCGGCGCGCCGGCGGCAAGCCCTACGACGGCGGGGTGTGCCCGTTATATGGGGCCGCGACCCCTCCCCCTCCCCCAGGGCGCTTCAGTGGCGGCGTCGGGGTGCGTTCGCCTGGAGCGGATGTGAGCGGCGGGCACGCGTCGTCGTGCAGTGTCCGGACAGCGCGCCGCGATGCCATATCGTCCAGATAGAGTAGCGATGGTCGGGTGCGGCGCGTGTGCCGAGCGGACGAGAGGAAGGGCAAAAAAAGATATTAATAAAGAAAGGTCGACGGCTGTCGACGGACACCGAGCTCCTCGCCTCCTCCGTCTACCCGCGATTGCCTTAACGAGGAGGTGCAGAAAGCTGGGGCGGAAAACTGGCGCATTCACCTTCTTCCTGCAGGGAATGTTTTTCGTGGGGATGGGAGTCGTAAGGGGAAAGGAGGGGGAGGGGGGGGGGGGGGTGAACGTCTTTTTCTCTATTTCTACAGCGACAGCTGTTAAGGGCATATGTTTCCCGGTTCTGTGGCTTTGGCGTAACACCGATTGATAGGCATGCAGTGACGTCATGCATGACGCTCGGCAGCGCGTCACATGAGTAGTCCGAACTAAAGTCCCTAGATCCGTTTTTTTGGTTCCGAACATACCATCACCAGTTACCGTTCGAGAAGGCGAATAAAAATGAATAAACAGTCTCGATTCAAAAATACAAGTGCCGCTGAATTTTTTTTTGTAACACAGTGACATATTTCATTTTTTTTTTTTTTTTTTTTTTTTTATTGTTGACAACTTGGTACAGCGCCTCTGACTAAACTGTTGAGTGAGTGAAAGGAAAACAGGACTATTGAAGCAATTGGGGGTTACTAAAACCAGACAATTTCAGAAAGCAGCACAGGTCCACTTCCACAGAATGTTCACTAGCTTTCTGGCTCTCCAGATAGATAGAATCCTTTGAACCGCTCCGCGTTTGGGGTAAGCTGATTGTGAGGAGTAGAAAGTGTTATGAAACGATTTCATGAGCATTAATCATTTGTAATGAGGAAACAAAAAGAAATTTGTTCAGTAAATGCTTGCAAGTGATCAGCTCCTGGAAAGAAATGAGCATATGCATTTTTCTCCTCTCCCTAAATGAAATTGGTTATTTTAAAAGAATAAAATGCTTGTTTCTGTTCCAACTGCAGTATCAGACGACACAAAAGCAATACCAAGTAGGTGGCACACTTCAGGTCTTATTGCTTCCGTGTTGCTATGTGCATGAATGCGAGTACCTAGGGACACTGGAATGCATTTCTTTTTTGCCGAGCATGTCTGCCGCTGTGCCATGGTGCTGCCTCATGGGGTGGCCGTATAGAGCCACCCCATGTGAGCCACCATAGAGCGCATCTAAATTGCAGGTTACCTTTCCACACAATGCAATCAGGTTTTGCCAAGGGTTGGTCTTTGCTACAAGAGAAAGTAGTGAGTACTTGTCGGGTACCTTTTGCTAACGTTCTGCGGGGTACAGCGAACTGCAGTATAAAGTAACTCTGTATTGGCAGATCGCCATTCAGAATATTAGAGGTGCGAATAATGCCAAATATCTGTGGTGACTCATAATGCACTTTTTTTTTCCCCACTTGGAGCAATCGCAGTTTTGACAAGGGCAAGAAAGTTTGTTGGTTACATGTAAATTATTTATGCAGTGGGTGTGTTCGTAACAGACTGTGAAGCACAAATGGCATTAAAAGGTCAAGAAAAAAAAAAACGAGACTGCAGTGGTAGGGTTATAGGGAACCCAAGCTCAAGTTTCATTGCGCGATAGCAGTGGCCTCCCCTGGCGGCAAGCTGTTGCAGCTATGAGCACTGCAGGCCAGACGGCAGCGGTAGCACCAGTAGCATGCACGCATACGTGCCCTTCGGTCCGAGCGGCAAGCAGGAGGGAAGCGGCGCCAGGCACGCACTCTCTCTGAGTGGATGTCTTTGTACGAAAGGATAAAAAGATTCGATTGAGTACATTTTCGTTCAAGAATGTTTGTTTCCTTGCCTGTTCTGAAAGATGAGATAAGAGGTCAACAGGCTAACGATTAATTCACAAAGAGGAAGCTGCCCATTAAATTAAAAATGAACTGTTGCCCGCTCGAAAGCATTTCTCGTGCTTTCACAAATGATGCAGTGATCTTACCGAAGTACTGCATTATACAGCATGAATGCTTTTCGAACTCGCGTGCAAAGAGGTCGCCATACTGGTACATGGGCTTATTTCATAATAATTTACATGTAGGCCACCGCAGCTTCGTTTTGGCGTAGCCTAAGTTCCAGCTTTGCAAGGGCATCTTCCGTCTCGAATGAAAAGCTCTCACTTCTCATGGAATGATCATGCCTGCTATGAATAAACAAATGTGTTCTAGTGTTGACTTTTGCCACTGACCTAAAAGTGCTATTAGGTCCCCAAACTTTTTTCAAGAAATACTAACCTTTTTAACATCCCTGTCCAATCCTCTGGGATTGTTTCGCATGCCTTTGCGCTGTTATTTATGCGTGTGCGTCACGTCCATTGGTTTCGCACCATCAGCACTGAACAATGTGTTTGCACAGCCAATTGTGGTCCTGTAAAGCCCATATTCTCACAAAACTCAAGTCCAAACAAAGCGTGAGACCCGAAATGAATAACACTAGCTTCTTCAGAGCTAGATTCTCAGCCTAGCTTCCATAGTCTAGCCTTGCTTTCCAGGGCTTAAAGTTCCGTTGCCTCACAAACACTGGATGGAGAAAGCATGTCATGACTTCAAAGGCTCAAGTTTCAGTGGATAGATACCACAGCCATAAAATAGTGTTTCTCACCCACAGTTAACTTTTATGTCAATGAAAACAAGACTGCTTATACAATAACGCCATATGAAAACAAATCAAATGTGATCTCGATATTCAACAGCACAGAACATCGATCGAGTACGTCATTGAGTGCCTCGATTCATAGCGCTTATAGAACGTTCTGTATTTTGAGCATTTGCCAAAAATTAGAGGCCAATTAAGCTCCTCCGTTAAGGATATGATGCGATATCATTTCACACACGCGCACAGATGATGTTTTGCGCTTTTTATTTTTACCTTTTATGTTTAATTATATATATTACATATATAGAAATTTAAAAAATAATTACAATAATATTAATATATATATATATATATATATATATATATATATATATATATATATATATATATATATATTTAAAGGAGCGAAGAGTCTCAGAGTGCAAGGCAAACTTTTTTTTTATTATTCATATTGTTGACATTTACGGGAATGTTGTCGTGTGTTGATTATTGGAATAAAGAGCATTAAATGCAAAGCGGAAGGAAAAACAACGCGCCGATATATATATATATATATATATTCAAATAATTACATTGATTTTGTGTACTCGTCACCTGCTACACATCAATCAATCAATAAATCAGTCATCATTCAATCAATCAAAATTTTATTTGTTCTCTCAAGGAGAAAAGGGAGTGACGGGTAAAAGCTGATTAAGTGCGGTTTCACAAAGCCCAGCCCCCACTAGATCACTAGAACCATAAATTAATATGATATGACTTTTTTTACGTAACCCCAGATTATTTCCAACATGCGGTGCAGACTACTACCACTGCTACTACTATGCTGGTGGCTTTTGCACCAAACGAGCTATATAAGCTGTCACATAAAATGACTAATACAAAGGATGCAGCGTATGCAATGTGATCTCAGAGTTCCAAAGCTTGCACAATGCATCTGGTCGTGTATCATAGTTGTCGACTGTCTGCTTCAGGGAGTCCATGTTGTCAACAAACTTCTCAACCTTATTCAAGTTCGATTTGCAGAAAATAAAAGTTAAGCAACCAGATTTTTCTGAAGCCATGCCACTGACGGTACTCTGTGACGCGCCGCAGAAGCAGCGCGAGAGCTCTGCATGTGCACGGAAGGGGGCAGGAATGCAGCAGCGCAAGAACACTCCCCCATATTCCCAGTTTCTATTTTTCTGCCATAGATGGCACTCTGCGTCAAGAAAAGCTAGGGTGCCTCGATGCGCGCGCCCTCTCGTAGCGAGCGCGCATCGAGGTGCCCTAGGAGCAGCAGTGCTTCCGCGCGACGCTTGGGGTCCTATTAGTTGCAAAAGGTCTTGTTATGACATCAGGTGCTTGTCCCCTTCGATGTGAAATGTAAGTTTGGCTCTATAATTTCAAGTTTCTTGGCTCTGAAAACAGGTTTCGAGTATGAACAAGCCAGGAAAAGATAGCAAGAGGCTGCATCGTTTCACTCTGGCTGCGAGCCTGGGCAATGTATGTGCAAGAAGGCTCAGTTTAGGACATTTTGAAATGCCAGAAACTGCGAATACCGGAGAACTTCAGAAAAGTAGAACATTTTCTTTGGGTCCTTGTTTGCTGTTTGGACGTCTGTAGATCGCTTCTTCGTATACCTCTATTAGTGCAGATGAGGCGCACTTGTTTTACACTGCGAGTAGGTGCATATTTTGTCCAGCAGACCAGTATCAGTTTGCCCGCAGGCAGTGGTTTGTACGAAGAAAGACAATACTATGCATGTCGCAATGTTGTAGCCTGGAAGTGGGCAAGGAGTGTGCGGTGTATTCCGATTGCTGATGTCTCCAGTGTTGCTCATGTTTCTGTCCCCTAAACCAATTGAGCAGCCAATGGCTAAAGGAGCATAGACACTAACTTTATACACCACACCGGGGTGGCGCAGTGGTTACGGCGCTCGACTACTGTTCTCAAGGACGCGGGATCGAATCCCGGTCTCGGCGGCTGCTTTTTGATGGAGGCGAAAAGCAAGGCGCTCATGTGCTGTGCGATGTCAGTGCACATTAAAGAATCCCAGGTGGTCAAAATTTCCGGAGTCCTCCACTACGGCGTCTCTCATAGCCTGAGTCGCTTTGGGACGTTAAACCCCACAAAACCAAAACCACTAACTTTATGTTGCGTTTCGTTTTTGGTAATTAATGATGCATAAGAGTTTATTGCATATGGATCAGTAGGTGGTATTTGACTACTGCCATGATGTTATTTGTAATTGAAGTTTTTTCTCTTCGGTTTCGGTTATATCAGCCGAGTGATTGCTGTGATGTCAGTCAGGTCTAGGTCACATGAGGGATTAAAAAAAATATGTATATAATCGCTGCTTCTTCACTTCTTGTGCATGCTGTTCTTGAGGCAGGATGGCTTTAGCGTGGTGAATTTAAACGTAAAAACAAAACACGGTTATATCAGTCTTTTTATCCTTCACGGGATAGACTTCACTTTGACATCACATGCTATTGAAACCTAAACCTAAACAGGTGAGGAAAGAAGCTCGATTATAATTTACTTAGCAACTGTAGGCAAATATCACATGGTGATCAGTGTACAGTAATGTCTTAAGCATCCTTACAAAGCATAAAACAAGAGCCCGAAAGATAGGTGTTCAAAACTCCTTTAAATTAAAATTCACTTCACCATAATGAAGGGGCTTTTCCTTTGCAGACCACTGACTTTCGTAGGTTTGCAAAGAGCCCATCAGCAGCTTTTTTGAAATTAATCAGGCATCTCTCTGTCATTCTATTTGCACTATTTTGTTGTATTATATATAGGCTTTATTTCAAAGCAACAGTTGCAGTAATGTGGGACATAATATATTCCAGTGCTAGAGGGCAAGTAAAGTAAATGGACATTTTACTGCAGTGTTTGCCAGAGCAATGTAGCACAACACAAGACTAGAGCAGCTGCTCGATAATCTCTCAGGTGGCTATATTGGACTCCCATGGCGCGTTCTGTAGTTTGTGAAAGTTGTACTGGCAAGATGTGGCACTGATTTGCATTTACGATGCTCTGCAGATATTCGGCAGCAGCTCGGGGAGCAGCTCAAATGCCTGGACGTGCGGCTGGAGACGCAGTTGGCACTGGTGTCCGAGATGCAGGATTACTTCCGCCGCAGGGCCGAGGTGGAGCTGGAGTACTCGCGTGCTCTGGACAAGATGGCGCGCGCTATTGCCACGCGCCACCGTGCCGAGCGGCCCCGACGTGAACTCTGGCCACTCTTCTCGTCACACGGCTGCTGGGAGCAGCTGGTGGCCAATGCGCGGCGCCAAAGTCGCGACCATGCTGCCCTGGCTGAGGTGTACGGTGCCACCATGGTGGCACAGCTGGCTCACTTGCTCGAGGATGTGCAGCGCATCTACCGCAAGTGCCGTGGCATTGGCACACAACAGCACGAGGAGCTGCTCAAGGTGACAGAACTTCAGTCTTGCTGGCAGGCATTTATGGCTGCAGCGGTTGATAAAGCTGGTGATGAAGCTTTGTCACCGTGTGAGGGATATTTTGGAAGATACAGCATAGAAAATAGCAAAATTTAATGGATGCATTGTACAGTTGTGCCATTTTGGTGGTCGGTGGTTACTCTTTCATTCCTAAATTCATCAGT
The DNA here is from genome assembly GCF_055883805.1 of Amblyomma maculatum. Classification (NCBI taxonomy): domain Eukaryota; kingdom Metazoa; phylum Arthropoda; class Arachnida; order Ixodida; family Ixodidae; genus Amblyomma; species Amblyomma maculatum. The sequence continues at coordinate 78,260,663 of NC_139352.1, read as the reverse complement.
TTTTCACTTTGCGTAGCAGCCACTAATAGGCTGATTCTCCATGTGGAAAATGCATCATTTTTGCCTGATATTAGGCCTAATAAGGTTTAGGAGTGGTATGAGTTACAATTGCATTATGTCAGTTTTTAACATACCTCTTGGAAATTTACCTGCCTTAGTGAATGAAATGCATGAGGCACCTTCCTGCTGCTTGTCCCATTTTAGATGCATTGTAATATGCAAATCATCGCATACTTTGTGTTTATTGCTCAGGAGTGCAGACGTGCAGCACTAACGGAAAAGACGCACCTTTTTTTTTAGCATATACCCCTATTGATACAGCAAAATGCAGATACTACCTACATGTCAGCACTGGTTTCAGCACTTGTCTGTTTCGCATTTTGTATCAGTGTTCTCATTTCCTACAGACAAGCTTTGTACACAACGTTATCCACACAAAGTGACCGACACGCCTTCTAATCCACGAAGTGCCATCATATCGCGTGGCTGGGATGGTAGCTGAGCCCAGATATGAACGGGAGGCAAAAGTCTGACAAAGATTTCAAGCTGTTTACTGAGCGAACTTGTGCCCACAAGTGGCAGCAAAATTTTTTTGGCTGCAGTGACAGCAGCGGTTAGACTCAGCAGTTGTTGAAGGTCACAATCATGGTTGCTCTTGGCCACCCCACCCAGTTCAAAGGTGACGACGACCTTCCGAGATGAGCTGTATCAAACACACACGAAATCCTTGAACACCAGAGAAGCAGTTTGATGAGTCTGCAGATATCTGTCACCTCCTGCGTCACAAATAAAGAACATGAACAAATGCCAGAAACCTCTGTGGTGATATTAAATCATGCTGTTTCTTTTTTTCCCCTGTCCTCTCTGTCTGTCTGTCTTTTGCTTCTAGCAGGTCTTGCACGAGTTGCAGGCTGCCATGAAGACGTACCACGTGTACTGCGCCTCGGAGGAGCAGGCGCACGCCAAGCTGGAGCTGGTGGCCGGCCAGAAGCGGCGGCTGGAGGCGGCGGTGGCACGCGAGAAGCTGGAACGCAGCAAGCGCTTCCGCGTTCTGGCCAAGGAGCTCGCCAAGCGAGCCGCTAAGCACCGGGAGACGCGCCTGCAGTGTCTCAAGGCTCGCAACGAGTACCTGCTCGCCCTGGGTGCTGCGAATGCCGCCGTCCACAAGTACTTTGCCGAGGATCTTTCCGACTTGGTCGACGTAAGTCTTCAAGCACAGCTCATTCCATTTTGCCAGACTACCTGACGCAGAAAAGGCATAGGTGTGCAGCTTAAGAAAAGTAGTTTACGGTCATATTCCAAAGTTATAATTTTGTGGAAGCAACCATTTTGAGTATTCGACTCAACTTTCGATCAGCTGACTGATTTTTCGGACTCGGCAGAACCTGGGAAATCGTCCAAAGAACTGAGCAGTCCAAAAGAATTCATGAAGTTAAAAAAAAAAGAACTTGCAAAAAATTGGCTTTAATGATCATAAACATTGCCGCTGCCCACATTCCGCTTGCAAGTTAATGCATAGCACAATTTTTTGCATTTATCTACTTCTATACGCCGCCAGGCAGCATACAATGCCCACGCTATGATCTGCACACGCACAATGGCACCCCGCAGAAGCGGATCCTATAATTCTCTAATATTATACTTTATCTGAGCCAGAGTTGCACTTGGTAAGGGCTGCACCACTTCACTTCATGATGCCAGACAGTGCGACATGGCTGCAGGTCATACTGCGAGCTAAAATGCACATGCCATCTTTCCATGGGTAAGTAACGATGGATTTAAAGACCGAGAGGTAGAACACACTGGAAGAATGAGTGCCTCCTCCTGCCTCGCAGGTGGTGGTATCATTGAAGCTACAGTGGACACTGCACCATTCTCGTTTTTAGCGCTACTGCGCGCTGTTTGAGGGCCACCTCGATGACAAGAGTGTGCCGTTGTTTTGAGTGACAGTGATGAAAAAATAACCAAGCCCGCTCAAGCCAGTCTGTTCGAATAACTCTGTTTGAATAACTCTGTTTAAGTCCGTGCTGGTGCCTTTAAGGCCATGAAGAATCAATTGGTCAATTGGTTGTGACAGTGATGCCTGCTTGCATATTTATCACTGTCACGCCAAAAAAAAAAAAAGAGCTTTCTATTGAAAAACGATTTCCACAGTATCGCTGGCACCCATATTCCTCTGGAAAATTGAAATATTGGTCATGATTATGTACATGTTCCTAAGGGGTGCGTTACAGTCATTGAATGTGGTGCGAAATGTTGGACTCTGAAAAATCGGTTGGCTGCATTAGTACCCTCCCATGAAATTGCCCATTAGTGGGTTCATTGTAGCAGATACCTGCGCAGCCACAGTTTTAACAGTATTAAAGGAAACACCAAATTTTGGTTGGAGTTTTGGTTGGTGGAATGCATTACAAGCCACACAAAGTGGCTCAGAAGCAGACTCCCTGGGCTCTGAACTTTTGACAAAGACTGTACTGTGCATGGATCCAAAAGCAAACTCTTCAGAAGTGGCTAACTAACCCAGCCTTTTTTCTCGGGTTTGCTGTCTTGAAATGGGCTTTGTTGGGACCTGTAATAAAGAGACTGCAAAACTAATGGCCATTTTTAATGGCAGATTAAATCTAGAGTGAAGGGAAATGGAGAAGGAGGCACCGGAAGTCAGGTGATGAGATGTAATTGTAAGATTTGCTAGGATATGCTAACCAGGGATGGTGTTGGACAGGGCTAATTAGAAACCAGTGGCAAAGGTTGTGTGCTGAGTATGGCTGGTGGTGGCAGACTGTGAATATTGGACTAGCCTCGTTTTGAAACATTTTGGTTTGTTCAGGGCTTGTACAACTAGGAGCTACTGGATTAGAAGATCTAACCCTCTTTGTGTCTGATTTCCTGCGAAACCAGCTGCTTTGCCTGCAGACCGTGTAGCGTTGCGTACACATTTCGCATAAGTTACTGCAGCCTCTGATTATAGAATTAATAAAATGTTTTACAATCCTTCAAAGCCACTTAATTTGGAATTTGAGAATATTTGCAAATACAAATTAAAAAAGCCGAAGAAACATCTAGAGGTTGTATCCTGTCAAAGTCTGGGCCCCTCTCATCACATGGTATATTCGGTGACATTTTTTTTTTTCTTTGCCGTAGATGTTTGTGGGAAGAGAAAGCACTCCATTTAGCCAAGTTATGTGTAATCCAGGTCCTCTCAATTATATTTGCAGGCTGTCTGTTCAGTGTGACTGCTTGGAACATTTGTGGCATAATCACGATGGCTCAGGAAGTTAGCAATATTGGACTTCTGTGTGAGAGCTATGGTTAGTTCTTCAGGGATTGCCTTTCAAAACCATTCTTACACCACCTGTGTAATGACGGAGTTGCCGCCTGCAAGCAGTTCTTGCTCAGTCAGTAGTGATTGTTGGCTTTTGATGCCCTGTCCCACTGACATTGTTACCTTGGGAATTCCTTGTTTACTACCCAGGTATATTTATCTTGTGCAAATTACATGTTGCCACTTTCTTAAAATCCATTTACTGGATGTTTAGCATGGTAATGCAAAATGTCGAGAACTGGGATGCTTTAGCAAACCTGGTGGCGGATACCTGTTGCATTCGTGCCGCTACTCTCACAATTGCGCCATTGGTAAGGTCTTCAAAGTGCCAGTCATGATGTCTTTGTGTTCGGTGCAGTCAGTGATTGACGTTCTGGCATATCGGCTTGGTGCGCCGTTATGTAAGGAATGGTACCACTCCGTTATGGCTGCCCAACCAGTGTACTTCATTGCACTCAATGTGTGCGCAGTGCATGGACTTTGGCTTCCACATGTGCCTGTCTCGGGCACTACGCACAAGCTGCAATGCCGAGGAGTGCCTGCAGCGGTCACTGCAGCAGGGCTGCCAGGCCCTGGCCCAGCGCGTCTCCGACCTGGACTCTCGCGCTGACAAGCAGCGCTTCCTCGAGGGGCACCACACCGCTTTTATGGTTCCCCGCCGGTTCACCTTCCAGCCACATCGGGCAGACGCAGAGGTACGGGTAGTCCTCGCAAGCTGTCACAATTTGTGGAGACAGCATTTACTTTCACGCACAGGTACACTCTCCTTCACCAATTGAACTAAGCAGTAAAAGGATGTTAGTCAAAATGCCACAGGATGCTTATCCTTTCGTCCACGGTTTTAGCCATCCCAGTGTACAAACCGGAACAGTTGTCACTGATGCCTGATAAAAATGATTGAAAAGAACAGAGATGCCTTTGCATGTGACAGTGGAAAGTGACAGTGGACAGTCCTTTAGTGTCCATCTATGGGCTGTTGCTTGAATACTAGCTACATATATATATGGATGTATATATGGCTCGCATTATAGCTCATCATTGTTGGCTACACTCTTTGGCTGACCTTCCTTGCTGCTTGTTTATGTATACTACTGCTAGCGTGCAAGCAAGAAGCATGCTCAGGCTGTGACTTAACGCTTCTTCCATCGCCCCTCGCAGCCTCAGCAGGTTAGTGTGGAGCACCCCATGGAGGAGGAACTGGAGCAGCGGCTGAGCCAGCTCAACAAGCGGCTCACCTCGCTCTGTACTGAAAACGACGAGGTGTGGAAGACCCTGGAGACGGCCGAAAGTTCACTGCTGGACATGATGGCGGCCCGCGAGGTGGACTGCCGCCCTCTGTTTGAGGAGAGCCCTGCTGCTCGGCCGCCGCCCCAGCCCGAGACGCTGGCCCTCAAATTGCGGGCCGACAAGCAGGAGACCGAGGATTTCTACCTCGAGGTTAGGCTGTTGAATTGCTGCACCTGAAACATACTCATCGTTGTGAGCTTGACCAGCGCAGCTCAGTACGATTGTTCTTTTTTTAAAGAAAACAAAAAAAAAGAATTGATGTTTCTGGGACCGTGTGTAAGTCTTTTATTTTATGAGTCCTACACCTATGTGGATCTTGGCTTGTGTGAGTGTGCCTTACCTGTATTCTTCGTTCAAAAACTGTATTCTTGGAGTTAAAGTGTCAGTTCTCTTCTTTTCTCAATTTGGTAAGTGTCCATATTTCATTTTTGTTAGCAACATTGCATGTGGCGACAAGGTTGTCAGTTTCCGCCTGCTTACAGTTGACAGCAGACAGCAGGACATGTCAGCAAGTCATACAGAGAAGACGAGCAATACAACTGCAGAGAAGGAATCTTAACTTGAGGCAGTAGCAGCTTACAGAGGCCTCAGTTGGAGCAGGAAAGTCTGTTATCGGCGTCTGAGGGAAAAGGAAAGAGAAGGGGGGAGTTGCACAGTTTGAAGGGGACATGGGTGCATAGCATCAGCACTTAGGACTACAAAAGGCTGAGTCTATGCTGAACCACTGAGCATTGTTCGTTAGAGCAGAGGTAACAGTGTCACTGGGCGAGAAGTGCACGTGTTCACTTACAATTGAGATGTCGCAGGAAAGTTGTGCATTGTGCACTTGACCCGAGCTGGTGCGCCGCAAAAAAAAAAGGAAATCAGTACGCAGGATGCTTCTAGTAAAGCTTCGGGTAAAGCATGTTTGCTCACTTGAAGAGGAAGCTTATCGTTTTCACCGTAACGATAAACGCGTGGTACCACGGTGTTAGAACACATGCCCTGCAGTTTTTGGCGGTACAATTATTTGTGAATAGGATGAGGAACGCTCAATTTTATCGCAGTTCCTTGTTTCTTCTTGTTTGCAGTGCCTCCTAAGGCTGACTGACTATCAGATTAAGTAACCCAAAGGTCGGTTATGCTATGGCTTTAGATAGGTGAATCACTTGTACAGCGAGAGCTGTTAAGGGCGCGTTTCGCGGTTCTGCGTGCTGTTGGCGTAATATTTAGCAGGAACAAGGAGCAAAGGGGAATAACGCTATTTCGCATTTTTGCTGTAGCAGCCTCTGTTCAGCGTCAAGAACTAGTTCGTGCATTTTACACACCTCTGAGCAGAAAAGACACCACTGCGTTGCTGCGTGGCACGTGAAACATCGATTGCCACAGCCAGCTGTCGAGGATTGTTCACTTACACTAGGATGGCAACCGTTGGTGAGCTTTTTGTGAATGTGGGTGTGCCCTGGCTTTGCAGAAGTTTCGAGCATACAGCCTGGGCTGCAGTGTGGCGGCACGCCTGGAAGCCAAGGCAGAACTGCTCCGAGCGGCTCTGCAACGGGAGGGAGACGAGGCAAAGCCACAGACCCACCCGCACTCGCGACCCGTGGCACGCAAGAAGCGCATTGGTCGCCAGGCTGCCTTGGCTGCCAGGCACGGCGGGCAGCCACGGTTATTTGAAGGAAGCCTCGAGGAATACCTGGAGGTGAGTGTGCGCTTTGTCACAAGGTACTTGTGGCAAATGGTTAGTTAAGGAACAACTTGATACTGAGAAAGTTTTTACATAAACTTCATGCTAGCTGATGATGAAATTTCTGGAGTCGATTGTTTGTAAAGCAAACTTGTGCCATACAAGGAAGGAGTGTTACCCAGCAGGAATGCCAAGAAGAAGAATGAAGAATTTGTGTATGTACCGTCAATCATCTAAATCTGATGGCGCTTTCCAGAATGAGGCCAAAGACTGTCGCTAGCATAGTCACTCGAGAGTAGCGTGGCATCCCAAGTGCACCTTGCACAGAAAAAAAAACATCAGCAACAATAAAGTTTAGTACTAAAGCCATTGCTTTAATTAAAAGATGGCAGATAACAGTATCGCAACTCCAGTGGTATGTACATGATATGTCTACTGTTCAAGGATGGAGAGCACAACAACAAACTGTTTATTTATAACCTCTCCTTGGAACATATCAGAGGCACCAAAAAAATAGCAGCTGCGTCATCAAATGACATAGATGTGTTTTGCGACCAACCCATCTCTGTGGGAGTCATATGTCCTAGCGCACCAAATACGGAGACAGTCAATGAATATCGGCACTAGCAGCTTCGTCATGGCTCAGAGCAGTGTGCAATGTTGTCACATTTGTGCTTGAAGTTAAAAGTCACAAAATCGTAACAGACAAATCTGATTAGCTTTGCTGTATAAAAGTCTGGTTAGCGCAATCCTGAGTGCAGTGTGTATTATGAGAACATATGATGCACACCTGCCATGACTCTCATGAGTGTGTTTGTATCCCAAACACTTTTGGAGAGATTGTTCTTCCAAACCGTAGAGCACACTACCCTGTGCTTCATGTCTAGCCAAGGGGATTGTGGAGTCCTCTTTCGTATTTATGTTGCGGATTTGAATCAAGTGGCGAACAAAAAAATATAGATCTTTTATTTTTAAAACCAACTTTCTCATCAATAAATGCATCTTTGGCATCCGGGCAAACTTAAGCACAGTCAGATAGAGCCATGAAATCGAATTTTTACTTGGAAAAAGAAAAATGTGGGGCTTACCTTCAGTGTCCCCGGTTGACAAAGCCTTGGGGGACTTGCAGGCGACAAACCAGGAAGTTCCGCTGGTGATCCGGAGCTGCGTGCGGGTGATCAATCTTTACGGTGGGTGGCATTGATACTGATATTCATGCACGGTACTGTGGTGGAAGAGGGCTGCCATTCGCTCACCTGCGCACCCACTCCCCCTTTGCAGGGCTGCACCACCAGGGTGTGTTCCGGGTGTCCGGCTCTCAGGTGGAGATCAACCACTTCCGGGACTGCTTCGAACGGGGTACGGTGCCCTCTCTCTTTTGCTGCCAGTGACGGGTGTCTCAAGCCCGCATGCACAATTGTTTGTGCCGTGAATGATTGACATGAGGTTCCCAAGCTGTTCATTGTGGGGATTGCTATGCATTGGAAAGAACCGTGTTGTGCGAGTTGTTGTTTATGTCGTTAACACTAATAGGTGAAACAGCCAGGTGGCAGTAGCAGGACTGCTGTGGTTGTGGCCTTCATGGCAAGGGTACATGTGCTGTCCTTGACGTGAAGTCCAATCAACCGCTGGCCTTTGGTGTAAAAACTGACGTGTGATGCACCTGAGCCACCTAAGCTCTGACAGGAGTGCATCAGTGGTATCAGATATCATAGGCACGGTTCTAGGCCCACTGCTTGATAATTACCGACCTATATTGGACCAGTAATGGGCTGGTATCTTGTTGCTACTGGGTGTGTGGAAGTGACTTGGGCACAGAGGAAACTATAGTGAAGGCATCCCTTTCCCACTCTGCCATTTCTAGCACAGTGAAAGACGCTTTTCTGGGCCACCTCGTACAACTGCAAAGTTTCTTTGTGTGGCGTTAAAGCTACCCTTGTAAAGCAGGCAAGCAGTTTCCTCTTGGCAGCGCAGCAAGTAAGCTAAGTTAGGTCACTGAGGCAAGGTAAGGTTTCCTTGCATGCCCTGCAGAAATGTGACAGGAGTACCAGCCAAGTGCTGGCAGAGGCCTTTTCTTTTTGGCAGTGGTACATGTGAATGGTGACACCCTTGTGTGTTACAGGGGAAGACCCCCTGGCAGATGTTTCGGATGCAAGTGACATCAACTCGGTAGCAGGGGTGCTCAAGCTGTACCTGCGGGAGCTCCGGGAGCCCCTCTTCCCCATCTTCTACTTTGACCAGCTAATGGAGATTAGCCGTGAGTTGGGTTGATCTCGGTGTTCTTATTTGCATTCTCCTTTGCATTGTTCTTGTTTTCTGAGTTTTTAACGAGCGTGTATCACTTGTGTGAAGTGTCTTGACATCAGCATCATTTTGTTTTTCAGCTGCATTAAGCTTACATTTCGAGTGCAACCATACATGTCAGGTGTAAGACATCCATTGTCTCTAGTCATTCTGTCCACCTGTTCTTGAAATCATTCCAGTGTACCTGTGCCAGATCAGACCGTTCGGCATTTTTACAAATGTAAATTGTTAGTCTTTTTTTTTTTCTTTTTCCCCCAAAAGACTCCCTCCCATGTCCACCATTCCTTTCTTGGTCTCGTCCTTTCAACACTTCAGTGGCTGTCTTGAAACGCACGCTAGCCCCTGAGGAGATGTAGTCAGCACGGATAGTGCTTGACTCAATGATGCCACTGACACATATGCCTCATGCCGTGTTTTCCTTTCTCGCTTCTAAACCACACTTTCCAAATTTACCATTAAACGAAGCCAGTCATAAGTAACGAGCTTTAAATGAGGTTTATGATCGTTAGTTCACCAAAGAGACTCTTGTGGAATAAGCACATGTCTGCTGTTTTTTATGGAGTGTCTTCAGCTTTGTGCTCGAGACGATATGCATTTTCTGGAGGGCACATTTTCAGGGAGGAGTCACGTTCAACCCGGTTTTTACCGAATATATTTGGGGCTGCAATAATTGGGTTAAATAAGGTCCTGAACAAATTCCCAGAGCCTCGTTTTTCTTTATTATTAAAACACTCATTGCAAAACGTCTTAGTAGATCTTTGACTCCATACAACGTTTACTGTGCAGTTGTTTAGCAAGGGCAAGATAAAGGTTGTGCATGCTGGTCATTTTGGGGGTGCTCTGTCTCTGTAGTAGGAGTGTAGATTGTTTTAAGTTTTGCTGTCCCGTGTGTTGTCCGCTTGCAGAGCTCGAGTCAAAGGAGGAGTTTGTCGCCAAAGTACGAGATGTCGTCCAGAGCTTCCCGCGACCTGTGTTTGTGGTGCTTCGATACCTTTTTGCCTTTCTTAACCAGTAAGTTGCATTTTGCACACACTGGATATGCTAGTAATATCTCTTTTGAAGCTTCGCTTCGAAGGAACGGTCACCATAGGTTGTCTGTTCCTGTTAGTGCAGCTATAAATCATTTCCGAGATTCGTGTTAGAGACAAGTGGCATCGCTGCGATTGAAAACGAGTTGTTTTCTTGTATTTAAGGTTGTGTTAAGAGCACATAATATCTCAGTAGTACATATACATAGGGTCCAGATGAACCTTCAGCAAAATAATGGCCCACCTACTCATATCTTAACTATAAAAAAAAAAGAAAAAGTGTGTTCTGCATTACCTGCTGCAGCTTTACTATGGTTCTGCTCTCCTTGCTTTATTCAGGCAATGCTGCATAGTCATCTATTGGATCATTTAATTTTAGAATTTTTGCTTTCTGTTACAATTGAGCAACATCTTTCTCAATACTTAGAACTGCTCACGATGTAAATTAGCCGTGGAATAAAAACATGGGAAGCAAGACAAACTCTGCATCACTTTTGACCGCAAAGGGACAAATAAAAACAAAAATTTGTACTATAAAATAACATTTGCTAAAAAACAAAACAGTGGCAGTCTGAAATAAACACTACAAAAAGGTCTGCCAAATTTTCTAAAATTAAAATCAGCAGGCAACCCCTAGTTGTATGGTTATCATAATTTGATATCTGTGAGCTCGCGGTTTAAACGTGAGCATTAATCGTGGCAATCCATTTGCCGCAGTTTGTCAGAGTTCAGTGACGAGAACATGATGGACCCCTACAACCTGGCCATCTGCTTTGGGCCGACCCTCGTGCCCATCCCCGAGGACAAGGACCAGGTCCAGTACCAGAACCTGGTCAACGAGCTCGTCAAGGGCCTCATTGTGCACCAAGAGCACATTTTCCCTGACGACGGTGGGCTCGTTTACGAGAAGTACATCAGTGCCGAGGCCCCCGAAGACACGTGAGTGAACCGATGTGGAAAATGGGCGGTTTGGGAACCTCTTGTTTTTGATGAGTGCAGCACAGGCGTGTATGCAGAAGCAAGGAAACAAAATGCACAAAATTTTTCCTGTATGTACTTTCTTGTGCTTTTAGACAGGTGTGTTGCCCTGCTGTGTGTCTCCCTTTCTCATTGTGTGTCTTCAGAGACAACATGCAGGAAGTTGGGCATCATTGAGGGTGTCTGGTGTCACTGTCATGCGTCAAAGCAGTGACCAAAACGGCGTGACTGATTGACGTGCCCGTTCTATGGCTGCAGCAGAATGACATTGAAATTAAAACCATGCTTAGTTCAGAAATCTGGGTAATTCGAACTGCTGATGCGGTCCCCCTCAATGTCTATTTACTTATCGTACCACAGTTTCGGTATCGTTTCTCTGAGCTTCAGGGCCGTGCGCGTTGAAAAGAGTTATCTGCTCCGCATCAGCTAGTCAACCGTGCCCAGCTTCGATCTTGAGATGCCGATTGGCACTGCTGTGCATTTGTCTTGTGCTGTTTGGCATTTCTGCAGTGAAACCGTCTCACTCATGATGCAGTAGTTTGTGAAGGTATTTTTACCACTACCGGTCAATCTGTGAAGGATGCAACGGTGGCCTTTTTTCATTTTCGAGCCGTTCTGCTTAGACACTTCCAACGAATTGAATTACTGCATTGCGTGCGGTTCTGTGTCAGTTTTCCCAAGGCTGTTTGATAATTTCAACTGCGGATAATTCTAACATTTTAGCTAGTCCCTTGAAATTGGAATTGATGAGCTTTACAACTCGTTAATTTGAACGTGGCTATTCCTACAGCACTGATGCAATACAAGTGCATTTGTATTTGTTGTGTCATGCCTTGTACAAACTAAAGCATCTGGTTTCTCCGCGTGGACATGCTATGACTGAGACTGTTCTCTTTTTTTTACCCGTTCTCTTTTTTTTACCCTTGAGTATTTAAACTAGTCAGCATTGCATGTGCCCCTGCTCAGGCTAACTGTTGTGGTCCGTACATGCAGGGATGAGCTGCCCGTGGAGCCGGTTGCAGAACCTGCAGGGGCTGCCCAGAGCTCCGATGAAGGCAAGTCGTCAGGGGCTGGATGCCTCATTTGAAACAGTCCGCACTCGTGTGCACCCGCCATGAAGAATGACGTATTTTGGAGGCTCAGAAGCACCATTGAATGAGGTTTTGCCTGTGTCCTGCAGTGTCCAACTTATCTCTCGGTCAACTTTTTTTTGGCTATGCAACCAAAACTACAGAGCTTAAATGCATCAGCTCACTGCACATGAGAATATAGTCCCTTCATGAAGTTCACAGATCGTGCTCTGGAATATTATGCCATTACGGAAATATTCAACGTTGTTATTACCGTATGTGCTCGAATGTAACACGAGCTTTTTCAAGATTTTAGGCTCTCAAAGTCTACCCTCGCGTTATAATCGATTACTGCAATTAGGCTGGCCTAAAGCTGCGCCAGGTTGCAGTCTTATTGAATCCGTCACCACTCTATGCTGGTTTCCCTAGTTTTACGATGTTATTTTGGCGACGTTAGGTATCGGAGAAGCTGAATCCCAATCCATCCAAAGTCAAAAGTTGCACTTTTTGCCTTTAGGCTCAGGATCACATTGTAACCTTTATCCCATGTATCTTTCGGAGTGGATTAGTGTGGTTGCTCCTGTTATCGCGTTTCACACAATGGCAATGTCCCATGCACAACGCCCCGTGCACAGTGCGATGCTCGCTTCAAAAGAGAAGCTGTTCCGATAGCAGAATTCGAAAATTCTGCATTTGCTCGATAGCTGGACGTTAACTTATCTACCATACATGGGTGGCAGATGCAGTGTGAGCCGATTTTTAAATGTGAGCTTGATCGCAAAGGCTTCCAAGGACATCGTGTGGGAGGGCGAGAGTGGAAAGGAAGACTCGGAATCCGAAAACTTGGCCTCCGGCAACAAATGCGCGTTTGATGAGACTGCAAGAGCCACAGTATCTATTAAAGGTAATTGTTCAAGCGCTTAACTCGCGTTACATTTGCGGTTTAATTTTTTGCATTGGGCAACATGCCAAGTCGCCCCTCATGTTATTCGAGTAAATATGGCACATCACGATGCACTACAACACAAGCCAATACAATGTCAGTGTAGTGCGTTTTCAAATCAGCGCAGTACGCCAAGCAAACAGTATGGCTGCACCATATGTCAGGAATCGGCCGAAGAGTACATAGGCTGCTTTTGCTCCATTTACTCGCCAGTTTCTGCACGGGATTGCGAAACGTACGCAGCACGTAATATTCATTAGTCGCGAAAGTATGTTCACTTAGGCCTTACGTATTCTAAAGAAAGCAAATTCTATTCCGTTGGGCTTGAAACCTGTAATTTCAAGCAAAAGCTGAGAACTGAACCGAAATCATAGCTGAGGCCAGTAACATCGTGATGGAAGATTCATCCCTGTAGCCTTGGCTGCATAGCTTGAAAAAGTTGTCTGCTGCACCCTGTGCTTGCATGTTGCAGACACCATTAATGACAAGTCCTTTTTTAGCAGTGTCCAGTCTGGATGGCCAGTGGCAATGCATAACTTTAACTTGCAAGGTGTGGGGGCTGCTTGTTAAAAAAAAACATTGCCTGCTTGCCTTGCCTGTGCAAATGTTAAAGCGGCATAAGGAGATTGTAGTGGAGTCCAGCAGCAGGGAAGAAAATATATTCCCGCTTCCATTTTGAGTTGTCTTAGCCACAGGTTACATTGCTGGACAAACATCAGCCTAGTCAGGAAGGAGGCATGCACCCGTTTTGCACTTGGAATGAAAATGAGGCGGAGTCAGAACTTGGTTTTACGCATCTCTTTCATGCAGATGCCCTGTCGAGTGAGCCTGACATCTCCCTGTTTGGAAGTGAGTATTGCACAAGTCAGGCCAAAGACCGTTTTTGAGGATTTGACTGATCTGCGGCTCCCGTACAATTATGCAGGGTCGGATGTGCTGGAAGCGACGGCCCAGTACGATTTTGTGGCCCGGTCAGAGCGGGAGCTATCCTTCCGGAGAGGTGACAGGCTGCTGCTCTACAGCCAGGTGTCTGCCGACTGGTGGAAGGGGCACTTTGACGGAAAGGACGGCCTGGTGCCGGACAAGTACATACTGCTTAGCATCAGGTATGTCATCGGCCTAGTCCATCATGTTAGCATGTCTTACAGGTGGCACTGGTTTCCAACCTATTGTGGTAGCCAAGGAAGAAAAAAAAAATAGAAATTTTTCTAAGAAGGTACCACTGCAGAAATGGATGCAGCGGGAGCCGTTCCCAATTGCTCAAGTGCACACTTCGGAACTCCTTAATCGGATGCTTGATTGCAACATTCATTTTGGCATTTGTCAGATTCAAATTAAATATGTGCTGTTCTTGGGTTCCAGAGCATACTTTGAGGTAAGAAATGAATTTGAAATGATCCCCACTACTTGTGGAGAAGTTTACTATTGAACCACTTTCAAATACGAGCAAGGAAAAAGAAAAAAAGAAAAAAAAAAAACCAATCCACTTCCAACTTGAAAAGTTTGGCCACATATGAGTGGTGCAACTCTTTATGCGAACCATAAAAGCTGGTATAGATTCAACTGCTTGCTTATTCGTGCTGAAATTGGCACACGTACAACCATCAATAGCTTCTGGAATACCAGTGTGGATGATGTGCTTGCCTGATCCGATCAGAATTAATTCGAAGTCCTTGTCAGCCGCTTTCGCGTACATGATGCGGTGGCGCCATCTGGTGAATATCCGTGGAACGTAGCAGAGAAAGGGGGAGAGTTGAGCAGCTCATTTTAAGATGCTTTCTAGACTACTTTACAATAACGAATGCATAAAATGTTGTGCGTTGAACTTCGGTGCATTTTGCGCTGTTCAGCACATAGCGCCACCAGTATAGTGTCTTCTTTTGGTTCATAACATCACCCGGACTGGTATTGACAGCTATCGACAGTTGAATACTATCTGTGTGCCTAATTTCAGTGCAAATAAGCGAGCGTTTTACGGTGTGCATAGAGCGTTTAACACCCTTTACAAATCGGCTACTCTCTGTAACCTGTCACCTCCTGCACCAGTATCTAATTTCTGGCCAGGCTACTTCATGTAAGTGCCTGCAGCTGGATGCCAGGCAGTGTGCCATTGGATTGTAGCGCAGGATGCCAGTCACTGTGTGTGGAATCCAATCCTCCCCGTGCATCACAACAGAGCGGCCCTGCAGGCTAGGATTGCTGTGCCCCTCAGAGAAGCGCCATTCTTTCTGCACAGGGCGACTGGCTGAGGGAGCATCCCCAACATGTGCTGGACAGCTAGGGCCTTCCTTGGTCAGTAGTCCCTGTAATTGCTGGCCATAGCACTGGGTTCTTGGGATAACTGATCATTGCCCCCCTGGTCAGGTGGTGTGTGGCTATACTCTCTCAACTAGCATGTTGTTGCAGATGAAGTAGGAATGAGGCTTGTGGTGCATGCGGCTTCTCTTTTCCCAGCCAATTTGTATCAAATCCAGCCCATCAAGGACTGAGGGACAATCATTTTCTCTTGAGACAAGTGTCAATGCTTAGCTCCATTATGTAGGCAGCAGTCAGTTTCACCAAAGTGTCTTTTGGTTATTATGGCTTTCTTTGCAAGCAGTTCTCTGGATGTATCATTGTGTGCTCACATGTTCCCTTTCATATCTGAAGTGTTGCAACACCAAATGTGAACAAGGAGCACTTCGATTATTCGCACTGCCAGTTTTTAGTATCACATATGGATGAAATGCACGTCATCTGCAGTATGTATCAGCGTTGCATACTCATGAAAAGATTACATCGTTTCATTTTAGCAAGCACGAGTCAAGCTTGAACTTTGGAAGTAAATTGCACAAATATGTTTCTTTCTGCGGATGGTGCGTATCCTAATGCTTGTTCTGGGTCACCAACACTGCAGACGATCTGGATTTCTAAATGCTGATCGAACAAAGTAAGGACGTCATCCAAACTTGGTATCGACAGTTTTACACGCTTGTGTGCCAAGTGTCGGCACGAATAAGCGAGTATTTCAACGAAGAAACATTTTGCGGGTTGCATTTAGCATTGCAATAGTCAGTATGTTCCATTGTGTGGCACAGGGACGAGGACCCGGTGGCAGCCGCTGCCATAGGAGCGGCACCGAACCTGGATGCTTACGACATCAGCCGGGAGTCGTCCAATCAGGAGCTGGCACGAGACCTGGACAATGCCTTGGCCCGGGTGCACGTGTCTATCGACAACATAGAGCGCAGTCACGCGCCGGACTTGGTGCAAGACCTGCCCGACGACATGACGGCCGCGGAGCGCTTCGCCCTGTCCAACCAGTGCACGCTCAAGAAGGGCCCCTCCGCGGCGGCCACTAGCAGTGCCTTGCGAGAATAAAAATGCCTCTTTTTTTTTTTTATTTGGGCCTAGTCTCAGCCGCGCGCCTCAGCCAGCGGGGGCGGCACTTGTGCCGCCCCCGCGCCCTGCCCTGAAGTTCCGCATGTATCTGGCTGAGGCTGCTGCAAGGCTCCACCCAGGTGGCACACCAGCTTCTCCCAAAAGGGCAGCTCCCGCAGGTAGGCACTGGAAGGGAGTTAAGGAAGGGAAGTTAAGTGCCAAAGACTAAAGTGGGTGAACAAGAAGTGAATTAAGCAACTAGAAGCAATCAACAGCAGCAACAGTGCTTTCGCATTACTCCAATGCAGATTATGCAGTGCTAATTTTTTTCATACTGTATGAGACAAGTGAGACTTCTGAGGTCATGAAAGGCCATGGCCGGACTCTAGCGTTGCCACCGCCGCTGCTGCTCGACTCCAGCCATGCAACGGCTGACAGGCACGTGACTGGCGTGTAATTACCATTGCCTCATCATGGCGTGAACCCCTGCCCTGCCTCTGCGACAACCCGCACGTGCACACTACACTCCCAGAGTCCGCTGGCTCTATCCCGAAAATTGTGCGTGGAGGCAAGTATTAATTTTTGCTCTCCAACACGAAACGAAAAGAGATTTCATGTTTATACCAAGCTTTTAATCAAAAAATTGTGTGTTGTCACACCTTTGTGTTGTTCGTACTAGAGCGCATTTTGTTTTGTTTTATTATAAAACTTATTTACAGGAATTTGAGTGCGCACTTTTATAACGAATATCGGATATAAGGAACAAATTTTCGCACCCCACACTACTTCGGTATAATGAAGTTTGACTAATTCCTCATGAATCCACGAAAATGCTGCACCACATAGCATGGCACAGCCACTGAGGGTTGACAGTATTGGTAACTCACATGGTGGAGTAGGTGAGCATGTACTTGACCTCGGGCACCTGGAAGCCGTTGAAGTTGGATGCGGCACAAATCGTGTAGGCACCCATGTTCTCGAAGACGATCCAGTCGCCCGGCTGCATCTCGGGAAGCAGCGCATCCTCCAACACCATGTCCATGGAGTCGCAGGTGGGACCCCAGAGGGAACACAGGCGCAGGGGGCCGTCCCCGCTGTGCAGAGCGAAGGGCACGGGCTCGGCATGGTCAAAGACAGTGCAGTTGAAGGACCCGTAGACTCCGTCGTTGAGGTAGTACATGGGCCGGCCGCCGGCCTCTCGCTTGGCTATCACCGTGGTGTACAGCGTGAAGGCCGATGAGACAAAAAAGCGGCCGGGTTCCGCTATGATGCGCACACCAGATTCCTCTGGGAAGTGCTCCGCCAGGCTGGTGTTGATGGTGTACACAATCTGCAAAAAAAAAAACAGATGGAAAGGAATTCAAGTTGGTGCTCCGAGAGCTTTTGCACCAATGACCTTCGAAAGGGCTGATGCATGTATGGTATGTGAAGTTATCCCCACACAACTGCAGCGGTGGAGGGATCCAGAATTATATTACAGGATGCCCCAACTAAATGCTAGCTTGAGGAACAAAAAGACAGTTCAAAAGTTCTACATAGCCTTGAGCAACAGCTAGCTGCAGTGTTTCCACCAAATTGCCATTATTTAAAGGCCTTCAAAGAAAGCTATAATGGCTAATCTTTGGCTAATCTTTCACCCAGCGCAGCGTATATTCCAGAGGGGTGTAGATTTTGTTCTCAAGAGAAGAGTCTTTGTACACTGAGGAGTAGCCCCGCTGCTGCTTGGGAGCTTTTCTATTGTGAGGGCACCTTTCAAAGCTGGTAAAATGAATTTCGTGTGACCGGTGCCTTGGTGCAACATTAGTAAGCTGTTTTCCAAGACTATCGAAAACTTTCGCGTCAACACTGTTCCCGAAACCAATAATTAAAATGTAGCTAATTAGTATTGTTAATAGTTTACCTGAAGGCCGAAATGTCAGTGGTACCAAAAAAAAAAAAAAAAAAAAAAAAAAGGCAAAGCGCTATTGGGAAGTTCCTTACTTTCATAATGCATTTCACTTTTTTTTTTCCAATTTTATTGCTTGCTTGATCGGAAACTGCCTCTTGCAAAACGTGTTATCGCTTTTGTGTCATTCCATTTTGTTGCTTATTTTATTTGTTACCCTGAAGCATGTATGATCAGTGCACTTACTGTCCGGTGTTCATGCTCAGTTTTGTTTCCTCTTGTCTTTTTGATATACTCATTAGTGTTAATTCTTGAAACAAATTTGTTTCATGTATTTTCAAACTCTGTATAGCATCAAAGCATACAGCTACGAAGAGTGGCTTACCTGATCGAAAAGTTTCTGGAAGCCGCGGTCACCCGGGTAGCCGCCACCTATGTCCAGCAGAGTCATGGGAAACCCCATGGCCAGGCCCTGGTCAAAAACCTGGCGTGCACCCTCAATGGCACGGGCAAACGACTGTGGCTCATGGCTGTTGCTGCCCACGTGGAAGCTGCCAAGTGACAGAGAGAGAGTATGCACACAGCTGTACAGAAAACACACCTCGCCTTCAATTACATTCTGCAATACACCAAGATGTCAAGACAACAGCGCATGGTGCAATGGCAATTGGAGCACAACAAAAACACCTACTCAAGCATAAATGTCATCAATTTGTTTGAAATACTGCTGCCCAAGTTATCCAATTATCAGTACAAAAATTGGAACACCGTAGCATGGCACAAACACATATGACAGAGTCAAATACTTCAAAAGTTTTGCAGGAAGTTCGCATTTGCAGACATTTCAGCTGTTGTGAGAAACTACACACCACCGCGGCAAGACGAAATTCATCAAACAATACTGAAAAGGTTGCATGCTCTGGTAAGTAGTACAGGACCACTGTTGCGCACACAATTTACTTTCTTAGTACCATTTTAAAGGTCATTCCTTCGGAAAAATTAAAAACAGAGCATATAGGACCATCAGTTTTCTTTGCATCGCTGCTCACAAATAAACGAAAGCTTTTCAGGTACACTGTGCAGACACTTAAAAGAGCAGTGATAAAGAGCCTGGCACACCACAACTCACTTTGCCGTCGAGAATGCATGGATCAATGCATCAGTGAGAAAAATACTACAAGAGAAACTGCTCCATTTTGAATCTTATTATGTATAGCACATATTTTTATCAGACTGTCTGAAACATGCAAGCTCCTTATCACTGTTCACCACGCTAATCTTACAACTACCGCAGCAAAGGGCATTCGCGCCATTTTCATAGACAGTGCTTTGACAAATTTTCTTTCTCGGCGCACCTTTACACGTGGCCAATGCAGGTTTGTTGCTATGAAGTGAGAACAACAGGTCAAAATGACCGGACTTCTCTCTAAAAAGATTTTTAAAACAAAAACAGACTGCAATATTCCCAGCTGTGTTCTATAGCTTTAGGAACTTTAGTACATTAATAATGGTACATTGCTGGGCATGTGACGGATAGGAAAGTGGAATGACATTCTCCTTGACATGGCAAAAGCGAATCAGACAGCTAGGTCAACTAGAATGTGTCCCCAAAAAGACAAAGCAGCCTCGAAACTCCAAGCTGCCAGCTTGTACCTGTGCATTGCTGCCTTTTAAAAAACTTTAAAAGAAGCCAGGGATACTGAAACCATGGTTTTGGCCTTCATACCGCAAGCTGTGTTCTGACCATCATGCTATTACAAACAGTTTCCGTTGCTTTAGCAAGTGAATGCATTTAGAATGGTAAAGCCTATTCTGATCACAGAATATGCTAGTACTGTGAAATTGCTATGGATTACTTAGGCAGTTCTCTGAACTGACGTTTCTTTTGCAAATGTGACTCTTGTGTTTTGCACAGAAGGATAGAAATCCGCACCAGTTGGCGCATGGTTAAAATGCCATTCATTGATGTTGCTACGGTTCAATTTCAGTGCTGCTCACATAGATGTTTAAATGTGTTACCTACAGTGGCTAATGAATGTTCTTATAACATTTAGTAATCAAGAAAACCCTGAACCAAAATGTTTTACAATAAACCTCTCAGCACTGTCTTATAAGAAATATGCTAATCCAGATCCTGCCAGATCATATCTTGCTTAATTAGACCTCTACCCGGACTCCTTTCAAAACCACTACTGCCACCACAGACAGGGACAAGGAATGTGCCGCTGCAAGAGCCCCATGCTGTGCACTGTCAAGCATAATAAAAGGCGTTACCAAACTTAGCACTGCTTGTTTCAGCGCATCCATATTGCTAGAACCACACATACACACACGCAAAAAAAGAACAGACAATACCTGCCGATGCTAGACTGAAATGCAACAAAGCGCAAATATACAATAAATAGATGCACCGTGCACCAGGCGATCTGATGAAATGCATAAGCTGTCGCCAACGATAGTTGAAACTGAAAGAAGGTTTTGAAATTGTTGTGGATTTCTTGTTGTCATTTCTGGCTTTCAGTATTACAGTTTCATGTAAACGAGACGCCGTAGCTAGTCATTTCACTGGATTGCCATGCCTACCCGACAGAACTGCAGGACGCATGGCTGCACCAAATGGTCATGTAAGCAGCTCACCTGACACCCACAACATTGAGGTCCAAGGAGCGAGCCACGTTGAGCAGGTGCTGTGTGTCAGCCTGCTCGCAGCCAAACTTGAGTCCCAAGCGGCAGACTGAGCCGGTGTCATCGACGCGCAGTCGCAGCACAAGCCGAGCAGTCGGGTACAGCTCGCGCACTTTGTGCAGCTCCAGCTCATTGTCAAAGGTCATGAGGTCAACACCAAGGGCAGCCGCGTGTTTGATGTATGAGCGGGTCTTGCAAGGGTTGGCGTAGATGATGCGGTTGCTGGCCACACCCACTGCTCGCATGGTATCGATCTCAGCCTTGCTGGCGCAGTCGAAGCCCAAGCCCAGGCCAGCCAGAAGTTCAAGCACGACCGGGTCCCCATTGCACTTGACAGCTACATGAGAGAGTTTTCATTCATTCTGGTTTTAGCAATCACGTACCTCGTGACAAAGCATGAAAATGGATAATGCTGCAATGAGCAGCAGTACACATTCTGTTACGAACGGTCAGTGAGGCAAAGATATGCACGATACAATCATGCGGTAGACACTAAATAATCCTGTAAGCTCCCTATGCTGTAAGTTATCACAGACAATTGAAACCTGCCACAATGTTCTGCAAGAATAATTTGCTTAAGCTAGACTGGTCTTATACAGAAAACAAAGTAAACGTTGGCAGTGGTACAGTATTGTAAAAGATGGACGCTGCTTCCAAGTCTCTGCTACATGTCTTCAGAGCTATGAATTAGACCCAGAATTTTTACAGCAGCACTATCCAGGCACAGTTGTGTTGTTACTTAGCAAATAACTTACAATAAATGATAGTGGGTCAAGAAAGCACAACAAAGAATTCATCACAATGGTTTAACGAAGACCAGGTCACTTGCAGATGATGAATCAAGATAACAAAATCTAGCCTGATAATAGGGCCATTTGTTTAACCTACACCAGTTACACCAGTGTAGGAAATCTATACATAGAATGAATTTCTGCTGCACTGGTGTAGCTAGTGTAGATTAAAAAAATGGCTCTAATGTGTCGGGGTTCGTAAAATGAAATACATGAAAAATTCATAAAATGAAGTTGCATGAAACAAGAGACCTGCGCCAGCAGTGAATGATCCCAACCTGCATTTCTCACAACATGGATCACTCACCGTAGAAGGGCTCCACACGTGGAATCTTCAGCTTCCAGAGCTTCACCTTGTACACAATGTCACCCACGTCAACGACGAAGAAGGGTTGGTCATTGTCCTGCATGCAAGCATCACAGCCAGACCTATTAGTTGCCCAGCGCGCAGCATTTCGTTTCACGCCGGCAACACCAGCAGCAACGCGCGGCCGTTTCGACTGTGCACGGCCGTTTCGACTGTGCAACGCCCGTTAACGAAGTGGGTCGCATCTGTTCAAGTGCTTGCGGCAGCAAGCGTGGCAGCTTGCCAATACCCAAGTATTGCATATGTGACCGTAGTACGTCATTATCTACGCGGCTGTTCGATTGTCTCTCCGCGCGAAGTGCAGCTCGAAGGGCGGCAACGCGTGATCTCTCGACTATGTTCGACGGCTGTATGAACAAGAACCCCGTTTTCAGGAGCGAATATTTTCGACTGCAGCTCGAGCAGCTGCCCTTTCGTGCCCAAGCTTAGAGCCCTACGCTCGCGCAGCCGGCTGTTTCCCCCTACGAAGCGATGCGCATTTTTTTTCTTCCCCGTACAGCCATTGCGTGCCCGCTCCTGCCTTTGTGCTGTGCCAGAGGCTTATGTTGGGCGTACCGGATTGGATGTGATGGAATGAACCATGCCGACGTCCCCGTCCATGGGGTCCACAACCTCGCACGTCTTCATGGCCTCAGCTCTCGTCCCAAGGCGGTCCGCTCCCGCTCACGCGGATCTTGGGCAGGCGGACCCGTGAGGTCAGGCCCCCCTGCAGCAACAACAGTCAAGAAACATGTCCACGATCGGTCGATAGTGATGGCTGTCTTATCACCGACCACCACTCCGAACTACACAACCCATGCAGATTTTTTTCTGCGGGCGGACCGGCGCAAGGTTCGACCGGGGAGGATGAAATCACCGGCCAGAAAAACCAAACCTAACGCCGGCCTCAACAAATTGCTTCCCTACCTTGGGAGAAGCGTCCCAACCGCCGGAGATGGTTTGGGACGGAATGGTTGGATTTGGGGTGGCAACAACGACAAAATAGCTTGCGCGCGGAACGTCAGGACAGCGGACAGAGAGTTGGCAGGGACGACGCAATGGCGATGCGCTCGCTTTTATAGTGCCGAAGCGAGGAGGAGGCTGAGTCACGTGACAGTTCTCGCTGTCGAAGCAGCCAGTGGAGCTACACCTCGGAGCCGCGGGCCTTTTTGAGTGCGCTGAGGGCGCGCGCTTTTTCTTGTGGCTTATCATCACAAGAGCGTGCACGTGCGCGTCAGCCCCCTGCTGCGATAAGAAGCGCAGGGCTGCTGATTCACTACAAGCCGGCGCGCGCCGGCCGTCCGCGGTGGCTGGTCGTCGAGGCCGCGGCAGGTCCAAGCGGAAGCGGACTATTGCAACGGCGGGCACAACCGCCGTGCGCTCGCACTGTACTATAACCGATGTCTGATGTCCTTCGCCCGCCGTTTTTACGAACTGTCTTGTCTGCCAGGAAAGCACGCGCTGACCGGTTTGTGGCCAAATGGGCTTCCCTCGCGTAAATATTCACGCGCCTGAGTGCGCACCTAGTCTCCTAGTCTTGCGCTTTAAGAGCGGACTGTGATCACGGTCGTGAAGCGATAAAGGCCCTCGGCGCCACAATGACTTGCGAAAACGCGCCGGACGGTGGCCTAGTATATCTAGTATATCCTTCAGCAACAAGAGGGCAAAGTCGATCGGACGGCGAGTGGCTAGCCATCTACAAGCCGGCGTATATTGCATGGACCAGAGGAAAGTACACGGGCAGTTTATGTATATGAGCCTTGACTGCATCCTGTCCAAACCAGCAGAGATGACAGGTACGTATTGCGTCTAGCCTAACAGTAAAAAAAATAGACGCGTAAGGACACAACGCGGTCAAAGAATAAGTGGTACCCTTCTAGACGTTTACGTAATCGCAGTTTCCAATGCTACTACACTTGCTTAGGCTCGTCATATAATGTGCCATAAAGTTACACGTGACCACGTCTTTGTGCTCGCCCAACCAGTTTCATTTCATGCGGGTGCAAATGTGAAGCGGCGTTGTATTCGGGGACTATCTGAGCATACTAGATCGCCTATTATCCACAACTGATAAAACTGATTATTTGAGGGACGGCCAGCATACTGTTCAAGATCAGATAGCCGTCTCTCGTTGTAGTACTGAAAACAATGGAAAGGCGCGAGCAACACTCGGAATAAATGCCGGAGAGCGCTTTTTTTGGCATGATCAGCAGACAGTAGCCAAAACTGGTCGAGGCCCACAATGTGCCACACTTGTTCGCACATTATATGTCACTCACATTAAGAAGTCTAAATGTAGGGTGAAAAGTGAAAATGCGGGACAAAAAATCATGTCAGCTTGCATAACGATGATAAACGTTATCAGTGAATTTATTAAGCTTTCTAGCTGTTCCGGTTTTCTAAGGTATATGCCACTCCTTATGGTTCCACTGAAACGAACGTAAACGTTACTATCCGCATTAAAGTTAGACTGCAGGTAGGATTTACAGATCATTATGTTAAGCATGACTGAAAGTTGTTAAATGCTTCCCATCTTTTAACTCTAAGTGTCTTTAAATTAACCGCAATTAAGCCTAGCGACGGTTACCTAAGACAGCTTGGAGAGACCATATTTCACCCTGACCACCACTGAACAATAGCATGGCATATATAGTAATTTTCTGCTTGCGAGTGATGTCTTAGTCATGCTTCAACATATGAACATGAAGGAGTCAGCAATAGGTTTAAGCATGCCTGCACCCGTGCGTTTCGGATCAAATTGAATAAGCTATCATCAGACATTAATGTTCAATTTGAAGCTGTTTATAGGGTGGGTGGCTCCTTTGGTAGATTTTTGAGTTCTGAAAGCGAGAAGCTTTATTTTGGTAACAAATGATCGGCTCTAACTTCTGCAGTCGGACATACAACTCGAATCGGCAGTAATCACCCACGCACAATTCCTCCAATGCAGAAAGTGTAGACCGCTGTAAAACCACTTCTTGCTAACTAAATAAAAACCTAACGATCTTATCAAATTATTAGCTCAAGAAACACAATTGCCCCGGGGCTTCTATGTTTTAGTCAAAAGCAAAAAAAAAAAGCATTTTGGTTACTGTTCAGTGGATTAATACGTAATTAAGTCGCGCACCGTGATCCGCGGCAGCTGGCGTTGTATCCTACTACACCACTTCAAATAAGAATGAAATAGGACGCAGACTAAAAAGGTTTGGTTTGGTTTGGTTTGTGGGGTTTAACGTCCCAAAGCGACTCAGGCTATGAGAGACGCCGTAGTAGAGGACACCAGAAATTTCGACCACCTGGGGTTCCTTAAAAGGGACCGGAATGTTCCCAACTTTCTCAAAACCTCAAAATACGGTGTTGCTAATTTGACCATATGATATTAGAACGCGCTCTAAAACTGTAATCTCTGTCCAATCCCCTCTCCCCCCCCCCCCAAAAAAAAAAAAAATCACATGCAGGCTAATTTCTACCATGAAGCTCGCCTTTGCGCGCATCGAGGCACCCTATCCTTCGGTGGGCATTCACGTCCCCTTCAAACCTGCCTGTAAGTTACCCCCCCCCCCCCCTTTTTTTTTTCCCTTTGCTCTCTCTCTCTTTCGTCCTTCATTGAGGAGTGTGGTGGCTTTAGACAGCCGGTTATGACGTCATACCGTCGCAATTTCAGTTTTAAATTCTCTTGGGCACTATAGTTACGTGCGCTTCGTGTACGTTCTGCCCTGCGCAGAGGGAGCTTGCACGAAACGCTGAGAGCGCCATTTTCCTGTTCAGTGCAGCAGTCGACCGTGGAGCGGGCCGCGCAAATATTTATATATATATATATATATATATATATATATATATATATATATATATATATATATATATATATATATATATATATATATATATATATATATATATATGTCAAAGCGATGGTCTATTGTGCGGTCATGGGCTGTAATAGGCGAACGCAGACTAAAGCGCAAAAAAATGTGAAGTCCGGACAAGACGACTGTGGGTTTTTCAAAATACCAAAGGTACGCTTGCACGAATGCGACAAGATCAGCGATCGGAACGTCGCAGACGAGAGTGGCTTCGTGCACGTTTAATGTTGTACATTGAGGCACGGATTGCTGCAGGAGCTCACCCTTCTAAGCTCCACGTGTTCATTTTGCAGGTCGGCCGTCTAAACTTTTCGATGACTGCAATCCTGACACGAAATGACGTGCACACACTTGGTATATTTGTCCGGACTTCTGTGAATGCCGTCTGTTGATGCGTGCAAGCCATTCTCGTCCGCGACGTTCCGATCGCTCCTGGTCTTGTCGCATTCGTGCAATTGTACCTTTGGTATATTGAAAACCCCGCAGTGGTTTTGTCCGGACTTTACCTTTTGCGCTTTAGTATGCTTCGGCGGAGTCCACGACCGCACTAAACCATCGCTTTGGGACTGTTTGCGCGACCCGCTTCACGGTCAACTGCTACACTGTACAGGAAAATGGCGCTCTCAGCGTTTCATGCAAGCTGTACGTTTTACTTCCGCGATGCATCAACTTAGCATGCCCCCATTCAGTTTTTTTACTATACAGCATTCAGACACAAGGGCACAAGTTCCACACATTCGATGTAAACCGACGTTCATCCTATTCACCTGCCCGGCCCACCCCTCCTTCCTGAGTTTGTCTTGGTATTTTCATGTTAACAGTTTCTCAGTCAGGATTCAAACAGTTGGTCGACGCGTATGACGCCTCCGTCACGGGTGTTTTAACGTTTCGCGGTGTCCTTTGAGTTTTCATCTGTGCCACTATACTCCTGATGAAGTCAAGTTTATCCCTTTCACCCTAGCCCGCAGTGGCGGCTCTATGGCCGCGGTGCCGGGTGGTGGTTATACTACGGCGGTTCGGTTCGCGGTTTCCGCCGCTTTGGCTGAGCGCTACGAACGAGGCGAAATGAAGCCGTTTGCAGCCCCACATACCAGTTCAAATTTGGCCAGCAGTTAAACTTAAAACGCACTCTGTTCCCTGGCACGTGATTCATGGCGTGATATGCGGTATACAACGCCGAGAGTCGCGAACGCGCGGAATCGTAGTTGTTGAGGCTCGCTCCTGCGCTCATGTTTCTTCCACCATGTGCTTGAGACGAGAGCACGGCGTGCGCGAACACATGACGATCGCTGCGTGGGAAGCATCGAGCTTCGCTTGCGTGCGTTTCCCGTCTCGGGCTACAAGCGCCAGGTGCGCGTCCTTGCGCCCGCGCCGCATTATCGACGCCTGTAATTTGCGCAGCAACAACTGGATCACTCATCTGGTTCCGCACACCTGCACGGTGGCTGCAAGAATTGACACGACGGAAACCACGTATACAAAACAAGTAAATGGCTTCGCGACTGTAGATTTGTGTGTGCTAACTTAATGCAGTCAATTAGATTCAGTTAGGTATAATTACTGTTACGTTCATTGGACAATAAATGAGATAATGTTACAATTATGTCTGAGCAAGATATTCGCCTTGCCGAGGAATTCAACCTTGCCGAGGCAATGTTGCGATTTCTCCCCTCTCTGCTTTCAGGTGTGTCATAGGGAAGTGTTTTGGGCCCCCTTGGTTTTTATAAATGATCTTTCAAAATCGATCACTGTTCCAGTCAGTCTGTTCGCTGATGATTGTGTCGTGTACAAAACAATCAAGTCCCCAAGTGACAAAGAAGAACTGAAGACTAATCTGCAAGAAATTGAAAACATCGTGCGTTAAATGGCAAATGGTACTAACCCTGATAAATCTGTAATTTGTACGTTACCAGGAGGAAAAAATAAATATATTTCCTTACTGCATTGCAGGTAGACTAGTTAATAGGGTACCAGAGCTCAAGTATCTTGGTTTGACTTTCAATTCTGACCTACGCTGGAATACGCACATAATTAATGTATGCGCTAAGACATACAGGGTAATATGGGGACGATCGCAAAATCCGCAGTGCAACTCCCGATATAAATATACTTACTTATAGGACCCTGGTAAGACCGGCACTTGAATATGGGAACATTGTGTGGGACCCTTACACCGCATCTAACAAAACAAAAATTGAAAAAGTTCGAAGACTCGTTCCCCGTTTCATCTACGATAAATACCGCCGAACCGATTCATCGACGGAATTATGCAGATACCAGCCAACCTCGAAAAGCTAGAATGTCGCACTGAGATAGAAAGGCTGAAGTATCTCTTCCTTCTAATCCATGACCACTTTAAATACATCACACTATTTTGTAATACACCCCAATGAACCATCAAGACATCGCCATATAGTCTGTATATTACTGTGCCGCTTTGTCGTAATGATTGCTTTAAACAGTATTGTTTGATTTTCTGCTTTACGTCCAGGCTTGTATTTTGTGTCGGATTTTTATAGTTTTTGAATTGTGCTCCCTTTTTGAATGTGCATTTTTCCCCACTCCTGTAATAAATAGCCTGCAAAGGCTGATAGTATTAATTAATGAATGAATAAACGAATGGACTTTTGTGGGGAAAAAAAAGTAGCACAGCTAAATCCATGGTTGAAGAAAGTTTTGCATCCTTTGCTAGCGTTGCGCGCAGTTTGTTTCTTCAATATAGGCCGAAAAGGCGCTCCAGAAACTGAAATTTCAGCGCGAAATTTGGAGAATGTGATGTGTGACGGCGCTGACGGGTGAAGCAGCTTAATCAATTTTGACCACTCGTATCATATGCAAAGTATCAATACAGTTGTAGTTCAATTAGTTATACATGCTGCAATACGGCTAAGTTTAAAACTGTACTAAAACAATATAGGACATTAACATTGGCGACGGTGGTAGCTGCGGAACACGGTGAATATCCAGACACAACAAAAATAGTAAGTGTTTTGGCTCGCGCGATAAGAGCTATGATACGTCGACAAGTCCATTTGAGTATAACTCTACAATTATGAGATACCTTTTTCTGCTGTTTGCACGCAGTTTAGGCTATACAAACGCATACTGTACATAAGTCAATACAGCTTCCCCCACTGAGCATGGTACTTCTAATAGACGTCTACAAACATCTAAAGTGGTTCGAAATGTCCGCAGCTGCACTGGACGTTTATGAAAGATTTATAGTCAGCTAAAATACGTCTATTTTTTTGACGCCTATAATCAACGATTTTGATAGGCCTATTTATGACAATGTGCTCACTGTGCCAAAGGTTCATCTTTTACTTTTGGATTCTGGCAGGAACTGAAACCTGACATTGCAATGCACGAATTTTAAGTAATAGCCTCAAAAATACCAGAGATGACTTGGCTGATAGTTACCCACATGGATTAAGAAGGCTGATGTCATGGAGTTTTCGCCACTGATATGAATACGCGCAGTTTGCATTTTTTTTCAGCCCCATGTTTGCATGGGGGACTGTGTCGTAATCATTGTTATGCGCTGCTGTCTGAAATTATAACGATACTAAGTAACTATTTGATACATCCGAAATCATTCCATTTTTTTTTCGCCAAATGTACAAGACAGCTTCAAAAGTTAAACATCTTGTGAGATGTCTTCTAACTCAAAACTAACGGAGCATTAGACACCAGCAATTAAAGAAACTATAAACCTTTATATGCCTGAAAAAAAAAAAAAAATTGACAAGATGGGTACTAGACGTTTCTCTAAATTGCTTGCAGTTTTCTCATACCCGCCCTCAACGCCTACAGTTGTAGTAAACTTGTTGCACTCCTCATTGATATACACTCTATAGTGTGTAGAAGACGTGATTGTGTTCAGTGGGTTCTGCCGATACTCTAAAAGGTCACAAGTTCGTTGCTCGCCGGCAGCCGCTGCATTCAAAACGTCCTCCGCACAAATCAACCAGCCCGCAGCTGCAGTACAAGTCACTATCCCTGGTTGTCGACGGGCGTAAAAATACACTATTTTTGTTTACTGAGCCTAACGCTTGACAGTGTTTTTGATGTCACGAAGACAGACAGTCGTGCCTGCTTGTATGCTTTTTACGAATGCCAACGAAAGAGTGATTTATAAACTAAACTCGCCGTCTCCCTTTTATTTCTTTGTAACACACCACAGGCCATTGATTAAAATATGGGCTAGGCTGTTGGTTTAACTGATGCATTACACGCAGTCAAAGAATACAGCGATTCTGTGTAATGCCCCAAAAACACGTATATGCTGCGTGCGCCGTGGCTGCTTATATCCGTCATAAAACTCCATAAAATAACTAATTAGGCTACGTGCCTCAATAAGTGTAATCATTTCAATTCAAGTTTAAAACGTCAGTGACGGGAGCTCAAAGTGTCGACTACGGGACTCCTCTTAAACGGATCGTTTCTTTAGCTTTTGATAGTTTTACATTCCTGACGCTCACATGAGTTCTACTCTAGTGTCAAGACACTTGTAGGATTTGCACTGTTTCCACCTTGGACAGAACGCGCAGAGGCAGTGCGAGCGTTCCGTACCTGCCCCTAGAATTCGTCCAGCGAACAAAACGACGACGCATAGAGCACCTGAAAAAGTGTGATACACAGGAAATGGTATGAAAGTGTCACGCACGGCCCGGTCACACTTGGGCCACAATAAAGTGGATTTGCTCTTTATTATTATTTTTTTTAGCTTTGATTGTTCATTGGCGGCCAAGCGAAACCACGAAAGAGTTAAAACAAAAGCAAAAACTAGCGGTCTTAAGTCAAATAAGGCTCTGTTTGCTTGTTTATATAATCCATAACCAAACCATCCTTTCATAAACTAGAAATTTGAGATAAGGGACACCCCATCCGCGCACAATTACCGTTCAGATAAAGCTGAAGTATTGGAACGGAGTGGCTGCTATCAAGCGAAGCGGAGCCGCGTCCAGCATCTGCCAGTCCATCGACAAAAGCGTCTCACAATGAATTGTGATCACGTAGCGGAAATTTGGCCAAGGAGTATCATACTTTAAAAGTCGCCTAAGGCAGGGTCAGATACCGATTTTCGAACATATCAACACCGATAAGTCGAACACCAGACCAGGGGAAAATATTTGTATTAGCTTATCGAACAAACTGCAGATAGCCGACGTCACTGGGAATTTAATTCCATGATTCCGCGTAGGAGGCACAAAGAAATTTGCTTGTTCTCGCCGTTGTTGCTGAACTACAACCTAATTTACCTTAATTCTGAACATCCTCACCGTATTTTAGTACCTAAACTATCTAGAATATCTACGAATATAAAATCGTTGATATTTTCCGCCGACCGCCGCCACGTTATTTCATCATATCGCTTCCTGCCGCTCTCGGCCGTCGGCGATAACACTTTCAGTATCTCCTGGTAGTGTCTACATGAGGCTCTGATTCGAGTATCAGAGTTTGATAAATGATAGGTTGTCGGTTGTGCGCGCTATATATGACCTCCATAGTACAATCACCGATAAATTTATATTAAAACAACCGACCTCGAGATTTATTTCTGGTTTGGCTCAGTTTATGGGGGTTCAACGCTCCAACGAAACTCAGGCTATGAGAGATGACGCGTAGTGGAGGGCTGCAGAAATTTCGACCACCTGGGGTTCTTTAACGTGCTCTGACACCGCACTAGCACACGGATGCCTTGGTTTTCGCCTCCATCGAAAAGCGACCGCCGCGGCCGGGATGCGATCCCGTATCCTAGGGCAGATCAGTCGAGCGCCCTATAGCCACTACACCACAGCAGCGGGGCTCTTATTTTTATCCAAAGTTGACGTCAAAAATATGAGCACGCAGGTGCCCCAGCAGCACGCGCAGAATCCGCAGCTGCATGAGAACGCTAACGTAATAAGCGAATTCATCACAGCTTCGCACTCCTGTATTCTGGAGTGTGCGTCAAAAGGCAGCCTACACGCAGCTCATAGGCGTCAATAAACGGACGTGTTTGTGAATGTGTCAGGGACACACTTGGCGAAATGCTGTTTCTTCATTTAAAATATGAGCACGCAGGTGCCCCAGCAGCACGCGCAGAATCCGCAGCTGCATGAGAACGCTAACGTAATAAGCGAATTCATCACAGCTTCGCACTCCTGTATTCTGGAGTGTGCGTCAAAAGGCAGCCTACACGCAGCTCATAGGCGTCAATAAACGGACGTGTTTGTGAATGTGTCAGGGACACACTTGGCGAAATGCTGTTTCTTCATTTTCCGGAAGCCCCGCCGGGGTGGTGCAGTGGTAAGACGCCCGACTACTGTGCCGGAGTTCCCGGGATCGAATCCCGGCCTCGGCGGCTGCGTTTCGATGGAGGCGAAACGAAGTGGCGTCCGTGTGCTGTGCGATGTCAGCGCACGTTAAAGATCCCCAGGTGGTCGAAATTACTCCGTAGCCCTCCACTACGGCTCCTCTTTCTCTCTTTCCACTTTCATTCCCACCTCCCTCCCTTCCCTTACGGCGCGGTTCGGGTGTCCACAGAGCAAGTGTGACAGTTACTGCGCCTTTCCCTTCCTGTGAACCAATTTAACTTATTTTAACTTTTTATTTTCCGGAAAGGAAGCCGGTGCTTTTCTTAATTGAAGAAGAAACCACCGTAAGAAAGAATAAAAATATAACACCGCAAAGCTTAAGAAAACACCGACAACAACATTACCAGAACGCGCATATACAGACAAGACAAAAACCACGATCTAGCCTATGTTCCAAAAGCGCCGATTTTCAATGAAGACCACGGGAGCAAATAATTAAAAGCAGAATAAATTTATGGGATGCAGAAAAAGTGAAGGGAATCAATGAGAAAAAAAGTACACAAATCCATCACTTGCGCAGACGGACACGTATGTCATCTCAACAGAAGAAGCGAAATATATGTTTGTTATGCGGTTATGCCCCTGAGAGCAAGCTGATGTCTTCTTTTTTTCCTTTGGGAGAGCTGCATGGGGATGTTTTGTTTCTTTAGCTGAGCACCCACGCATCGTTTCACAGTTCAGTTCAGTTCAGTTTAGTCGTTCAGTTTAGTGCGATCGATTTCTGCAGTTTCGTTTTGTTTTTAATTCATTTCCTTTTGTATGCTCTACTACAGCTGTTGCCCGCAAGTCTGGAGCGCCGTCTCCACTGCCAACAACAGCCGGCTATTAGCAGATTAAAAACTCTCTCCACCGATTATATTGTACCACCGACTAAAAACTAAGCTCAAGCTTTCTTTCTCAAGCTAGAGCAGCAGGATAAATGTATCGTGAGAGAGGCGCTCACAGTTATCTGCTGATAATCTACCCAGGCATCGCTACCGCCTTTTAATTCCGTTTAAATCGCAGTCACTTGAAGACGAGAAGTATACTCTGGTGTAATATCGCAAAGCTGCCTTTTTTAAAGCCCATAACGCAGCTAGCTTGCGCACCACTTAAAGAAAAAATGCGATCTCTCGCTCAGCTGCTCTATATATACAGCTGTTGCGGGGGTGTCACTTGTCAGCTGCGACGCCGACGGGTAGAAATTCTTTTCGCGTGCAGTTGGTGTGCGCGCACATGCCTTCAGGGGATTCGGAAATGCAGAGAGTGAAAGTGAAAAAAGGAAACTTTCTTTCTTCTTGAAACAGAAGAAAAATTTGAGGTCGTGGATGTTTTTGGTGAGATATAAATATAGCATGGAGAGCTTGTCTCACGGGGTAACAGAATTAATTTCCGGCAGCAAATTCAGTGCTGATGGAAAATTATATTGTTTAAAACTACTCTAGGAAACAGAAAACCATAGACCTGCTTTACATAAAGTTGCGATTTTAGAATTGAAAAATAGCAAAAAAGAAAAAAAAAAAAAGACTGATCTTTTCCCCTTGAGAAAGATGTGCGACCCCTGGAGAAACGAATGGGCTTATTAACTTAGAAAGACGGGATAGTTGGTCTTGATAAGTAATGTGAATTTTTTTTTGTTCAGTGCAAAATTACAGACAAGACGAAAAGAGAAGACAGACTAGGGACGGAACGACAAGGAAATGGGCTTATGAGCACAAATTTTATTTCCATAGCTTCTGAGACTGGAGGTTACCTGCAATAATCAAGCAACGTAATTATGGTGGTGGTTTGTGGTTTGTGGGGTTTAACGTCCCAAAGCAACTCAGGCTATGAGAGACACCGTAGTGCAGGACTCCGGAAATTTCGACCACCTGGAGTTCTTTAACGTGCACTGCCATTGCACAGCACACGGGCGCCTTGCTTTTCGCCTCCATCGGAAAGCTGCCGCCGAGGCCGGGATTCGATCCCGCGTCCTTGGGAACAGTAGTCGAGCGCCATAACGCCGTAACCACTGCGCCGTGCAACTTAATTATGCTATACAGTATTGAGTACATTGTTGTACTGACGACACCGGTAGACGCTTATATAAACTCATATTATTGACCTCAGAGTTATTGTCAATACCATTTTAACACACCCACTCTGCTTTTCGGTCAGGGACAGGGCGCACTTTTGTTTCTGAAAACATGAAAAATCCAGGCTGCTTATTATCGGGATTATTTCACATTTCTTTACAGATTCTCAAGCGGTAGTGGTTTAGCTACGGCCGGAAAATAGACATGATATTACGAGAAGATTATTTCTGAAAGAAAAATTATTATGCAAATTCATAACAGTGATATTTCTGAACATCTTTTGCATTATTTCCGCATACCTGCGCTACCTCCAAACATTGCAAGCAGAGACGACATTCATTTCCGAGAGGAAGAAGCGAAGAAGTACGTGGGGAGCATTTCAGTCAGTGGCACTGCTATCGCTACGCGTGTTCGACCAGACTGTCTACGGGCTGTGTTCGCCGCTGATCGTCCCAATCCCAGTGCCATCGAATAAATCCCCATCCTAAATTTTATTTATTTATTTATTGCCACCTCAAATGAAGCGGTGTGGGTCGAAGTGGCGCAGTGTTGTCAAGCAGATTATTTCAGTCCCAAGCTGTATGTACAAAGATGGGCTGATTTCTGCGCTGGCAGCTTGTGGGTGACTGGTGCGGCTTGACTGTCGGCGAGCTGATAAGATTGCTGAAATATGCAGCGCATCATAGATTTTGTGGTAAACATAGTCTAAATATGCAACGCCTTTTCAAGATTACTGAGATTAGCACGCGATTTAAACGCAATGAAATGATATTATAGGAGTATTTGATAAAATTAACCTGGCAGCGTGATTCTGAACAGCTTCAAAGGTGTTGGAAAGATTAGATTGAAGGGGCTCCCTACTCTATTTCAAGCCGGAAAAATGTGTGATAAGTTAAAGTTTTCACTGCCAGTGTAAAACGGAGAGTTGAGCTGGTTGGTACATACCCTAAATACCCGCTTCAGTTCAGTTCAGTTCAGTTCAGTTCAGTCGTTCAGTCGTGTCCGACACTTCGTGACCCTATGGACCATGTCACGCCACGCTTTCCGGTCTCTCACTATCTTCCTAACATCACATAACTTCATCTGCAGTGCCTCGAGGATGCCATATAACCATCGCGTTCGCTGCCTACCCCTTCTCCGGCGACCCTCAACCTTTCCCAACATCAAATCTTTCTCCAGCGACTCCTCTCTTCTCATCAGATGACCAAAGTAGCTGAGCTTTAACTTTAGAATTTGACCCTCCAATGAGCAGTCAGGGTTTATGGTCGACAATATCGACTGATTTGATCTTCTGGCAGTCCAAGGAACTCTCAAGAGTCTTCGCCAACACCACATTTCAATAATAAATAATAATAAATTGGTTCACAGGAAGGGAAAGGCGCAGTAACTGTCACACTTGCTCTGTGGACACCCGAACCGCGCCGTAAGGGAAGGGAGGAAGGTGGGAATGAAAGTGGAAAGAGAGAAAGAGGAGCCGTAGTGGAGGGCTACGGAGTAATTTCGACCACCTGGGGATCTTTAACGTGCGCTGACATCGCACAGCACACGGACGCCACTTCGTTTCGCCTCCATCGAAACGCAGCGTCAATTCTTCGGCTGTCAGCGTTTTTCACAGTCCAACTCTCGCATCCATACATCACAACTGGAAAGACCATAGCACGAGTTATACGGATCTTGGTTGGCAGACTAATGTCTCTGCTCTTTACTAGGCGGTCAAGGCTAACCATTGCTCTCTTTCCCAGAAGCAGGCGTCTCCTAATTTCATGGCTGCAGACTCCTTCCGAGGTAATCTTGGAGCCCAAGAAGAGAAAATCTGTCACAGCTTCCACTTCTTGTCCATTGATGCTCCAGGACTTGATAGGGCAAGACGCCATGACCTTTGTCTTTTTAATGTTCAGTTTAAGCCCAAACTTCTCACTCTCTTCTTGTACGCGCATCAGAAGTCTCTTGAGTTCCACTTCACTTTCTGCCATTAAAGTGGTATCATCCGCATATCTAAGGTTGTTGATACGCTTACGTGACCACAACACTTCATTGAAGGGCGCTCCATCCTCAAATCTTGCTCTGCATTACAGGAACTGTTCGCTTAACAACCAACTGAATTGTTCTGAATAGTCATGTGTTCCCCTTTTTATAGAAACCAAAATTCTGTACAAACACAAAGATAAACTAACAAGAGAAATCAGTGAAGCGTTTCATATTTATAAAAATCATGACTCGTGTGTAAGCACCCCTTCTGTATCTGTTCATGACTGTGAATTAATATATCTTGATTCAAAAGAATGAGTTGTCTGTTTGGGGGTTTGAGTTGCACATGCGCTCTTGGTTGTGAAAAGAGTATATTTTGCGTGTTTCTTTCTAATAAACTGTAGTTGATAGTCAGCGCAGGTGTTGTCTTCTTCCTTTTCCTTCGTCTCCGCGCTGTTATTCCTTAAAACAGATAGTCGTGTTTTTGGACGGAGGCAACCAAGAGCGTGATTGGCTTCGTTAGTATCGTTCATTATGCGTTCAGACCAATTTAGTGTATCGGAAAGGGTGACGCCAAGATATGAAGTAAGTAGATACGTCTCATAGTTTTTCTGACGCTGAAAAGAGAGAAACGACGTTTTGTTAGTGTTTAGGCACATTAACCATCTGTCGCATCAAATTTCAGTTCGGAGATCTTTTAGATGATCTTGTAAAATGAGAGAGTCAGAGCTGTTATTTATGGGACGATAAAATGCGCAGTTGTCTCCGAATGAGCGAATGCTAGAATATATGTTACTAGGCAGATCATTAAATGTAAGCCAGAAAGAGCAACGGTTCGAGTACTTCGAGTACTCTCCCTTATGGGACACTGGAGTGGATTGGAGAGCAAGATGAGGAGCGTTCAGTGGAGTATACAAATTGTTTTCACAAGGAAATTGTATATCCAGTCTAATACAAGGGTGTTAATCTGTAGCCTTAAAAGTTTAAGTAGTAGTCGTTGACGCAGAACTTTATCGAAGGTTTTTTTCAAAATCTGAGAGAGCGTGTATCCCGTTACGTTCAAATCTAGGTTAGAGCTTGTCATCTATAAACTAATTTAGTAGCGTATCTCATAAGAAGCCTTTGCGAACGTCATGTTGGTTAGGATTTAAGAAAGTAACACATATTAAAAAAAATTACTATGTGAGTGTACAGTACGTGTCCCATTAAAT
Source organism: Amblyomma maculatum (assembly GCF_055883805.1). NCBI lineage: Eukaryota > Metazoa > Arthropoda > Arachnida > Ixodida > Ixodidae > Amblyomma > Amblyomma maculatum. Next base: position 78,223,543 of record NC_139352.1, on the reverse strand, counting down.
TTGAGCAGCCCCGCCGCGGTGGTACAGGGGTCAGGGCGCTGGTCTGCTGTGTCCAAGGATGCAGGTTCAAAACCCGGTCGGCGCCTGTATGTTGTGTGATGTCAGCGAACGCTAAAGAACCCCAGGTTGTCGAAATTTCCGAAGATTTCCACTAGGGCGTCTCTCATAGCCTGAGCTTCTTTGAGACGGTAAACGAAATAATAAATCATATTTGAGCAAACACTTAATTGTTAGTGAAATTGGACGCTAGCTAGAACATAAGGATGAAATATCTTTTTTTCGGGACTGGAATTACCTTGCCCATATTCCAGTTTTCCGGCACCACTCCTGATGATAATGACTGCTGGAAAATATGGCACAGAATCGCGTTCACAGTGGTTTTTGTGTGCTTAATGCCATCAATACCAGATAACGACATCCGTCATCGCTCCTGTCGCGTGGCGTTCCTTGGCGCATGGGTCGTGTCTAGCCCCGCCTCAAGAGCTTTTCTTGCATTAAGTGATCCCGCGGGAGCGAACGCGTTCCAGTGGCAAATATGGAGGAAGGGATATCAGCACGAGCGAGGCGCTCCGTTGGTGCTCCGGCCGAGCGCTCGCGATCTGCCTTTGGAATTCAACAATAGTGTTTCATTTACTATGTTGTTGTTGTTGTTGTTGCGACTGAAGGAAGAAGAAAAAGAAAATACACGGGCCTGCTACTGGATCTGTAGTTATGCGTTGGGCCACCTCCGCCGCCTCGTGCGGACAGAAGAGAAAATAGTGAAGAAAGAAAAAGAAAAGGGGAAGACGCGCGTTGTTGTTGTGGCTGTAGGAGGAAGGAAAAGGAAATGCACGGACCTGCTACTGGCTCTGTAGCTGAGCCACCTCCACTGCCTCGTGCTGACAGAAGAGAAAATAGAGAAGAAAAAGAAGAGGGAGGGAAAGACGCGCGTCGCAACAGCCGTCGGCCACCACCGAAACAGTAGCGGGTGCAATGACGGCCTACAACAGATAAAATATGGTGGCTAGCCACCGCCGCAAGCGGAAGTGACCTACCAGTCTCAGCCCCGCAGGGACAGGAGTAACCACCTGCTTTCATTTACTATAAACCAATTTTAGTAACTTTTTTTTTCCTTTTGAATTGGTTTACGGAAAGGAAAGGCGCAGTATATAATGTCACACTTTTTTCGTGGACAACTGAAATGCGCCGTAAGGCTGAACGGAGAGGCGTCCGTGTATTGTGCCACGGCCGCTCGACGGTTGGTTGGTTGGTTGGTTCACAGGAAGGGAAAGGCGCAGTATCTGTCACACTTGCTCTGTGGACACCTGAACCGCACCGTAAGGGAAGGTGGGAGTGAAAGTGGAAAGAGAGAAAAGGGAGCCGTAGTGGAGGGCTACGGAGTAATTAAGCGCACTAATTCGTGGCGTGCGACGTCAGTGCACTTTAAAGATGCCCAGGTGGTCGAAATTACTCATTCTACTGCCGCACCTCTTTATCTCTTTCCACTTACTGCTACTCCCTCTAATTGTTATTTATTAATTCCTGTTATTTTTACAACGTTAAAAACCAGCAAAGTAATCCCCACACGCCAGCAGGGATATGGACAGCGCGGTGCTCGATGGCGGCTCAAAGGCAGTTTTCGCAATGCACAGCATGGGGCGAATGTGTCCTTGTATTACGCGGATATAAAAGTGCAGCTGTTGTAGTGTGCGGAGCTCAGCCTCGGTATTCGGGGTATGATTGTCGAGAGGCCCAGTGAAGACACTGTGCTTTACTTTAAAGCGTCACTGGCATAGCTACTTGTGTTGGAAAATGCAACCACCAGGGCTGACCGTTTCGATAAGCGAGAAGAAGCCTCAGTCTTCGTAGCTTGATCGTTGTAACTCCAGCACCCTGTCATGTTTTCATATAATTGTATTGATTGATCCCGTGTCATGGTCTTGACGGGTCTGTTTTGTACTGCTGTACTTGACATGTCACCTTCGGGTGTAATAAAACATTTTCTTTCGCTTTTTGAGCTTGTGTTCTGTGGGTATTGATGAACACGGAATGACTATTTATATGTGATTGCTGCTAGTTAGGGAGATTATCGCACCTTTCGTTGTCCTCCCATGTATGTACTACAGTGCGTGTGTGTGTATATACAAGTACCTATGTGTGTGGAAGACAATTCCAACTGCTATGCCATCGAAACTGCTACGGCGCGCCCAGGTAGCAATACGGAGCAGGCCTGGATGCGTCCGCGGTTTGCTGGCGGTGGTCATACCTGAATTCCAAAGAAAGTCACTCGTGCTTAAGAGCTTTCGATTTTGTCACCAATTGATTACTTATTCAAAAAGTAACATATGGGTAATATCGGCTGAACCTAGTTATGAGGGGCAGAAAATTGATTAAGTATGATTAGAAAGCCTTTGTTGTGCTTGGTTTAAACTTTATTACACATCCATGATTCCGCGATGCGAGAGGAGAAAACTTTATTGAGGAGAAATTGATGTGCTCTTTCTTCGTAAGAGGATGCTTCTCCTGAAGCCGCCTCAGGGGTGGTCATCGCTCGATGGCGTTCGGCGACCTCCTTGGCCCAGGCCGTGATGTCGTGTTGCCGGCCTGGATCAGAGCTAAGTAATGCGGCCTCCGACTGTTCCGAACTAGTAATATGCAGGCCCTCCGGTGGTTGCATGTTTCCACATTTAAACATGATGTGTTCTAGATCTGCCCTCTGATTACCGCAAAGGGAACATGAGGGGCTGTATTCGCCTGGATACCGTTGTGCTAATTTATATGGATTAAAGCTCGTATTTGTTTGAAGTTTTCTGAGTGGTGTTTGTCGTAATTTGTTGAGTGTTGGGTGGGATTCTGAATATTTCAGTCTGATGTTTTTGTACCAATTCGTTAGTCCTCTGTACGTGGGGTCTCTCCCGCGAGCCGATCTTATATAGTTCGGGGTAACACACCTCCCGGTCTACGACAAATCCTCGGGCAATGCATACTGGTGCGCCGCCTCGCTCCCAGGGTGACCTGCGTGAGCGGGGACTTACAAAATTGTAACAGAACGTGTATTTTTAGAATGATCAAAAGGTTTCAAAATTTCAGTTGCTGGTTAATGAATTCTACCTTTTGCGAAATTTCGAATCGCTGTTTTCGAGTCGCTAAAAATTAATTTGGAGTTCGTCGGGACAATCGCCAGAGCTACAGCCGCCTCTTCTGCCTCCTCTGAGGTTCGTGCTTTGTTTATCGTTCCTGAATTTTGTAAGCGATACGTGTGACCGACTAGTGCCAAGGTGTAGGCTCTCTTATCCCCGTATTCTGCCCCGTCGACATACGTCGTTTGTGGTAGATTAGAATAGTGTTTCTCTAATGATTGGGCTCTTGCTATCCGACACTGCAGGTGAAACTCCAGGTGCATGTTTTTAGGTAGTGGAGGGACTTCCAGTATTTTGTGTATAGAACGGGGAACAAACGTTACCTGGGAGTGTCTACCCTCATACAAGTATGTCGGTCTTTTTGCAGTACCTGTCTTACAGTCGATATTGCGGTCAGCCGCTCGTACTGCACCGTGAGGTGCGTTTCGGTCATTTCTTTTAGTGTATTATGTATTCCCAGCTGCATGAGTTTTTCGGTAGCCGTATAATAGGAAGACCGAGTGCTGTTTTGAAGGACTGCCGAATAATGGAGTCGATCGCTTCTCTTTTTTTGGCCTGTAGGAATAAGTAGGGCGTGGAGTACATAATGCAGCTGAGAACGAAGGCTTGTACAAGTTTTGGTGTCTCTTTTTCTTTCGTTCCTCTTTCTTTGTTTGATATCCTCCGTATATGGCGAGATGTTTGATTACTTATCGTTCGGAGCTTTTGGATTAAATCGGCGTTTTTACCATTTGATTGAATGTACATGCCCAGTATGCGCAACTTTTCTACTCTCGGAATGGGGAAACCATCGATGTATATATTAATGTTTGTGTTGATGTCTTTGTATATCTTTTTGGCTTAATGATTAAAAGTTCCGATTTTTGAGATGAGCATTCCAAGCCAAATTTGTTCGTCTCCTCCACTACCGCATCTGCTGCTTGCTGCAGCGTGTCCTCAATTGTGCCGGCGTGACCCTTAGTTGTCCATAGAGTATGAATGAATGAAAAACTTTATTTAGACAAAGGGAATTTTCCCGGCGTGGGTGGGGCCCTCAGTCTAGGACCTCAGTGGCCTTTGCCGTCTGACGCGCTCTGTCGATCAGTTTGAACTGGTCATCAGGCGTCGAGCAGGACAGCGCAGCCTCACACTGCTCCGGTGGTGTGGTGTTTTTTGAACTGCCTCCCATGACACACCTCCGCTACCTCCGCTATCCCCGGATCCAACGAGCGCCGCTTGGCTCTGCCACGGCCGGTCTCGAGGGAGGGCGCGCGACAGTGTGCGTGGCTGCCTGGCAAGACGTCCCTGGTTTAGCTGGCGCCATTTCTGGACGTTTATTGCAATTTCTGCCTGTAGCTAGTCCGTTGTAATATAAATAATGCCGGTTTAACTAAGCTAAACCTAGGATACGCGAAAGCACAATTACACGAATTCAGAGATTACAGCCGAAGGCCAAAGGTAAGACTCATCACATGACCAAGGTCAAAGGTCAAAAGCGAAGTGTTAATAGTTATGATCGCTCATGATGATCAATGGTTAGTCACGGTGAGTCATTGGGTACCGGTATATCACAGCATGTCTTCATTAAACTTAGAAGCTCGCTGTTGCTTTTCTAAGCTTCAAAGTATTTTCAAGGACAAAAGAATAAGAAGCCAGAGTTCGGGTTTAGCACCTGGTGGAATAGTGATTTTGCACTAATAGAACTGAGTTTTCCTGATCTTAAACGTTTGTTGACAGTTGTGTGTGTCTTTGAAGAAACCTGATGATTCCACTGCAGGGACTGTATTCCGATGCGCAAAAAGAGAGGGCGTGATTTGACCTCGTCGCTGTTTTTTTATTGTTCTTTGGTACGCTTCAGGACAATAGGCAGACACTGCTCGGATCCATAGCCAGCGGCTAGTAAAGGGTCCAACGGAAAAAGTACACGAGTTGCAGGCACCCATTCGTCAACGTTAGAGACAAAGCAAAGAGGTGTCTTTTTTAAGTGACTTTTTGTGCAGCAGGTGAACCCAGGGGTTGTTTCACGTGATTGTTTCGTTTTCTTCATGTTTGTTTTTTCTGGGCCTTGGAGTAAAGGGCTTAATCATAGTTGTGAGTCAGCGCTTGTACTGTGTCTTTCTTTTTTCTTGTCCTTTGTCTTCGTGTTCGCGCTGTTTAAATTAATAATGAATAAGTACTAACTCGCCCAACACAGTATCTTGATCAGAAGAAGGAACTCTACAATAAACGTGAAGAAAGTTAGTTATCGCTTATACATTCGTAATACTACCAATGAAGAGAAGAAAATATAAACTAAAACCTTACAAATAAAAAAAAAAGCGCGTAGAACTTGTACAAGAATTAAAGCAACGAAAGATGAATGCATAATGTCACCCCACTATAACAATACATAAAGTCACATGTCGCAAAGAATTATCGCATCAGATAAAATGCGGGTATATGTAGGGGTTACATTGGTAATACCAGGCGATCGATGTAAAGTTACAGTAGGCAAGTACAAGTTTGGACTCAGTGTTTCATTCATTTTAATGTAGTGATCTTTTATTGCAGTGGAAAAGTTCTTGGCAAGCTTTATGTCAGAGGGTAGAGAATTCCAGATTTTAACGCCCGTAAACTGCAGCATACGCTCACCATAAACGTTTCTTTTTATGGGTAAATTAAAATTTCCGTAAGTGTGGCTTCGGGTTGCACGTGACGGGATGTTAAATATAGATATATCAAAGGGGAGGTTGTTACTTACTATTTTGTGAATACATTCAGCAGTGTTTTTCTGACGAAGCAGGTCAAAAGGCAGCACGCGTAGTTTAATAAAGTGGCTTGCTGGATCTAGAGTAGTCAGAAAACGAGATTATTTTTAGTGCTCGCTTTTGTGAACGTCTAATGGGCTCTAGGTAAGTATTATATGCCCAACCCCACGACTCAATGCAATATGACAGGTATGTACTAATGTGACGTAAAGGACTCTCAGAATATTGACATCGAAATATTGGCGAATTTGATGCAGAGCATAGCAACCCGATGCAATCTTCGTGCAAATCGAGTCAATCTGATGTTGCCAATGTAAATGGTTATCTAGGGTCACTCCAAGGTACGTAAAGACAGTGGTTGGTTCAAGCTGGGTCTGACTGATAGTTAATCTAATATCACTCGAGTCCAGTGATTTTTTCCGTGAATGGAACAGTATGTATTTAGTTTTCTTATTGTCCAATGTTAATTTGTTCGCGAGATACCAGTCTGAAATTTTTTTTCAATTCTGTGTTTGCGATGCTTTCTAGTTCGGCAGTATGACAAGCAGTAACGATAATGGCAGTGTCATCGGCATACATGAGAGCACTGGCTGAGGATAATATCTGAGGAAAATCGTTGACGTAAAGTGAGCAAAGTAACGGGCCGAGTGTTGACCCTTGCGGTACTCCTGTGTATACGCACCGCACATTTGATGTTAGGTTATTCATTGAGACAACTTGTTTTCGGTCATTAAGGTAACTAGAAAAAAAGTCGAGCGCCCTATCGCGAATTCCATATATTCTTAATTTATTAAGCATAATGCTGTGGTTCACTGTGTCGAAGGCTTTTTTTTTTTTATGTCCAGAAATATAACAGCGGCCAGCTCATTGTCTAATGCACTGTTAATTGCCTGGGTGAGTGTAATGACTGCTGAGCTAGTAGAATGCTTTGGGAGAAATCCTTGTTGCCGGGAGCAGATAATTTTATATTTGTCAAGAAAAAGGAGAATACGTTAGGATAGAATTTTTTCAAATATGCTATTAATAACACTAAGTACGGAAATAGGCCTCTACCTAGAGGGGTCAGAAGGGTTACCATCTTTAAATACAGGGGTAACTCGGGCCACCTTTAAGGGGGACGGGTATGTGTAATTCAGCAGGGAATGATTAAACAGCCGGCATAATATGGGCCCTAAGATATCAACATTTTCTTTAATACGCTTTGCAAGAATGCCGTCCAAGCCTGCTGCTTTGTTTGTTTTCAACTCCATGACAACCGACAACACCTCATTGATTTTAACTTCGTGCAGAGCGAAAGAATTAACAACTGACGCAGGAAGATTATTGTTTGCACTGGCGTCAGGAAGCTTTGCAGCCAGCTCTGGACAGACACTTGTGAAAAATGTATTCAATTCATGAACAGTTTTTTCAGTAATATTAGAGGGAAGTGTGGAACATTTTTTCAAGTTTTGCATGACCTCATTTATAACTTCCCACATTTTTTTTTTTTAATTTCCAGCAGAACCTTGAATTCGGCTAGTAAAATATTCTTTTTTTCGGGCTCTCATTAAGGACACTGATTTATTACGCACGCATTTGTACTGATACAGATAACATTCGTTGCCTTTATGATGTAGCCATTTATGATATCAATAGTTCTTTCTTCTTAATATGCTCAATATTTCTTCGGTCATCCAGGGACAAATTAGTTTATAACGCTGGGAAGATGCTACACTTTGGCTGCTGCAATTTATAAGGTCAACCAGAGCGCTAATCAAGTTAGAAAAGCCAGTATTGAGCAATAACAATTTGTTACGGAATGATTCATAATTTAACTTGGTTATATGTCTTGGTTTCATATCTTTTACTATTGTAGGTGTGTCTATCTTAACAAAATTAAAGAGCACTGCAGAATCTGCATTGGAGTAATGCGAAAGTACGGATGCTACTGTTGGTTGCTTTTGGTTGCTTCTGGTTGCTTCTAGTTGCTTAATTGACTTCTTATTTGCCCATTTTAGTGTCTGGTACTTTCAAATTGAGCGCCAATCCCTTCCTATGCCCTTACGCGTGACGTCACCTCCTTGACGTTATATTCACTACGGCACCCCTTTTTCTCTTTCCGCTTTCACTCCCACCTTGCTCCCTTCCCTTACGGAGCGGTTCAGGTATCCACAGAGAGAGAGAAATAACATTTATTGGCACCCGTCAAAAGGTTGGCGAGAATCCGAGGCGCAGTCTGTCCCAGCCATGTCCTCCCCTCAGCCGTCGACCTGGATCTCGGATCTGAGCAGCGGCCAGGGCGAGACGGATGACTTCACGCTGCCCTTTTTCATCCTGTTTGAGAAGTAGTGTCTCCCAGGGCTCATTTGTTATGTCAGGTTCTCCAAATCTAGGACACGTCCATATCATGTGGATCATGTGCGTTATGCCAACGCAACGTTTGCACCTGGGGCTAAAAAACAAGTGTGGCAGATGCTGCGCCTTTCCTTTCCTGAGAACTAGTTATTCTAATTAATGACCTAATTAACTTATTGGCCTAATTACTTTTTCGGCAAAAAAATTACGTCACCCTCTATCGATCGATAGCACTCATTAATACCACTTCTCAGTTACAATTGCTACGGACACACTTTTGCGGACAGAAATCTGTGAACATAGCGAAGTAATTGATAACAAAATCGAAAGCTCTTAAGCAACGTGTGACTTTCTTTGGAATTCAGATTTGGGGGATAGCCCACGCAAAGCGCTGGATGGTAAGGCCAAGCGTGCAAGGCTAAGGCTTCTTCTCGCTAAAGAAAGCGGTCAGCCCGGGTGGTTGTATTTTCCAGCACAGGTAGACGTGCCAGTGAGAATGTGAAGTAGAGCGCAGTGTCTTCACTGGGCCTCTGATAATCATACCATGAATACCGGGGCTTGATTTCCGTACACTGCTACAGCTCCACTTTTATATCCGCGTAATACAAGAACGCATTCGCCACATGCTGCGTTGCAAAAACTGTCTCTGGACAGCCATCGTGTACCCTTCTGTCCAGGTCCCTGCTGGCGTGTGAAGATTTTTTGTTTTCTTTGGTCCCTGCTGGCGTGTGGGGATTTGTTGTTTTCTTTTTGAATGCGATAAATATAACTGCGTGCCTCGCCGGGGGGGAGGGGGGAGGGGGGAGCAGTGGTGAGACTCCCACTACTGTGCCGGAGTTCCCAGGTTCGATCCCGACCGCGGCGGCTGCGTTTCGATGGAGGCGAAACGAAGTTGCGTCCGCGTGCTGTGCGATGTCAGCGCACGTTAAAGATCCCCAGGTGGTCGAAATTACTTCGTAGCCCTCCACCACGGCTCCTCTTCCTCTCTTTCCACTTTCACTCCCACCTTCCTCACTTCCCTTACGGTGCGGTTGAGGTGTCCACAGAAAGCAAGTGAGACAGTAACTGCGCCTATTCCTTTCCTATAGATCAATCAAACCAATCTCTTCTGTCTGCACGAGGCAGCAGAGGTGGCTCAGCTACAGAGCCAGTAGCAGGCCCGTATAATTTATTTTCCTTCTTACTACAGCCATAACAACAACTGTGGGTACCATACATACCGCTGTGCGCAGTACGTCGGGCTAAGATGATCGGGAGGCCCGTTCGTGCCTGCTTTGCGGCCATACATTTCAGTCCCTCAAAGCCCGCTTTCCTCCGGTTTTTATACATGTTGTGGTATACATGTTGGTGGTAGGGAAAAACAGTCAGACGTTCCGCCAGTGACGAAGGACGAGGTTAAGAAAGCAATAGAAACTATGAAAAGGGGAAAGCAGCAGGAGAGGATCCGATAACTATAGATTTGTTGAAGGACGGTGGTGATATCGTGCTAGAAAAACTGACCACCCTGTATACGCAGTGCCTGGTGTCATCGACGGTACCGGAACCATGGAAGTACGCAAACATTACCTTAATTCATAAGAAAGGGGACGCTAAGGACCCGCAAAACTACAGGCCAATCAGCTTACTCTCTGTTACTTATAAAGTACTAACTATGGTAATCGCTAATCAAATCAGGACAACCCCAGACTGCAATCAAGCAAAGGATCAAGCAGGTTTTCGGAAACGGTACTCTACTATCGATCATATCCTTATCATCAACCAGGTGATGGAAAAATTCTCAGAATATAACAAGCCCTTATACATATATCATTCATTGATTACGAAAAAGCATTTGATTCAGTAGAAACCTCAGCGGTGATGCAGGCATTGCGAAATCAGGGTGCAGACGAGCCGTACGGGAAAGTGCTGGAAGATATATATAGTGGCTGCACAGCAACCATAGTTCTGCATAAAGAAAGTAACAAAATTGCTACAAAGAAAAGTGTTAGGCATGGAGACACGGTCTCCCCAGTACTATTCACAGCTTGCTTAGAGGAAATATTCAGAGACTTGGAATGGGAGCAGTTAAGGATAAAGGTAGATGGAGAATACCTCGGTAATCTTCGATTTGCTGATGACATTGCCTTGCTAAGTAATCCAGGAAATGAACTGCAAAGAACTGTTGGTGACCTAGACATGAAATGTAAAAAGGTAGGCTGGAAAATCAATATGCAGAAGACTAAGGTAATGTTCTGCAGTCTCGGGAAGGAACAGCAGTTTACGTTAGGTAGCGAAGCACTGGAAGTAGTAGTCGAATATGTCTACTTAGGACAGGAACCGCAGATCCGGACCATGAAAAGGAAATAACAAGAAAAATAAGATTGGGATGGAGCGCATTTGGAAAGCACTCACAGATTATGACTAGCAGCTTACCGGTATCGCTCAAGAGGAAAGTACACAACAGTTGCATCTTACCTGTACTCACCTATGGGGCTGAAACGTGGAGGCTAACGATGAAGGTTCTACTTAAGTGGAGGACAACGCAGAGGGCTATGGAACGAAAAATGATAGGGGTAACATTAAGAGATATGAAGCGTGCAGAGTGGGTCAGAGAAATAACTAAAGTTACTGACATTCTAGTGGAAATCAAGAAGAAGAAATGGGGATGGGCAGGACATGTAGTGTGAAGAGAGGATAACCGATGGTCGCTTAGGGTAACCAACTGAATTCCTAGGGAATGAAAGCGTAGCAGGGGCCAGCAGAAAGTTAGGTTGGCGGAGTTCGCAGGGGTCAAGTGGATGCAGCTAGCACAGGACCGGGTTAATTGGAGAAATATGGCAGAGGCCTTCGCCCTGGAATGGGTATAGTCAGGCAGCTGCTGATGATGATTATTTGCTGACGACGGAAATAAAGTTTAGCCTGCTCCTCTTCGTCTCCATCGAAAAGCGGCTGTCGAGGCCCGGTATCGATCCCGCACACTTGGAAACAGCAGTCGAGCGCCCTGCGCCACCGCGGCGAGGCAAGTCCAGCTGTGTCGTTTCTAATACATCTGAACGGCTAATACCAAAAGGGTCAAGGGTATTGACTGTAAGTACCAGTTTATTTGTAACGAATATGTGGAAAACAAACGGACTATAAAAAAATAAAAAATAAAAATAGAAGGATTCAACGCTGCTGAATCGAATATGGAGCGAAAGCATTATCTGCGGGTGACCGAGCGTCCTTGTTCTTCTTCTCTAGTCCATATATTGCCACCTGGTGTCCCTGATGTTCTTAGGTGGCACCTGGAAGAAAAGGACGCCGAAGTTGTCTCGCGTGCTGTGCGCGGAACTTTGCCTGCTAATTCAGTTTCGTCCCGTCGTCTTAGTCACGTCTAGCCCTGTTGTCCGTGACATATTTTGGTGGAGGTGCTGGGTTTCGATCCCAGTACGTGTCTCGTACACCACCGCATACCCAGGACTCAACTCATGTGCCAGTCGACACCCCTGTTGTCCGTGACAATATAAATCCCCGCTTTAATCGAGCCGTATGAACGTGCTTATAGGGGTGAATGTTAGGGTACTGGCAGGCTGACTGTGACATAACCGTCCCATATGAAATGAGAGACCCAAGTTGGCAGCTCCTGCCAGGGGACCACGGACACGGACACGGACACGGCACATAGCGACGAGCGATTAGACCTGGTGTAGTATTGCTTTCGCAATAATAATAATAATAATAATAATAATAATAATAATAATAATAATAATAATAATAATAATAATAATAATAATAATAATAATAATAATAATAATAATAATAATAAAAACTTGGATTCAGTAATAGAGATGTTTGAAAGTGGAGAATGGGTGGCCTGAAGTTAAGTTTGGGGAATAGGTAATAATAAAGGAAATAGTAAAATAACCATGTAGGCAGGCGCTTTGCATTCAGCGGATGATTTTCAATTGCAGAGCATATATTTCAGTTGCTGTGTCTGCAAGCATATGGGTAAATGCACTGAGGAGTAGAACAACCACAGATGACAAGCACAGAACGTGTCACTGAATTGTATTTTTTACCAGCCGCTGTCATTGCTAAGAGAAAAGTGGCAATAGAAGGGAAGGAACTTTTTGTTTTTTCAGGCTCAGTACAAAAATAAGATCGTGAGACCAGGTACTGTAGGTAACTTACTGCTCCGAGGGAAACCAAAAGGTTCTGAAAATCATAATCATTCCTGTAGGCCACAATCGTCAAATTACATTGACCTTTGTTAGATTTGATTACGTATTAAATTCTGCATTTCCATTTCGTTCCTTCTCCCCAATGAGGCTCACGTCCACAGCAAACTCAAATTGGCATCGCCCACAAGAAAAGCGAGAAAGAAGACGGCCGAATTCTTTGCCAGGACATTACTATACTGAGGAGTAGAACAACCACAGATGACAAGCACAGAACGTGTCACTGAGTTGTATTTTCTACCAGCCGCTGTCATTGCCTTTTCCTTGACATTTTCATTGACATTTTCTTTTCTATTCCCTAGCATTTATTATTATTATTTTTTTTCCGATGTAGTTATACATCTCAAAATCTAATATCTCTGCACCCCAATTCTTGGCCGATCCCCCTGTGTGGGTATGTGCCATCACATTAGAGGAGAACAACAACAACAACAACAACAAGAAGGCCAATCCCCCACTGTGGATCCCCCACCCAATTCTTGGCCGATCCCCCTCTGTGGGTATGTGCCACAAGTTATTTGGACAACAACAACAACAACAATCCCCCACTGTGGGTATGTGCCATATGTAACGAAGGAGAAGAAAAAGAAGAAGTTACCACTGTGTGATTATGGGCCGTCTATTATGAAGTCAGCAACACCACACTACGCAGAGCTCAGCACAAACGACGCTGCGGCTGCGTCTGGGTGACGAAATTCTGATAACTCCTCTTTGCCGTCTCTGAAATCTTGCCACCAAAATCTGAAGGATGTCCTTCTCAGCGACGACGTTCACGCCAGGAACCACCTGGGATCCGCTCAAATTCGAGCATGAGGAGCCGTCAGCCCAAAGCATACTCCGAGTGAAGAAGGACATTGCAGACTTTCACGCGAATCCTCCTGAGGGTCTCATGATCTCGCCCGAGGAAGAAGACGTCACCAAGATCCATGCCCTTATTTTGGGCCCCTCTGGCACTCCGTACGAGGGAGGATTCTTCCAGTTTCTCATGAAGTTCCCTCGGGATTACCCCATCAGCCCACCACGCGTGCGCATCGTGACCACAGACGCGGGCCGGGTGCGTTTCAATCCGAACCTCTACGCTTGCGGTAAGGTTTGTCTTAGCATTCTAGGAACATGGCCCGGACCAGCATGGAGTCCAGCTCAGGGTATGGAGAGCGTCCTAATCTCAATCCAGTCATTGATGAACGAAAACCCCTATCACAACGAGCCTATTTTCTGCAAGAATGAAAAAAACCCGGGTGACTCTGGCCGCTATAACGAATTTGTCCAGCACGAGACGATCAGGGTTGCTGTGTGCGGCATGGTTCAAGGTGCTCTCCAGGACAGTGCTGCGTACCCCCAACCCTTCAGGGAGAGCATCCTAAAATATTTCGCTGAGTCATACAACAAGTATGAAGACGTCGTCACGAAAAACCTGCACTTAACTGGAACACCGATGTTGGATCTCACTCTGTATCGAGGCACGTTCCAATACGAGGCCCTTTTGATGGAATTAAAGGAGCTTAACGAGAAGGTGAAGAACAAAATTCAACCTACCGATGGATAAAAAAGAAGTTTGAAGACATCCGTGACATATAATTTCACTTTACCTCACGTGAACCTTACGAAAATGCGCGCCTGTAGGTGAGGCGCTTACAAGGCAATTGGATTGCAAAACATTTATTACGTCGCTCAAGCAGGTCTAATGAGAGACGTAATAGATGGCCGCTAGTACATGGCTGGCGGTGACCTTATTAGCCTGCTCGATGGCCCGTAGTTCAATCTTCGGGTCCGCGAGCTGACCAGCACGGCAATAAAATCCTGCTGCCGACTTCTTCCTGTAATGATTCTATTACTTCTTTCAAGTTGGGCCACTCAACATTTACGAATTCTTTCAGTGTCACCGAGTGCACATAGACTTCCTATGTGATATAACCTCTCGCCTGGTCAAGTGGTTATGCTCGAGAAAAGGACCTTTGATCCTACCTTGAGTAGACGTTTGCCATGGCGCTTTTAAGCCAAGCAGGCTTGCAGCCGTACAAGCCAAATCCTTTGTGAGTACGGTTAAAATATGTTCCATTTTCTTAACTGATGTCAAAGCGCACGTAACTTACGGTCGATAAAATTATGAACGTCGAGCTCAGCTGGAAACGATTTTCGACATGGATGTTGTCTTTGCGACTGTAGGAAAAAAGAAAAGAAAAAATGTACTGGCCTGCTACTGGCTTTGTAGCGAAGCCTCCTCGTGCGGAAAGAGGAGAAAATAGAGAAGAAAGAAAAAAGAAGAGGGAGAGAAAGACGCGCGTCACAACAGCCGTTCGCCACCGAATTGGTGGCGGGTGCAATGACAGCCTACAACAGATACAAGCGATGGCAGGCTAGCCCCCGCCGCAAACGGCGTGGACCTACCAGTCCCAGCCCCGTAGGGCCAGGAACAGCCACCCTCTCCTCGCTCCGGTCGACCCCGACATGGATGGCACGGCGCCATTATTTTGAGTGAAAGCTGATCACTACGCAAACTCGTGTAAAGGTCAGCATAGGCTTTCATTTGACCTTCACTTTACCTACAAGGAGCAAAAGGACAAACTGTTGCTATGGGCACGGAGAAAAAAATGTGGCAGGTTATGTGGCTTTCCTTTCCCATAAGCCATGGAAAGTTGTTGCTACTGAAGGAAGAAAAAGAAAGTTTGGATGACGCTTAAGCTTCGCCTTTAAGAATGGAACGCGATAGCGTTATCGCGCCCCGTTCGTAGCGTCTACTCATTTGCTTGTCGCGCTTTTGATTGACACAAAGACGTAGTTCACATGTTACAACAGTCGTTAAATTGTCCAAAGCATGACTGTTTGGTAATTACTTGCTCTGAAACGTGATTCTGGGACGTAGAAGCGCTGCCGAAACTCGCGGGCCTCAAGTTGCAGTCGCAATTCGTCGGCACATTCGGTGCTGATCCGATCCGGCGCGATGAAGATCTCGGAGGCCATGCCCTGTCTATCTTATTCCGTGCGCCACACGCATGATGGCGCTACGTGCACGCCAAGCGAAGAGGAAGTACAGCGGAAAAGTAATTTGTCACTTGCTTAACTGCGTGTTCTGCAATTCTGTAATCTACATGCTCATAATTATTATTATACGCCACAATACACTTCTCTAAGGGACATTTCTGAGACAACACCGCAATCAATAGACGCGTCTTTGTCCATTTCAAACCATCGAGCTGGCGTGGCGGAAGAGCAGGTGAAGATAAAAGCAATAGAAAAGAGCAGTGTTATTCGGTACAAACAGAAAGAAACAGAAAAGGAACTTCATGGACAACTTGAGTGCCTGTTGTGCATGGAAAGCTGTGCGCCAGGAAAGTTCACTAAGCAAATAAGAGATGTGAAATCTCATTTAGAAAGAATCGACGCTGAGAAGTACAGAGCCGCGGTTATACGCGCAAAAAGCGATAAACTGTGGGCTGGCGAGGCGCCGACAAAGCGAGCGCTATCAGATGAAAAAAGGTATGCTTGCCAGAAGGAAATCAGGCAAATAAGACATGAAGGGCAGATTACAAACGATGCTAAAGATATAAAGTGTGCGATTCTGAAACATTTTGCTGAGCTTGTGAGTAATACACAACATAGTGAAGGGTTTCCAATAGAATACGGCTAATGCCAACGCTCGAAGATCGTGTGAAAGAGAGCCTTGAAATGCCTATTACAATGCAAGAGATAGAGAAGGCCATAGATGACCTCCCATGTGGGAAAGCCCCTGGACCAGATGGGCTGAGCGCCTCCTTTTACAAAGCATTTAAAAACCATGTTTCCAGCCTTATATTGGAAGTGATAAGAGAAGCCTACGAACGCAAACAAGTGCCATTATCATTTACTACGTCACACATCGTACTTATTCCAAAAACTGATGATCCAGAGAAACGCCGGTTGGTGAAGTCCTATAGGCCAATAAGCCTGACAAATGTTGATTACAAAATCTTCATGAAGGTTTTAGCGAAGAGATTGCAGAGTGTAATAGCCAAATTAGTCGGACCGCACCAAACGTGCGGCATAAGAGGTCGCAGCATCGCCACAAATATACATGTGGCACGAACCGTACTGGAATGTGTAGACACGCTTGGAAGTTAGGTTGCCATGATTCAGCTGGATTTGGAAAAAGCGTTCGATCGCGTATCACACGACATCCTTTTCTCCATTCTAGAGCATTGTAACCTGGGCTCAGTAATCGTGGAGGGAGTGAGAATGGCGTACGCAAACTGCTCGACGCGTATTATAGTGAATGGCGATCTCACTGACAGTCTCGCAGTGCGTTCTTCGCTGAGGCAAGGATGCCCACTCTCTCCTCTGCTTTCTGCAGCCTATCTCGAGCCATTATGCTTGGCCATTCTCAATAATGAATGCATCTCGGGTTTCAAGCTTCAATCGGCGCATGTGAAGCTACTTGCGTACGCGGACGACATTGCAGTATTTTGTAAAAACAGAGAGAGCATTTGTGAAGTGGTTAACGTCGTTGAAAAGTTTTGTGACCAGACTGGATGTCGGGTTAACTGGGAAAAAAGCTCCGGATTTTGACACGGCTTATGGGATGCTGAACCGGCTTCTTTCTCCCGATTGCAATGGTCTTTCTTGCCAATGCAGTATCTGGGTGTGCCCCTACAATGTTATCGCGATCCTAGCTAACACTGGAAGGAAGAAACAAATAGAGTGCGAGAGAAAGCGGAAGCATGGCAGGGAAGGCAACTGTCAATCTTTTCACGCGCGTTCATCTGCAATGTGTTTTTGATTTCAAAGCTGTGGTATGTAATGAATGTTCTATGTGCGTCACGAACTGCCATTCAAAAATTCATCGTGTGTTTGCGGTTTTTTTTTGGACTTCGACCTGGGAAAAGACGAGGCGAACGAATTTATTTTTTTTTTTAAAAAGCGAAGGAGTCGGTTTGATTCATTTGTTTCTGTGCCAAGTGGTATCGCGCTTTTTTTTTTCTTCGCGACCAAAATGACACCTTTTTAAGAACAGTCATGCAAGTGCGGCTGCAAAGGCTGTTACTCGGATTTGTTGTCTCCTCAAGTGAAAACGTGCGTGGTGCTGTCACAGGATATTTGCGCGAGGTAGTTCTCTCTTACAAGTTGTTAGAAGTGCGTTTTTCCCGTGAATATTTGTACAGTGTTGGCAAGAAAAAGCTGTATAAGGACCTAGTGGAAATCATGCTGCCGGCACCTTTGTATAGGGAGCCTTACCGTGGAGGCCAGGGCAGGATATTTTAAAACGAGTGAAGAGGATGCCAGTTCGACCGGCTGCCAAAGCGTTCTTTTTTTAAGTTGCACTCGAACACTCTACCCGTCAAAACCTGGCTTTACGAAAAAGGAATCTATGTCCCTTGGACGACAAACTGCCAGCTTTGCAAGAAGCCAGAGACAATTGAACAAGTATTCTTAGACTGCTGGGATGCAGTATTTCATTGGGACGTGCTACAAAGAACAATTAAAAAAGAGCTGCCACTAAACCCTTATGGCATCCGGTTTTTACCGGTGGAGAACGAAGACGTACCCTATGATTTAATAATGCTTCTGGGCAGTACGTGAAAATTTTGTTGAAAGTGCTGTTTATCTACGGGAATGTATCTGCGCGCTCCCCGACCCACCACAGTGGGCAGAAGTTCTGGATGACCTGGTAAAATTGAAGAAATTTTAATCTCACACGCGTCAGCTCAAGGGCAGCTGAAGTGTTTTATTAATTGTGACAATTTGTTGTTCATGTATTTATTTTTATTTATTTATTCATATACCCTCAGGGCCCGAAGGCATTAAAGAGGGGAGTGGGAAAGATACATTGGTATAGGGTACAGTGCAGCATAAAACAACATAGGAGAAACAATAACACGGCGAAAAGTGATCAAAATAAAAAAAATAAAGAAAAAAAAAAGCTGGCGTGGCGGAGTGGTTAACGTGCTCGTCTCGCACCCCGGAGGCCCACGTTCAATTCCTCAGCTCGTCAATATTTCCTACTCGTTTTTATTTATTAATTATTCTGGGATTTTTCGCTCACGGCCAACGCCGGACGACGCGGGACGGCGGCCGCCGACGTCTGCGACACGGGGCCCTTAACGCTACCGCGTTAAAATGCACGGGCTTGCTACTGTTTTGTTTAGTCTGCATATTAGTATGTTAAACTATTGTTCACCATGCACCTTTTTCAATGTACTGTAACGTAACTTGGACAATAAATGTATGCCGTCATTATAATGCTCAGCATTGGATGACATATATCCAGTTAAATCTGACAGTTTCGAAGAATCAAGCCCGGGCAGGGCTCAGCCAAGGAAACTTCCCTCAAAATACTTTCAGAGTCACTCACCTTATTTGTGTACACGCACACACCAAATATACAGATAGTTTTGTCGCTAGACGGGTATACGTTGCGCAATTCTGACTAAGCAACAGATGTCGCCCAATGCTTGGTCTAGCTCTTCAGCCGAGGTTTCGACGCAAAAAAGAAAAGTACACTCACACACACGACGACGAAACAATGGTACAGGTTTCCCGTATCGCTGACTTGCACTGCTATGCAATCTTTCGCACCGCCAGCGAGATAAACGGGCTCTAGGGCGAAGGACGACGCGCACGTGTACGCACATGAGGTTTGTACATATAAAAGTACATATGTAAGCAAGTATAATACTCGCGTATGTATATACATACTATGTATACGTACAGTGAATCGCATGGTTATGCTACTCACAGTATGCTGTATGCCAGTGTGCCCTGCCAACTCGTTCGCATTGCATGACTGTATGTCTGTAATGCCTGTATGTCTGTTGAAGGCAGGAGGCTTGACCAAAATTCCATTTCTTATTTGTGTTTCTTGAACCTATTGGAAGGGGCAGTCGGAACCGGGTTGAATGTGCACTAGAACCGAATGTTACAATTGTATTGGACCTTGCTAACGGAACGTTACAATTAGTTACAAAATACATGGATAGAACCAATTGGGCATTCCAACTGGTTCCAGTTTTATACAATTGGTTTTGAGGACGTATACGTGGCATATTCGTGAGGTTTCCTCAGTAATGAAATTAGAATCGAGAGGGTAGAGGAGTGGCGCCAGCAATTTTAATGCGATATCATTAAATGCTCCGTTCGCTCTGGCAGGTGGCAGCCGGAATCTGACATGGCCGGGGATGGCTTGGTCGACGGGTTGTGTGACGTCATGAGACCTCATGACATGGCAGGCGTTGCCAACTGGGGCTTTATCATTTGATATGGGAAATAGAGATCGGAATCCAGCCTTCCAGGATCATTAGATTCCGGGTAATACCCGCTGCCCCTAGTCCACACAGGCACATTTGTACGACTTGGTTAAAGTGGCGATTTATATTTATGTAGGGTGGTATGTCACGTATGTGGCACCCCACAAGCATATGAAGAATAAAAAAAATTACTGTGGTGCACTTAAGTCTGCTGGTGCAAAAATGCGAACACACTATATACTCACATACACACTGTAGTACATACATGGGAGGAAAGTGAAAGGTGCGATACTAGCAACAATCACATATTAATAGTTATTCCGTGTTCATCAATACTTGCCGTTGTCAGATGGGGAGGGGGAGAGTGTTCCGTGCCTAGTTCCGTTATCAGTTCTGCATTTCGTTGCTCCGTACCCTTGCTTAGTTGCCGTTTCTATTGGTCAAATTATAATATGCTATAATTTGGTTTACAGGATAGGAAAGGCGCAGTATTTGTCACCCCTTTTCTGTGCACACATGAACCGTGCCGTAACGGAAGGGAGGAAGATAGGATCGAAAGAAGATTGATTGATTGAACGTCCTTTATTGAATAGGAAGGCTCATGATCATGGATGGGGGTAAAGGGGAGTTGGTAGAATCTTCATTGTTTGCACAGGTCATCATTCAAACCATATTGCTCTGACTAGGGCACTAAGGGAGCCATACTTGGCAAATATCATTTGTGCGTTAGCATCAGTTGCTAAAAGGGAAGGTTAGTTCAGGTGGTAGGGTTCGATCTCGGAGCGTCCAGTAGAAAAAGCAGGGCAATCCCAGAGTAGATGAGATATGCCGCCGAGCGTTAGAGTCGTACAGTGGGGGCACGTAATCATTTCATCTGTATACTGACGCCAGCGGGCCATAACACGTGGCGTGTAAGCCGCATGGGCGATGAGCTTATTCAAGACTTCTTGACTTCGGGTGAGGTGGGCTCTTCGCGTAAAGGGTGGGTCTGGTGTGGCCACCTGCATAAGAGATGAGGTTTACTGTGTGTCGATAATAGTTGGTTCACAGGAAAGGAAAGGCGTAGTATCTGTCGCACTTTCTCTGTGGACACATGAATCGCTTCGTAAAGGAACGGAGGAAGGTGGAAGTGAAAGTGGAAATAGGAGAGGGTGGCAGTTCCTGGCCCTACGTGGGTGGGACGGTAGGTCAATGCCGCTTGCGGTGGGGGCTAGCCAGCCACCGAATTTTATCTGTTGTAGGCCGTCATTGCACCCGCCACTGCTTCGGTGGTGGACGACAGCTATTGCTGCCGGCGCGCGTCTTTATCTCCCTATTCTTTTCCTTTCTTCTCAATCAGTTCTCTTCTGTCCGCACGAGGCAGCGGAGGTGGCTCAGCTACAGAGCCAGTAGCAGGCCTGCGCATTTTCTTTTCCTTCTTCCTACAGCCACAACAACAAAGCGGAAATAGAGAAATGGGTGCCGTAGTGGAAGACCAAATTTTGTGGGTGGCCACCCAATTTTGAACCTCATCATTGATTATACTCAAATTAGGCTAAATTACTTACAAAAGTGCAAAATTCCTGTATGGAATATATGTCATCGCGTCAACCCAGGCAGCGGGCTCGGCTGACGCGCTTCCTCAACCGATTCTCTGGTTGAGGTGCGTCCTCCAGCCTGTTGTGAGCTTAACTACTTCTCCTGAAGCAAGTGGTATGGGACTGCTCCTTCTAGCTAAAATATTGTTCTTAATAGCGACTGTAATGAAGGCGGAAATGATCGACGCAACTAAGTAGTCTAAGCTGGTAAAATATCTTTCTACAAGAACTTAATCATTTTGTTGTAAGTGTTTTCAGCTAGTAAAATATGCAGATCCTATTCAAAATAACTACTGTATTCTATTTCGAATTCTAATTAGAATGACCAAACAGAATGGCAGAAAAAAAATTGAAAGATCCAATTGGGACTGCAGAGTTGACTGTGCAACTGAAAGAAAAAACAAAAAGAAACGCTTTGAAAGTTGTATTCTTGAGTCTAATTACCTGATCACTGACAGTCCATTTTAATCGGACTCAATTAGTAATCCAGTTAGACTTAATTATGAATCCAACTTGTAGGTCGGAGCGGAAGCTCTAATTGGACTATCAAGTGAAACCAATTGGAGGGTACAGTTAATTCAATTGTACTGCCCTGCTTCTGTAACGTATTTGGTTTCATAAGACCAGTTGGCAGAGCTACTGAGTTCATTATTCCAAATGAATCGAAAGAAAGCACCCAATCGGATTTGATGCTTTCGTTTTTACCATAGGAATTTTCTGACCAATGCTTCAACCCACTTTGTGCTAGCAGACGACGAATGTCGATGGTGGCGCCCCCGAGCAATATGCGCAGTATTTTGCAGCAGCGGCAAAATAGTACTTTGACGCTTCCTGGTTGTTAAAGTTCGTAAGCTCAGATTATTGTATTGAAACACGACATATGAACTTGCATTGTATTGTATGAGTCATGATGATTTTTCCTTTTGATCTTGTTACGTCAGCATTTTGTTTTTGGTTTTTTGGTTTTTGAAAAGCGACATGAGCGCCCTCGCGAGTCGCGACGTTGCGGCAAACATGGCGGTCAGCTTCACAGCTGAGCTGCTAGCCGCAATGTGTAAGCAATTTGACTATGTTGAACCATGTCGCAGTGGCGTAAATTTCGTCGGCTGCATCAGT
The DNA here is from genome assembly GCF_055883805.1 of Amblyomma maculatum. Taxonomy (NCBI): domain Eukaryota; kingdom Metazoa; phylum Arthropoda; class Arachnida; order Ixodida; family Ixodidae; genus Amblyomma; species Amblyomma maculatum. Next base: position 78,201,258 of record NC_139352.1, on the reverse strand, counting down.
TCTGCGATTCTCTGAAGGACACACATTGAAAATCGCAAGGTGAGAGAATCGGCGCGCTGCGCATTGCTCTACTGCGCCCATCAATACTCGACTGACCTGCTGGGGGCGATGCCCCTGCTGTGGGAAGTTCCTGCGACCGCTGATGATTTCAGTGTGCACGATGCAAAGTAGGCGAACAGTGCTTTCTTTCCGGTAACCACGAAGCCCCAGTGCGCCTTGCTGCAAACTTGCATGCGGTCTGCTTCGGAGCAGCGACAGGACAGAGTCCGGAGGACACGGTTCAAAGCTCTATCGCCTCGCACTTGGCGCCGCGCCGAGCGGCAGGTAGCTCCGTGACGTTGTTTAAGTACAAATAGCATAAATAAATATTACTTGAGAGCTGTCACTGTGACTGTTAGCAGCTTCTTTTTTCCGTGTTGGTATTTGAGACGGCACTGTGGCAACCTAGCGAACTCGAAGCGGCTGTCTCGGCATTTGGCACACTTGGCATGAAATAAAATATAACCGTGAAGTTTTTTTTAGGGGGACTTCCGGCTTAGGTCATCAACTTCAACTGGAAAGGAAATCGCCAGTGGTAGTGTGCTATTTAGCCTAAAACGAAAGGCATCGCTAATTAATCAGCTGCGATGTTTTCCCGTGCTGTGTGTGTCACTGCTTGCTTTTCGTCTCCGGTCAGTGTCGTAGCAACTGTGAACGGAATCATACTTCCGAAAAATTGTTTAATTCCACGTTGCACTGAAGGCCTGGTTTAGCGCGAACAGCTCCACCCCCCTTTGCGAGGTCACTGTAACGACTGCCAACTGTAAGGCGTCATTTTCACCGGGCGGCTTCCAATTATTTCGTTGCAGCTATATTTAGTTGCTCAACCTTACTTCGTACAGCTTTTGTCCATACCTAGTTCTGCAGTGATGGCAAAGTTGAAGACTTCAGGCAGCTCGGTACTAGTTTGACATAATGTATGTTTCAATGCTGTGAATAACTGGGTGGCAAAATTTCCTTTCAGGTGATAAGTTGCCGGCCCCGAAACCGTCACTTTGAATGGCTGACGGGAAGGCTCCAGAATCGTGAGCAGTCTACAGTAAGCACCCCTAAAATATTGCTTGCAGTGAATTTCTTTTGCAGTTATGTAGCAGCTGGAGTCTCCATGCTATTCTGAAGCCTGAACAACACGTATTTTTTTTTTTTTCTATGTGTACTTAAATGTGAAGGGCAGCCTTTTTACATTTCAGTACCAGTCACAACATAGGTCTATGGAGAAATGATACTTCTATGTATGTGCAATATAGGCTGGGGCCAACAATAATTATGCAGTGTCTGCTTAGTGATGACCATTGTGATAAAATTTGGTGCCTTATAATGTCTAATATTTTAAAGTGGGCCATTTTCTATGCTTTAGTAATGCTTCGAACAGAATCAACTGAGCGTAAATCTTCTGGATACCTTCAGCTGTAGCATTCTATTTGACATCGTCCACCTAGTAATTTTTTTGAAAGCTAAACATTTTGATATGGTGTAGTTGGCGATTAAGTTAAACTTGAAAATTATCCAGTCATCAGTTAAAGAAAGCCGGCATTTTGGAGTCAGCTGGGCTCTTTCAGGGGGGCCGTGGAGCTTGTATGCAGCTATGGATACAACAAACCCCGCATCACCCCTGAAGAAGGAGCCGAGCCGGCTATAAAACGTCGGGTTTCTCTAAAATGAAAAATTGATGGTCGGAGAATTTTTCAAGTTTCACTCAAATTTTATCGGCATGCATTGCCAACACATAGCCTTATCGGGACCACATTTTAACGCAGTAGCATTAATGGCACATTACGCAGAAAATCCTGTGTCGGCGTTGAGTGAAACATCCCTGGCATGGCGCTAGCAGGTGGTCTATCACATATACCTCTGTCACACAAACACTTTCCATCCTCATTGAACTCGATTGGCATTGAGGCTTTCAAAAAGGATTGAAGCATCCTGTGCTACAAGGGCGTTTTCAATGAGCATTTAGAAATCCCCTTCGTATGCGCTAGGTGACTGCAAATGCTCTGCCGACAGTCAAAGCACGGTGGTCTGCTGTCAGTCGCAGTGAGCCTCAAAAAGAAACTCGAGATTGGGGTAATTGCATGATTTCAGCGTACACAGCAACATTTCGCTTTTAGAGCCTAAGGTCACCTAATCTATCTTCCCAGTAGTCTATCAGTGCTGCAGTTTCGCTTTCACCCCACAGTTTCCGCACCGACACAGTCGAAGAGGACGCCATATTTGCTTGCACTGGTGGTGAGCCGTGGTGTCGAGATATAAAATTAACTTGATATAAACAAGTTTACTATTCTATGAATGTTCTAACGATGTTTTAAACATGTTCTATCATGCCTTTTAATACATTTATATGTTATTATTTGTGGTTCTTTGCATTCATTTGTTTTCAAATTTTAGAGCTTGCTGATGACGCGGGTGTCAACGACCGTTTTCGACTGTGCTTGAAACCTCGAGCGATTGAGGAAGCAGCTTCAAGTCAAGCAGGCTTGAGCTTGATTGCACTTGAAAGTTGTCGTGTGACAACCTCGATTTGCATTAAGCTGAATGCAGATAGAGTTCAATGAGGATCGAAAGAGACAGTGTGACAGGGGTAATAGACTAGCAATGATTCTTCGATGGTTTGTATGCCTTAACTAGACCACATGATATCGGAAAGTTTGGAGGAGCTGCTGACTTGGGTTGTTTATATGAGGTGGGAGGTTGAAATAAGAATCAGCCTTCCAGGGCTCGAGTCGGGCACGCTACTCCTAGGCCGCACAGGCACGTTTATGTGGCCTCGTTAAAGCGGGACATTATATGTCTGGTAGTCGTAGCTGGATAATGTGGTGACTTAGTAGCTTAATGCTATTGTGTGTCATTCTTTTTAATTACATAGCTTAAGTGTTCTCCATTATTGCTTTCAAACAGTTGTGAAGATGTTTAAGCATTCTGAAGATGTGGGTAGCCACTGTTACCAATCATAGTTCAATAACAGCATGTGGATGAATAGGAGATAAATAACAGTAATGAGTGCTCGCATACTGTGGCTCATTCTTCTGATGTAACTGGTGCATTGTCAATTCTAGCAGTTGTGAAGGAAATGTGCAGGTAGGCAGGTAAGAGAAATAAATGCCCAGGATGTGCTGCAGTGGTTTCTGGTTTGATGAATTTATGGCATGTTACCTTCGTCAATCTCCTCTTTTCATGTCTATTTGTCTGGCGATGAGTGCGACCTTTCATGCCATCATTGTTGCGGTTTCCTCTTGCTGCGACTGCTTAAGTCATATTTCATCTGACTGGATGATCTACCTGAGGTATGTATTATCAGTATGCTTTAATCACCATGTTGCGGGCCATGTGTCTTCATGGCAAATGGAAAACATCGGTTTGTGGTCATGCTTTCACCCTCACAAGTTATTGCTTTTACTGATGGATGCCTTTTCAGCATCATTTATTACTCTTTAACCCCATAGAGGGCTTGGACAAGCAGACTGTCTGTCTGGCTGCTGACAAACCAGCTTGACTTGTACTCCATGGCACCCTGTGTACAGTTTGCAGCAAGTAGGACTTGTTCAACAATTTTCATCTATCCAACGAATGGTGGCATGTGTACTAAACTACAAGACACTTTTAACTCAGATTTCATAAAAGAAAATATGTATTAGAATCTCAAGGACATCGTTCAGACAGAAAGTTGTTTTTTTCAACTGTTACAAGAGAGCCAGGTTGCTGGGCTGGGTGCTCTTTTCTCAAATTTTGGCAAGTCTGGTATTATCTCATCTTTAGACTTGTCGAGTAAACTGGAAAGCTGAGTTAGTTGGCTTGTATTTTGAGACAAAATGCAATGCTGTGGCAAGCACTTGTCCTTCATCTTTTGACACTCATTGCAACATGTTTTTTTGGTCCAGTATATCGCTAGACACGGTAGACATTTACATGACGAGACAAGTACAAACAGTCTGTGTCCGTGTCTTCTTAAGTGCTAACCCACTAGCCCAAGTACTGTTGCTGCTCATGCACCTAAGAGGGTCCGTTTTCTTGTCGTGCAGGGGCTATGGCGTCCTCCCCTCTGGTGCTACGGGTGAAGAGTGCCCAGGGCCAGTTCCGACTGGACACGCTGTGCGCGGACAGCACAGTGGAAGAGCTGCTGGGCTGCTTGTTCAGCCTGACAGGCGTGCCGCCAGCCTCCACGCGCCTGCTGCTCTCCGATGTCCCCCCGCGGCCCCTGGACACAAGTGACCCCCTGCGCCGCCTTGATGCCCTGCCCCTTCGCTCCGGCGACACGCTCATTGTTGAGGCGCGCCGGGACCAGAACACCGCTGTACGTGTTCTTTCCTGTGCTTCTTCCTTCATTCTAAATTGTGTTATATTTTATTGCATTGCGAGAACTTTCATTCATAATAGGTCCAAAGAACCAAATATACACTGGATGGTCGAAGGAGGTGCCTCAAGGCATCACTACTGCTTTGCGGTGTCTGCTTCCACTGTCCTGGCTTTCTTTTTCTTTTTGGTTTGTCAGGTCATGGTATGTTTTACCAGCTAGCACAAAGCCTTACCCTTTGAAGGTACTTCCATGCAAGTGATGGTGCAAAAACATCCTTATGCTTGGGTTCTCAGTGAACATTAAAGAGCCCCAATAGGTCAAACATAATCCACAGCACTCTTCTGCAGTGCCTCTCATGACCAATTGCAACTTAAGGCTTTGAATCCCGCATACTGCACAGTGTCTGTATACTGTGCAGTCAGTGCATATTGAAGAACTCTAGATCATCATGATTGTCAAGAGTCTTCCACTATAGTGTGCCTCATATATTCAGTTGCTTTGGGATGTTAAACCCCATAAAACCTAAACCTAACTTATTCAAATGTTTCTTTTACCTAATATGGTGTAGTTTATCTGATCATTTTTGTGCAGTGTTTGCTTTTTGTTGTAGTATTTTATATTTGTTCACACCACTTTCCGCATAGTCTTGGCATGACCGATGGCATGCTGAATAAGGGTTATGTCATATGAAACAGTGCTAGTGAGCAACTTTTAAGCAACACATATAACAAGGCTGTGGAAAACAAAAGGTACGAGCACTGCATCGTTCACTACATCGCATGGTGGGAACCTCCAATGCAATGTTAAGTTGCATTTACTTAGTCTGGTTTTCCCAGCCGGCCCTACTTATCGCTCCAGCAATTAAGGTTGCCAAAAGCTTTTTTTTTCCATATTGCTTTCCTTTGCTTGCCATCCTGTGTGTGGCTTCGCTTTTATCATTTTCATGGCTTCAATTTTTCCACTGAGCACGAAGTGGCATTTTTGGCGAGGCTTGTGTGAAAAGGGCAGCTTTGGCGTTTTTTTTTCTTTTAACCTCAGCTAATTTTGGCTAAACTTTCAGTTTCTTCTCTTAAGTTTTGTGGTGACTGCTACCAAATTTCGCAATGGCTTTGGCGTTTTTCTTAAAGTGCATTTTTACCATTTCCTAACCGTTTCATCTGCCAGTGGAATGGCTGAGATTTTTCGTCCGCTGGGATAACGCCGAATTTTCAGTAAATTGGGCTTTTAACGCAGCCTCGTCAAAATGTCCACTGCATTGACGTCGGCCTTTGGGTGTGAATTCCTGAGGCTCAGCTACATTGCTATTCACTTCGAGACAGTGGCATTACCCGCATTTCGGTGTGGATGCCAAGAGTTTGAGGCAGGAAAAAGAATAAGATTAATTTTAAAATACTTCAGCATTACCAAAAACAGTGAGAGCCTTTTTTTCCTTTCTTTTCTTTTTTTTTTCTTTTCAGAGAACGATAATTGGACAAGAGTTTTCCATGTATTGTGTGATGAAAAGATCCTGGGTAGTGAAAATAATTTGGAGCGCTCCTTTACGGCATCCCTCATGGCACGAGAACTTTGGAAGGGATGCTTGCTCTTCATGCTAGCTGAGCGCTGTTGCTACAACACACAAACTCGCATTGTACACCTCTCACCATTGCCGCAGCGGTGGCTGTGCACAGTAACGTTGCTTTTATTTTGCGACAGTTTCCCCACTGTCTGGTGCGATTTATCAGTTGAAACCTTATGCAGTAAAGGTATTTCGTTTTAGTAGTGTGTTCTGGCTTCAGAATAATGCAGAGCTCATTGGGAACTGAAAAGGGTTTATAATTAAATTTTTTTTCGGTCATGTTTTTTTCTTATGCTGGTTTCAACTGCTGAGTGACAGCAGGGATGTCACAGATGAGTTGAGGTCACATGGGGCATACAAAATCCGCACTGTAGTCGCTACTTTGTTAATCTTTATTTGCACTAACCCTTACGCACACCTGACTAAGAGTTGGAATCATGAAAAATGAATGAACAGCAGCTGTATAGCTGTTTTTTATGACTCGTGGGACTTAAATTCGTCTAACGTCACAGCTGTCATTCAGCTGTCGAAGCCAAGATGGAAACTACACTACAGAGAAATTTGATTTTGCATTATTTAGCTACATAAAAATGATTTCCAGGTTGTGATTCCTGTACTGCTTTATCTTTTACACTGTTCCAAAGAAAACAAAGACACTTGTCCTGAAATTTGGTGTGTGTATTCCTTCGAAGGTACTTAAAGATAAAGGTAAAATCTGTTCTCACTGAAAACTTAACTCTCATAGGCTTCAAGTAGTTGAGAAATGAGATATTAATGCCGCTCCTATCTGCACTTTTTGCAAGCAGGCTGTGATGATGGTGAGGCAGATTTTTACACAGATTCCAGAGGCCAGGCTCCAGGCAATGATCACAGTCCCTTTTGGTCTCGATACAGTCGACGACCGATTTTTCGGACTCTCAACGGCCCATGAAAATGTCCGAAAAAACAAATGTGCACCAAAAAAGCTCAATTTATTGCCTATTCTTCACTTTGAGGCTGGAAAAAGTCATGAATGCTTTTCTGCACCGCGCTCCGCTTCCGTGCTAACAGGTCCGCCTGAATTACACTTGCATCAGCTCAGCTTGTGTCGGCTGCGCTGCTGCAGGTGAGTTATCGTCGTCGTCACTCTCAGACTCCACAAGCACTTGGCAAATAATTTCTGCATCTGTGAGCTTGGCGCATAGTTCCAACTCGTGGTCCATGTCTGTGAACTTTGAAAACGAGATGGACAATGGAATTTCGACACAAGCAGTGCGAAGGTCATGAATGAGCTGCTCACTGCCTGACAGCTGCTTGACGACGCTGTCCTCGTCCAAGGCAGCCGACTCGTCATTAAGCACAAATCCCGCGTGGCGGAAGCAATTGTGCAGCATTGTGGGTGCTATCAACGAGCATACCAAGTGCTCCAAGCAAATTGACAGAGTAGGTTTTCCCACTGTCAAGGCATGCCACCGCCGCTATCAACCACTGGATCACAACACCGTTGTGTTGAGTGCCTTCTCGCTGCCGCGCTGCACAAAACAAAAAAAATCCGGAAACAGCTTCTTGAAAAACTGAAGTCGATTCAATTAAATGCAAGCCACAGTAGCGACAGAACGTAGTTCTCGCATCAGCACAACCGCGGCTAGGCCTACTCGCTACACTCGGCAAACACACAGAGGAACAGGCAGTCGAAACAATCACTCTAAAAGAAAAAAAGAAAAAGCACTCCGGTGGCGAGCAGCGACGTCCTGGAAACGGAAGCTGCTAGGCAAATAATATAGCCTTGATCCAGTATCAGTTTAGCTGAGGAGCGGCACGCAAGGCCGGCACCGGTTTCGAGGCTATTGAAGGAAAAAGTAAACAAACAAGATGGCGGCGACACTGCTCAAAATGTGTGGCAGTTGGCCCGGCTGACGCTTGGAATGACTGAAAAATCGAATAGCCCTCCTTAGAGTGTCCGAAATTTTGAGCAGCGTGATACATTCACTTTATAAGGTATGTCCTGGGGCTGGGAAAAAGTCCGAATAATCAAACATGTCCGAAAAATTGGGTGTCCGAAAAATCGGTCGTCGACTGTATCATGAATTTAAATTTAAATTCAATATTGCCAGACAAACATCAACATCGATATTTGATTTCTTTTCCTTACTTGTTCCACTGGACCCCACAGAGTGCAGCTAGGAAATGCTGTGCGCTTGAGTATGATTGTGCTGGTTAATTTGGGCATGTGTTGGGATTATAGAATGCTTGTGCATTTTACACGTCGCATGCATTTGTAGAACTTTCGCAAAAAAGCACGTTCTGAGCAAACGCCTTGGCTGGGTGTGTTAGTGTGGATTTTTGGGCACGACATGTCTCTGCTACGGTGATTTTGTGTTTTGGCTTCCATCCCTTCGTGCCATATAAACAATTACAATAAGATGAACCTAAAGAGAGGGCATTATTGAGAACCTGAGCTGTTTGGAAGGGAAAGTGCAATATTTGAATGCACTGTCCTCTTGCTATGTGGGTGTGCGAGACTTGCCTCACCTATGGCTGGTCCTGTTGGTGACTGTGCAGGCTGCTGCAGCAGCGGCACCCCAGAAGGCGAAGGAGCATCACAAGGAGCGCAAGGAGCACGACAAGTCGCAGAAGCACCGTTTGGACCAGAAGCGGGAGGAAAACAAGGAGCAGGAGGAAGAGCCGTTGCCGGGCGTGCTGGTGAAGCGCCCTGTGCCAGCGGACAACTCGTGCCTCTTCACCAGCGTTTACCTGGCCCTCTCGGGGGGCGAATATGATGCTGGCGCCGGCGCTGCCCTTCGCCAAGTGAGCAGCACACGGGGCCTTTTGGACCCCCTTTTGTTTGGAGGCAGGGTGTGCGAGCAGCAGCCAAAGAAAGGAAGAGAGCATAATCCCTGCTTCTTCAGTCATTTACTGAGCCACCTTATCACAGTACTCTTGCAAGAGAGTCACCTTTAAAAGTTACCGGGCACATTCATAACCCCTTCTGGTGCGGAAAAAGATTTTTGCAATACAAAAAATATCTGAGGACCATATTTGGTTGTGCATGCTTCAAATGACTAATCTTGAAGAAACTGATAGAAAAATTTTATTTTCTTATTATTTAACTGGCTCCAGACGCCTCCTGGACCCAAGAGCTCTGAGTCTCCGTTTAAGCGAATGGGTATCTCCATCCTAATCCTTTGGAAAATAGCGATTTCAATCATTCATTCATGGTCTCTTGCAATGTTCACATTTGCGAACAGGGCGCCTCAATACAGAAGTAGTAATGCGCGCTACTAGAAGAAAATGGAATAGTCTTCTTAGCAAGATTTTGGGCACAAAATATCGTTAACGGATTATTGCTTGATTTCTTGACCAGAACAAGCTCTCTAGACTCTACTTGTTGTGAAAAAGGTAAAAGCAATAGCTCTGAGCAGATGCGCATAATAAACACATAGCATTTTTGGCAGAGAATCTAACACCTCAGTGTGCATCCTTCACGGCGGCAGTGCTGCGAGTTGTGTTGACATGCTCTGGCCAGTAGTTGTAGTCGTTGTACCTAACGGTGGCTGTCGGTAGCAAATGCAGGCTAGCCTTCTTCACAACAGGCTTGGGGTACTGACTGCTTGGCCAATTGTGCTTTTCTGGAAGTGTTCTGCTGCACGCGATGAGGCTGTTTGCAATGCCAGTTTGGAAGACCATCTTGTCCAAAATATTTTTCTTTGGAAGCTTCTCAGCACTCGCATCTCTCGGGTATCCTGTGCAGCTGTTGTACAGTGCAAAAAATAGAATGTGAGTAATTACTCTCACTGGCCACTTTCTGGTAACAAGGATGATAGCCATTATTTCACTCATGGGCCCTTGTTCTAATAAATGCTAATATTTTGGTCAGCGCAAATTCTTTACAGTAAAAAAATGACAAAAAAGAAGCACTTACTGTTAACTCCGTAGAACGTAGCTATGTCTATTTTGCCCATGCATTTTTGGCAGGATTTCATTTACTTCATGTGAGGTGGTGCTACTTGTCCAATAAAATGGGTCAGGGCGCATGTTTTGAAACATTCTAAACGGTGTTTTTTATTGCGTTCCTGCACAGCAGGCCACACAAACTAAGAAAGTGACGCCGCGCACTCCGAAAAGAAATGTGCCGGGAGAAGTGGGTTTTGGGCTCTCTGTGCCTCTACAGGGGCTTTAACATTTGGAAGTGTGTGCATGGCTGAATATGCTCGTAACAAGGATGATAGCCAATATTTCACAGTCACGGGCCCTTGTTCCGATAAATAAATGCTAATATTTTGGTTAGCGCCAGTAAAAAATGACAAAAAATAAGCATTTACTGTAAGCTCCGTAGAACGTAGCCATGTATTTTTCCTGTGATTTTCAGGCAGGATATCATTTACTTCATGCGAGATGGCCCCACTTCTCCAATAAAGTGGTTTGGAGCACATGTTTCGAACATTCAAAACTGAGTTTTTTTATTGCCTTTTTGTACAGCTGGCAGCACAGAGTTTGCGTCCCCAGACAGGGACACTGCGCACAAAACGCATAACCGCAGGAGCGGTGCCTAGATGGCAGCAGCTTTATACTCCATCTTGAGTTAGTCGTTCACTTCTTTAACCAACTTGGTGGTGTGTATTAAGAGTTTTTAGGTGTTGGGTAAACTGAACCAATGGTCTGCTTAAGCTACTTGTGCTGTTTTGGTATGCCTTTGTAGAGTGAATAAATATAGGAGTGAATAAATATATTGTTAGGGTTATGAAATTTTACCAGAATGGTTGGGGCCAGTGTCATGTTTATTGTAAGGCAGCACAGCTTTGGCTTTGTTTCTATTTTTGTGCAACTTTAAGGCTGGGAAAACCTGATGCAGGGGCGTGGTGAGAGTTGAACTAAGCGATGCAAGTTAGTCAGGCTGTTTGGGCAGCCTTTTTATTACTATATTCATTTACTGCTACAGCAGCACACTGGGATCAAGAATGCAGTGGTGGTTGTTTAGCTGCCAGCATTTTCTCTACTCCCCAAATATTCCTATGGCTCTTTGCAATATGTAATACCCTCGAATATTGCAAGCATTTTTGTATTGATTTTTATGTGTCTGGGGGAAATATTGCTAATTTGACTGATACAGCAACCATCAACTGCCATTCTTGTGAGTTGGCCTATAAATGGAGACTTGTAATCTCAGTTGAACTTAGCTGCCATTGACTTCTTAGTGTCAATTGAGGATGGCTGGTCTCATTAGAATGTATTTCGTGACATGGCTAATTTTAAAGGCCAACTGGGACAAAATTTTACTTTGGATACACTGCCTGTTAATGCAATCAGCGAAGCCTAAAACTAATCGTACAGTTTTTATGCTTGTTAGGAAAGTATTTTTGTTGTTGCAAGCATTTTGAAACCTTTGTAGCTGATGACATGCCCTCTAGGTGGCGTGGCGTGGCGTTGGGCATATAGTGTTATGCAACAGGTGAAAAACACAGTAGTTAAAAATTGGATAAATTCTATGGAAAAGAAACAGAGTGTAGAACTATACCGAAAGTGGAAAAGGCAGATCAGGAAGGAAGCTTTCTGTCATAACTCGAGAGGCAGGGCCCTACTTTTTTAAGCTAGGTCAGGGTGCCGTAGAACACACAGCTACAAAAAGAAATTTAACCATGAAGATGATACATGTGCAGTATGTGGTAAATCCATAAAAACAATTAACCATCTTATACTTGAATGTGATGGTATCCATCCGGAAGTCGATGCAGGCGCAGTCACTCTTCCTGAGGCCCTGGGGTTTAGATACCAGTGGTCAGGTGAATGAACCTGCAGTGGAAGCTAGCAAAAAACGATTGGAAGATTGGTGGCTTAAAAGCAAAAAAGGGACGTAATGTTAGTAATGTAGAAACAAAAATTCAATAAATGGAATGATGGTATAGTTAACCGATCTAAAACAACAATTAGCATATAGGGAAAAAAACGAGCATAATAGCAACTGCTACCACCCCGTTTCAAAGGAGGCTCTTCTATATTCCGTCAATCCATCCATATCTTGCTGGATATGATGTAGAAATGGGCACTTGAGAATTGTCCTCTAGCAAGGCCATTATGGATGAATGGACTTTAGATGATTTGCAGTCAAATGCTGGATGCAAAAACATGACCTTTAGAGGTTTGTTAGAAGGGTGAAGATTTTATCATTGTGCCATGATTGCGCACACGTCAGGCAAGAATATGCGCATCGCGTGCACTATTGAAGTACAGAGAGCATAAGGCCATACAATTGTAATCCGTGTTGGTATTTGTTCCCTGGGATGTAAATTCAGTAATAAGCATTCGTGTTCCTTACGATAGCCAAATAGTATAATGCATGCCCACTCGCCGAGGTTTTTACGAGCAGCAGAAAGCCGCCCCGAAGCCACAACTATAGTGCTCGAGGTTTCTACGTCATTTCCAATTGTTGGTGATGGCTACCGTTTCTCCAGTTTCAGTTTGAAAAAAGAAAATTTTTGTGAGAGATTCCTGAAACACTTCTTTTGATTGTGGATGCCATATTTTGTTTTTAGTGCTCTCACATGACGTACTACAAAACGCTGCGTCGACAAAGTGAAAAAATTTGCTTTCATTTGGCCCCACGGTCAAATTCTATACACACCAAGTACTGTACTTCCAGTGTCAAAGTAACCGAGTGAACCATGGGTTGGCACACATCTCAGAAAACATTTTGTGCTGCCTAAACAAATGCATCGATCTGAGAAAGTGGGAAGTTGGCCTGGTTTTATTGTTATATAGAATGGATAGCACAGCAGCTTGTGAGTAATATAAAGAGGGCAGAGCGGGTCATGGGGACCAGAGCAAGTTTATGATATCCTAGCTGTACAGGATCAGAACAATCGGGCATGCCCAGGGCATGCAATGCGGTGGCATTGCTATCTGGTTTCTTCGTGTGTCTAGAGCAGTGTGCTAGCAATGGCATGGTTCCTTCGTGTGTCTAGAGCAGTGTGCTAGCAATGGCATAGCAATGGCGCAGCCGATCGGAGAGCAAGGTGTATGGATGGACGAGATAGGATATTCGCAGCTGGCAGAGAACAGGTTCAGTTGGAGGTCAATGGAAAAGTTCTTTTGACCAATAGTGGATTGGATTAGTTCTGAGCCTTTCTCCTATACAACGGATATGGACAATAAAAAGTCATAATCCAGTCCTACCTGGGCAGGAATCTGTTTCTCTGCGGCATCAATGCCACCAACATCACCTATCTTCTTAGTCTTTTCCAGTTCTGAATGCGGCGATTTGTTGTCTGCATAGTCTTTTCATCGCGCTGTGACATTTCACTATCAACCACATTGTCAGAAAGCAAAACCTGGCACTTGCAGCGAGGCAGACCCACTAGGGTGGCATGGCAGGAGCACCTGTAGTTGGTTGCTGCTGAGAATGATGACACTGCACATGCTGAGTGAGCAGCAGAAACGAAGGAACATGTCGGTTGGTGCAGTTGATCGCCGACTGCGTGGCGGCCGACCGGGAGACATACACCGAGGCGTTTCTGGGCCGGCCCAATCGCGAGTACTGCACGTGGATCCTGAACGAGGAGCACTGGGGTGGTGCCATCGAGCTGTCGGTGCTGAGCCGCCACTATGGCGTCGAGATGGTGGCCGTGGACGCGCAGAGCGGCCGTCTGCACCGGTTCGGCGCTGACGCCCGCTGCGACCAGCGGCTGCTGCTGCTGTATGACGGCATCCACTACGACCCCCTGGTGCTGGAGCCTCTAGAGCCGGGGCGGCCCGTGCGCACGCTCTTCTCGGCCCACGAGGATGCGCTGCTGGCGCTAGCCCTGGAGCTGGCCCAGGAGGCACGCGCCAGCCGCCAGTTCACCGATGTGGCCAATTTCACGCTGCGCTGCCTCGCGTGCGACGTCGGACTCGTGGGCCAGGAAGCGGCGCGCCGACACGCTGCCGAGACGGGACACCTCGGGTACGGGGAAGTGTCCCAGTAGGAGGATGGCTTTTCCTCGACCGCTAATTATTACTTTATTAATTACTTCTATATTACTATGCCACCGGTGATGACGATGATTCCACACGCGCGCTGTTTGCATTCGCTCGCACGCACACTTTTTAGGGTAAAAAAATGGCCGCGCACCGTTTAGATGCTGACGTCGCTGCCAGCGTGGACCCAGTTCCACGCGCGTTCCTCCGGGACCGTCCCCGAAGCATGCATGGCTGGTGGTTGGTCACCCGCAAAGGAAGCCGCGAAATCCCGGTGCGGGTCTGCGTTGGCGACGGTAGCGGCGATGGTGACGCTTCTTGCGACAATAAAGCGACGTTTTTTCTTGATGACCCCGTGTGTGCTTTTATTAGGCGGGCAAGTGTCCTGTTGGGGCATGCCCCTTTTTAGGTTCTGTTGTGAAAACTTTGGCAGTGAGTGCGGAAACGGCGGCTTGATCGGGTGCTGCTCGTGTCAGCACCTGTGCGCCGCAAAGGCGGCTGCCTGCTTGCGTGCATTTCTCGCCCGTGATCACACCAATTTTTGTGTGTGCAGTCCTTGGTAAAACCTCTTCAGTCGCTCTCAGTGCAGCAGGAGCCGTCACTATCCGACACTTGGGGGTCCTCTGCTCAAAACCTGGTGCGGAGTTCCTTCTGCGAGCTGTGTGGCAGAGGCCGCTTTGTGCAGTAATAAAATTTTCAAGCGTGAACACGAAAAAGCGTGCCTTGGCGTAGCCTATAGCAGTGACTTTGCGTGCGATATATGCGCGCCTATGGCTGTTAAATGAGCGGATGCACTTCCTGCCTTGCTGTCTGCAACGGCAGCGCTAACTGATAAAGGCGCCAGAACTCAATGGCCTGGTCGCTTTCCCATGCATACGTATGTACAGCGATAACCTGATACAATAAACAAAACAAATTTGGAAGTTGGACAGCACATCACAATTCTTGCCGCTGCGCACTCGGCATTTAGCATACACACGCGTGCGCTTTTTATGAACTGTTACCGTCACATGTTGTAGGTTAACTAATGTAGACTGCACGCCTAGGCGAGGTAACAGACCACATTGATGGCAGGGAATGCATCCGCTCGTTTAAAAGCCTTTTAACTGCGCTGATTGTACAGTGCGTTGCGCTTTGCCGTGTTTGCGCTCATGAATTTTGACTGTACGTGCAAGTGTGGCGGCCACCACTGTGAAGCTGTGTAGCTTTACGCAATGCGCTGGAGCACCGGAAATGCTTAGCCAAGCGGTTATATATTGTTACGACGTTTATTTACACAGATGGTAGGATACGCTGGAGATTAGCACACCACAGCGGACAGACCCAGCTTCCTCGTCCTCTTCTGCTTATTCCACCAAAACCTCATCTTCCTTCAATAAGGACCGCGGGAAGTGCGTGACACTGCCCCCTTCGCAGACGATGCCCGCCGGGCGAGTCAATGTTCGTCACGTTGATAGAAGGGCTTCATGCGTGCCACGTGGATTACTTGAGTCTTCCGAGAACGACGCCCTTGGGTGGTCAGGCGAGAGACTACAAAGTTGACTGCGCTGAGGCGTTCCAGTACAACGAAAGGGCCAGTGTAATGGTGCAACAGTTTCTGGCACAAGCCGCGCTTACGCAACGGCGTCCAAAGCCACACCAAGTCACCAGGGACATAATTAACATCTTGATGACGCTTGTCGTAGCGTTGCTTGTAGCGTTCCTGGGAGGCTAGAGTGCGAAGTCTAGCGAGTCGACGAGCTTCTTCAGCCAAAGAGAGAGTATGCGCTAGTGAAGTTTCAGCAGGGAGTGAGAAAGGCAGGAACGTGTCCAAAGTGCTTCGTGGAGGTCGTGCATAGAGAAGAAAAAACGGATTGTAGCCTGTCGTTTCGTGCTTAGCAGTGTTAAATGCGTATGTTATAAACGGAAGGACTTCATCCCAGTTTTTGTGGCGGGAGTCGACATACATTGCGAGCATATTGCTAAGCGTCCGATTGGTGCGTTCGGTAAGACCATTTGTTTGTGGGTGGTAAGGAGTTGAATGGCGAAATCGGGATGAGCAGAGGCGAAGAAGTTCTACAACTTCTGCCGTAAACTGTCGGCCACGATCGCTTATTAACACACGAGGAGGCCCATGTCGAAGAATGATGGACCGTAGTAGGAACGCCGAGAGATCAGAAGCAGTGGCTGACGGTATAGCAGCAGTTTCACAGTAACGCGTAAGGTAGTCTACGCACACTATGACCCAGCGGTTTCCGTTGGAGGAACGGGGAAATGGTCCTAGAAGATTAATTCCTGCCTGTTCGAATGGGGTTCGTGGTGGCGTTATAGGCTGAAGATGACCCGGCGGTGAGCAGGTTGGGTGCTTGAAACGCTGGCACTGGAGGCAGCTGGCCACATAACGTTGAGTAGTTTGACGCATCTTCGGCCAATAAAAACGTTCCTTAGTCCTGCGCAATGTCCTCGCGAAACCCAAGTGTCCAGCTGTGGCATCGTCGTGCATTAACCGCCGAAATCGTTAAAACAGCTCAGGAGTTTTTTGGGGCTTTGCTCCTATTTTCGGCGTTTTGTTCCGAAGTTTGCTGATCTAGCATATCCCCTTACTTGTCTTCTGCAAAAAGATGTGCCTTTCAAGTGGACTGCCGATTGTGACTCCGCCTTTCGTCAGTTAAAGTTTATTTTGACATCAGGACCAGTACTACGCCACTTCTGTCCATCAGCTCCAGCAGAACTTCACACTGACGCCAGCGCAGTTGGAATTGGTGCTGTGCTCATACAACGCCACAATGGCGATGAACATGTCGTTGTATATGCAAGCCGTTCTTTGAGCAAGGCTGAGCGTAATTACACTGTAACTGAACAGGAATGCTTAGCTGTTGTATTCGGTGTGCAACGGTTTAGGTCATATCTTTATGGATGTGCATTTAAAATTCGCGGACCCATCCTAGCACGCTTTCGGTTTCGGAAGACATAGTCATTCCTGCAATGTCAGCAGAGTTTATACGAGTTAGTTCCAGCTGTGCCAGTGATGCGTTCGACGCTGTGGTCGAACCACTCCCCCTCAGCTGCGCGAAGAAAAGTATTCTGATTCCCCGCTGCATCATCTGTCATGAATGGCCATTCTTCTTTGTGGACGACTAACTGCTCTAACGAACCTGTTGTATTACCACGTGGTCTAAAACTTGCCAACTTTGACAAAGACACTTTTAAATCAGTGGCCATGCTCAGCACAGACAATTCCCAGCCTACCGCATGCTCAGAAGAAGATGAGACAAACTTTCTTGCCATGATTAACAAATCCCTGCCAGCAAGTGACCGTTACAGTTTAGTGGAAGTTCTGGCGAAACATACTGCGGCATATTGCGGCTCTCAACGAGCATTACGGGTGACACGCAAACGCTTTGCGTATTATCATAGCGTGCAAGAAAAATTGCCAAGTCGTAAAGCAATCTCAAGATGCTATTTATAAACTCTTGTTTGGCTCAGATAACCTTAGCTGCTTACGCGCCATAAACACCGTAAAATGTTGCTTCCTGGAGTTTCTAGGTAGAGCGGCTGCGTCGGCGTTTGCCATGTAAGCGGTGGAGTGAAAGATCATAGCGAAAGATGAAAGCGAATGAACGCAGAGCGCAGTGGATGAAAGTTCGGCGATTGCAGAGATCGCATAAAGGAAATATTAGGAGCGTACAGCGGCAGCACAAGGAGGAAGGCTGACGATAAGGGTATGATGAAAGCGTGGGGAGGAAAGCGAAAGAGGAGACACGCGCACGGTGGCGGGGTCGCCACTATAAACCAAAACCTTCGCCCTTGCGACTTTGTTGGGCCACCTGTGGCGACTTCTGCGAAGAGCGCCGGCCCAGCGGACCTTCAGAAGCGTAGACGCCAGTCTGTAGATTCCGTGCTTGACACATGCGGAGGCCAAGCGCCATTGATGTTTAGCACTGCCTGTTGAAAAACTGCACGTTTCAAAATACTCGTGTTACCGCTTTCAGATGGGAAGAAAACATGGTAGCCGAAGTGCCTTACCTGAGAGTCGTCACCATCGACCTATCATCCGCACACCACCTCCGGTAACCGGCCCTTTCTCTAAGATGCCGAGGCCCCATTTTGTTTCCAGCCCGCTGTGCCACATATCTTGCAACAGAGCCCGTAACCCCATTCCAGACGAAAGAAAAAGGGATTCGCTCCAGACAGAGCTTTATACCCACCGACAAAGGTTTTATGTCGGCGACGTAGGACAACAACAAGCGGTTGGTTCTGAGAACAAGAATGACCTTGTAATCTTAGCTCGGGCTGTGAGCGGACAAAAGTTTCCTTAACTCCCGCGCCCTGGTGTCGACCTTTTCTTATACCGGCTTCCATTGGGCGAACAGGAGTAAGGGCAACGAGCAGCCAGAGTAGCCAGAGCAGCGCACGAGAGCACTGGGGACGCGTATTCTCGTCTCCCCAATGGAACATTCACGCTGCTCGGAGAGCAGCGTACTGAGGCGGAGCGCGTGACGTCAGGCGTCATGTGATCAAACTTTTCCCGCGCTTGCGTTGCCCGTATCTGCCGGCCAAGCTGTTTCCTTCCTCCATGTGCCGGCCGAACGCCATTTTTCTCGACCGTCCTGCCCGGGTATGGTGTCTTCCAGACACCGCAGCCCGGGCTCCGGGCCACCATATCCGGGCGGCGAATAACCAGAAGCACGGCCGGTCTCGAGGGAGAGAGCGCGCGCGCTCTCTCTCGAGACCGGCCGTGCCAGAAATGACATCAAAAAGGTCACGTGACTTCCTCCGTTCTCCCTGTACTATAGTGTTCTAGAATTGGGAAGTGTGCCGTCTTCGGCGCGCGGCAATGGGAGCGACGTGGTCGCCGCAGCGATGAAAGGCGTAGGTGGCGCTGTCAGCCGTAGGAGCGCATCACAAGGGCGCGCGCCGCAGAGGAAACGCTTGGGGCGTCTGCTTCTGCGGCTCGTTTCCTGCGTGAATTTTGTTGCATCGCGTTGCTTCTCTGGCTGTTGTACTATGGCGCGTTGTTGAGCGAAGAGCGATGATCGGTCAAGCAGGAAAACACATGTTTGCAGAGAGCACAGTAACAGTTCCGTCCGTTTCGTATGACTTTCGCCCTCCCCCCCCCCCCCCCCCCCCCCCTTCTTTTACTGAATGCTCTTTTCCTTCCTTTCGTTCTTTCTTCTTGCTCATTGCGCGCTCTTTCTGCTGCCTTCCCTATTCGAACCCTTCCCTTCTCGAAATACACTCAAAGCATGGTTGACTCAAAACATGGTTTCCTAAGCAACAGCACCGCGGAAGGCTTTCGGGTAACTTTGCAGTCCACAGTCGAGCTCGTTGATTACTTATCTGAAAAATGCGGTTTTACATACGTTATCACATCGAGACTAAGCCAAGACAAACTAGAAAACCTCTTCAGCATCGTGAGGCAATTTAATGGCTGCAACGATCATCCCACGCCGGCTCAATTTTTAGTGACAGTTAATGCCCTGGCATTTTACAACTTAGCGAAGCCCCCAAAGACAGGAAATTGTAATGCTGAAATTGTAAATACCTTACTTGGAATTAGCCGTACAAGCGAGAAACCTACCCAGCTTCTTTCAAATCCTATTGATGAGCTTGAGCGTGTGGTTGACGAGGGAAGGCTCGAGGACGTCGAAGGTAATTTGAATTCCCTTCCTTCAGATGACCACAGATATGCCGACTAGGCACAGTTCTAGCCGTCTCATAGCTTATATTTCAGGATATGTCGCTAGAAAGTTCATGAAGAAGTCAAAATGCAGTACTTGTTCCGCTTATCTCATTTCAAGCAAATCGCGCGCGGCAAAAAAAGAAGAAAATCAATTTATCTCAAACTTCGACCACGGAGGTCTTCTTTATTCGTCTCGGAGCTTGCAAAGCTCGTGCACACGCTGGAAGAGTCTTTCACGGTTGTTTTTTTAGTTCAAGAAAGATTAACGCAAATAGCATGCGTGAATTTGCTTTGTTTTTGCAAAGCGCAGAGGTTTCCAAGTTTGGTTGCACTACTCATGACAAAGAAATGACACTTAACATAGTGAAGTTCTACGTCCTCGTTCGATTGCGTTTTTATGCCAAGTCGCTAAACCAAGAGCAGACCTCTAAAGCAGAGCAGGTAGAGCACCTAAAGCATGAGGAGGTGCAAGTAATCGTGTTTGAGGATTTTAATCATTCTGCCTTTCTCTTGTGTGTTTTCAAATTTAGCAGCCTAATTTATTCACGGCCTAGTACAGTTCATTAATATTCTCATATAGTTCTGTACAGTTTTATACGTTTGTACCATATTCTTGCACTAAGTCGCGATTTTTTTTTTCACGTCGTCCATTATGTGGTTTCGTTCATTGCTATGTGCTCTCATTTATTCATTTCGTTTTGACTGCCAGTTCATATGTATTCGCCCACATTTAAATAAAGTCATCAGTAAGCGCTGGTATAATTTCTGTCTTCAAGCAATCTTCGCATACGTCTATTTACATGTGGCGCAAAAAGTATGCTAGCCTAGCCTAAAACACCATTCACTGCGTTTTCAGTACGTGCGAGCGTCGATGGAAGACTTCAGTCTAGCCCGCATAACCGGTGCATTCAATATTAAAAAATTACATGATCATAGAAATACTTTAGACATTCGTCACTGAACCTCCCGCTAGTGTTCGAGAAATAAAGCACCCAATACGTTCAGGAAATATATCTTGCCGTTGCTTGTCAGTTCGTCGGCAATCTGTATCTTACATTGCCTGTACGTGTATTGCCGTTCCCTGACGACGGCCGCTTATTTTATAGGGAACTAGTTGTATTGTTAAAGACATAACCGTATTAATAAATTTGGACAAGCGTGTGGGAGCTAAAGCGCCTTCGGAGTCCGATTGAACTAGCGGTGACGGTTCACCCAGCTGTCTGCTCCGCGCTCACTGCGCTCCTCCTGCACACAGCGCCCTCTCTCCTGTCATCGCTGAAACGACCAGCTCGCCGGCGGCAGACGGCACACTTCTCAATTCTAGAACACTATACCTGTACTCCGCCGCTGGCGACGGAGCACCGAGGACTGCTCTCGGCTGCTCCCGGGACCCCAAAAGCGCGCCTCCTTTGCCAACAGAACACAACGCTACTGCTCCTGTTCGACCACTGGTAGGCGCTGAAACTCGCAGGAGTACTTTTGGTGCAGCTAAAAGTGCTCCTGTTCGCCCAGTGGAAACCGGTATTAGGCCTTGGACCAGTTCGCGTCTGACAGACCTGAGTTGAAGTAAAAACCAAGTATCCTTGCTTCAGCCTTCATAGGGAGGTCGTGAGCAGTTTGTGGATTACGACCAAAACACAATGATGCATTCTTCAAACGGTTTATCTCAGCCCCACTTGCTTTACAGTAAACCCCATGACGTCAAGAACGGAAGAGACGGATGTCCTCGTCCAGGACGACTATGGTCAGTTCATCTGTACAGGCGAATATGGGAGCCGGCAAAGAACCTGAGGGGGGAAAATGAACTTGTTAATACGAGTGACACGAAAAAGTTTTTTTGGGAAGAGGCTCGAATGCGAGTATGGAGAGAGCAGGAGATAGAGGGCACCCCTACCAGACTCCACGGCCTACGTCAGTCTCCTTACTGACACGACCCTGTATGGTTGTTGGTCTGAAATATATAGCCCTGCCATCAATCGGACCACCTGAGATATACACTGGTTGTTGTGGACGCTCGGATGGAAACGAGATTGAATTCGATGGTGCAGTCGTATACAAGATGGAGTAAAACTGACTAACTATATCGAGATTTCTGGTGTTTCTACAATTGAACCTGTCGTTGGGTGTACCAAGGCAGTAAGTGTTGTCTCCGTGCGTGCCACTTGTGCCTGCTGCACTAATATTTTTTCTGAAATACTCCGTTTGAAATACTGCGGTACTGCGTGCTGAAATAGTTCAAATATTCCAAATGCTGTGCTCAAATTTCGCATTACTGATAATGTTATCATCCTGTAACTTTGTTTTTTTGTTGTGGCCAATGTTAATGCACTGTTTTTAATGTCATTAGACTAACATGCATTAAACGTTAAATATAAACTTTGGTACAGTATTTTGCCCAAGTAATTAAACATTTAAAGATCATGTATGGAATTTTTGCTGAAATGGTAGAACAATCGTGTAATGCGACCAGCATCGTTTTGCATCCGCCATAATTCTTTAACGCGAATATAGCGTTCCAATGTAACATGCAAAGCTATTGCAACTGAGACAATAGTCATAACATTACTGACATATTTTCGGCACTGCAGGGGAAACGGCTTCCATTTCCATATCCCTTCAGTTAACCTGCGGGCTTGTACTAGGTATACATCCATAGTGACCACCGCAAGCTTCGTAATCTCATCCGTCCACCTAATTTTCTGCCGCCTCCTGCTACGTTCTCATTCCATTGGAATCCAGTTTGTTACCCTTAGTGACCATCGGTTATCTTGCCTTCACCTTACCTGGCATTTCCATGCTAATTTCTCCTCCTTGATTTCTAATAAAACGTTATTAACTCTTGGTTGTTTCCAGATTCACTCTGCACGCTTCATGTCAACTTTACACCGGCTTTCGTTTCGACTGTCGGTGCTAACCGGGCAGATGACCTTTAAATGGTCATCTGCCCGTAGTAGAGGCTATATAAGCA
This sequence comes from Amblyomma maculatum, assembly GCF_055883805.1. Lineage (NCBI taxonomy): Eukaryota > Metazoa > Arthropoda > Arachnida > Ixodida > Ixodidae > Amblyomma > Amblyomma maculatum. The sequence goes on along the minus strand of NC_139352.1, from coordinate 78,178,811 downwards.
AACTATCTTGAACTTAAAGTGATTCGCTGAACGTAAGTTTCGAAGTAACTTGTTTTAAAGCGAAAGCCTTTATTGGCTCATGCTGTCCTGGACAAAATGTGTGCCGCTTATGCGGTGACTCAGATTGGCCAAGGCGGGATGACGTCATAGATTTCTCGACCACAGAGCACCATCATAGTATGCGCGAATGCGTGCCTTATATGGGCACATGGCAATCACTGATCAATTACCAATTAAATACTAATTATTTGATATATTAATTACTGATTAGTGACTAATTAATTTATATATTAGTGAATAATTAAGTAATTCATTGACTGACTAAATATCTAATCAATTAAGGAATTTTTTCCAATTACCTACTTAATGACTAACTAATCAATGAATTGCTTTAATTGCTGTCTAATTAATATATAATTTTTGGCTATTAATTAATCAATTACTAATTGATGTCAGTTGCGTAGCAGGATGCGACACTCGGGCTTTCGCATTTCACTACTTTAGTCTTTAGTCGCTAAAGTCTCGTAATTTTTTTCGATTGGTGCGGTAGGATATTTTTTGTTGTCTAACAGAAATAGGGTAGCTGGAGGACTACCTTCCTAGACGGCGGTCGAAAAGTCATGCCTCTCGGCAGCGGATTCGGTCAGTCGGACGAGTCGTAGGTGAGCCTGCGGGTCGGAGCCCAGTATTAAGGTTTCCCATTTCGATTGAAGGCACGAAATGGTTAAACCGACGGACGTAGATAAGCATTCTCCAACGACTGCGTCCGCCGGGCGCACCCAAGGAAACGGCCCGAATATGCACCAATGGGCCAAGGGGAGGCGAAAGGTAGCAGCAGCCGCCCCAAAATTTGTTGGCTATATATCACCATTTTCTAAACGCTTCTTTCAAGCCCTGATAGGGAGGGCGAATTTTGATGATAAAGTATGCGCCACTGCCGTGCTGAAACGCTAAGGTTATTGAGGCGAAATTTTTTTTTTAATGATCGCCGCACACACATATGTCTCGCTTCGCCTGCAGTTTAATATTATCTCTGTAAAAGGTATCTTGAAAAAAAAATGTTTGTTCTTGTTAATGACGCGCAAGACATTACTGTTTATGCATCAACATGTGGTATTCATCTATTATCATAAGATAATTCATAATTTAAAAATTTCTCCAGACTGGGATGGTTTCAACAGCCGAAATCACATGAAGTATGAAGAAGACTGCGGTATAAACGCTGCTTCTTCATTCGTTGTGATTCTGGCTCTTGCGGTAGGCTAGTTTTAGTGTTGTAGCTGCAAAGTGACGAAAGAGCGATATATCACAGTATTTCCATTCCTTCCGCGAATATTGGGGAATTTTGACTACGTATAGCCATCGTTGGGATGTTGAAACCATAACGACAAGATAAAAAAGATTCGATTATAAACTGTTTAGTGGTCGTAGAAGGGAGTCACATGGTAATCCGTAGTTGCACCGGGTAGCATTGTGAACACCGCAGTCTGCCTGGCAGTTTAGTGGGAGAGTTCGTACCTTGGTAACATTCGTTACCAAGGTAACTGTGAAAAAGGCTGACCGCCGAAGAATTGACGCGTTTGAATTGTGGTGCTGGCGAAGACTCCTGAGAGTTCCTTGGACTGCCAGAAGATCAAATCAGTCGATATTGTCGGCCATAAACCCTGACTGCTCATTGGAGGGTCAAATTCTAAAGTTAAAGCTCAGCTACTTTGGTCATCTGATGAGAAGAGAGGAGTCGCTGGAGAAAGATTTGATGTTGGGATAGGTTGAGGGTCGCCGGAGAAGGGGTAGGCAGCGAACGCGATGGTTAGATGGCATCCTCGAGGCACTGCAGATGAAGTTATGTGATGTTAGGAAGATAGTGAGAGGCCGGAAAGCGTGGCGTGACATATGGTCCATAGGGTCACGAAGAGTCGGACACGACTGAACGACTGAACTGACTGACTGAACATTCGTTAAAGAATCGCACCGCTTTCCGTTGTACCATTTCAAGCACTTAAACGTTATCTCTTGTGAAAAGCAAAAATATTAAGCGTTAAAGAACTCTGCTTAGTGGGCTCATCCGCTGTATTGCCCCAACGAGGCCACTTATGGCGGCAATCCGAGGAACTCGGGTGCTGGGTTGTCGCTGGCCACTTGATTTCTGCTGACAGGACGGAACGGAAGCGGGGAGCTGGGGTGAATATCTGTTAATTGGGAGAAATAAGAGCGGAAGGACCGGTTCGCGCCGGGGTTACAGCGTAAGCGTCCATCCTCCGAAGCCCCCTCGGTGTGTGTCGGCTTATGGAGGCTTAAGGGGAATTTTCGCGCCCGGAAGTCTGCTTCGGGGCCCCACTACAGGCTCATGGCTCCACATGACCCCAAGAGAAGATAAAGGAACAAACGCCTTTCTCCACGTTTTCCTAGCCATGCCCGCTTCCGCTGAACGGTGCTTCGACATCTGCGTAGAAAACATTAAGTAATGCCGAAAGTTGGGCGAGTTGGTGAAAGTTCATGATGAAAAATAGCGCAATTTGCGCTATTTTTCATCATGAACTTTCATCATGTAGAAAACATTGTCCCGCTTTCAAGCCTGCGCCTGAGAAGGTGTTCTAGTTAATTGATCTATGTATATTATATACTTCTATACTAGCCTTCTTTTCCAACTCGCTGCCATCTTAAGAAACAAAAACAAAATGAGTATGACTCATCGTTGAGAGTGTCGAACGTTGACATTAAATTTACTATTGGAGCGGCAGCAACACATTGTAAGACGACGCACCGAAGTCTTGAGGACTCTCCGTTATGACACGTTCCACATACACAATGCACATTACAGGGTTCAGGGCAATTCGGGCATGCAGGGGAGCGTCTGATACGGCAGAGAAAAGATCGGGCAGGAGTAAGAAGCGTGTTTAGGTGCGTCGAAGAATGCGTAATTGCGTGGTAGTGAGGGATTTTTCCAGAACTGAAACTGTACGAAGAGTTTCACTCTTCATAGCAAAAAAAAAAAAAAAAAAAAAAACCTTTTCATAGCGAAAGTTGTCGGCATGTTATAATATGCAGTTTTCATAGTAAGACAAACTCTTGGATAACAAAAAAGAATTAGAGGAAATATGCGGTAAGACTTAGAAACTCTTAAGGTATAAACTATAGCTACCCACGGACACATTGATAGAATATGCGAATACCTTCATACACTCAATCGCCTGTAGAAGAAAAAAGAACAACACGTAAATGTCTTAAGTAATTGCACTATGCATCTCCTATTACGGTTCGGAGATACGTTCCGTATACCAGTAACACACCACCGACTGAAGCTGAAGCTCCGATTTTCACCTGTATACTATCACAACGTGAAAGAACTTCGCTATGTCTTCTGTGGCTTGGTGCTGCCTTCACAAACCACTACTCCTTCCTTTTTGGCATCTATCTAATGATCCTGCGTGCGACATCTGCGTAGTGAGGAAACCATAGCACACAATCTTTGTGAGTATCCTAAATACAGTTCCAAAAGACGATCTTGCACTGGAGAATCTTGAGCCACGCCCACTGGCGGAGATAGATTCTCGAACAGCGGCCGCGACGATCACCTGCGGTAAAGGGCTGCCAGGCGCACTTCTGTTTCCTGAGAGTGTCGGGCCTGCACTACAGGCCCGCACATTTCCAGCGCGCTTCTCGCCTATCTTTTGCCCTCCTCCTTCGCCCTCTCCCTGTCTCAGTATATGCACAATACGATGGCAAAGAGCCTAACCTCGAATCTTTTTTTATAGCATAGGCAAAACTAATGATTTAATCTTAAATGAATCGAATTCTTTTTCTCTCTGAGAGGGAATGCGGGGCTAAAACCATCATTTTCACCAAAAACATGTTATTAAATTTTTGTTGCTTTGGATTGGGCATGTTTAAACAATCTTCTCGCCAAGTTTGGTTGCATCTGAACAGTAGGGAAATTAATACAAATTCCTTTTTTTCTTTTTCTTTTTTTAGAATGGATGTATGCATTCACCCCCTAAAGTGCCTATGAAGCTGATTTCAAGACTCGGCCACATAGCGGTCAAGAAACTGAACACAGAGTGTACCCCCAACTTAAACTTCTTGTTTTTCGCGGTAAAAAGTCAAAAAGGACCTGCTATCGAGAATATACAGTAGACAACTATAAAGGAAAACAGAAAGAAGAGGCAAATTCTTGGCCATGGCAACAGCGATTGGCTGGCAAACCGAAATAAAAACTTGGATTGACTAAACCGCAAGCACGCAACCTTCGAACTCTGTTTTCGCACTACTGGGAGCCTGGCTAACCAATGTGCTTGACAAGTTGGGGATAGAATATGAAGCCCAGATGATGAGGCAGCAGTAACCCAGCAAGTAACCAAGGAAAGCATTTAACGAGTGCAGGCCAGGTCACTGGGTAGGTTTAAAGCTCAAAAAAGAAAAAAGGCATCTGGAAGCAATTGCCACAGAATAGTGTGTTGAAGAGGACGACATGTGCACCAGACCGCTTTCATTTATTAATTAAGGCCCGAAATTTGAATAGCTGAAATCTTTCAAATCATTTTCCTCAGCTTGCAATTTTTTAAAGAGCACAGCCATTAGAAAAACTATCATATTAAAACTCATTCCCCAAAGGCTGCTTTCAAAGTGGTTCCTCTACTAAACTTTTGTTGGGAGCAAGATATGATGACGTATGTGAAATATAGTGACAACAGCAAAAAAAATGAAGTTCGTTTTTAAATTGATCAGATTCTTAAACATATTATAGTCAGTTCAGTCGTGTCCGACTCTTCGTGACCCTATGGACCATGTCACGCCACGCCTTCCGGTCTCTCACTATCTTCCTAACATCACATAACTTCATCTGCAGTGCCTCGAGGATGCCATCTAACCATCGCGTTCGCTGCCTACCCCTTCTCTGGCGACCCTCAACCTTTCCCAACATCAAATCTTTCTCCAGCGACTCCTCTCTTCTCATCAGATGACCAAAGTAGCTGAGCTTTAACTTTAGAATTTGACCCTCCAATGAGCAGTCAGGGTTTATGGTCGACAATATCGACTGATTTGATCTTCTGGCAGTCCAAGGAACTCTCAAGAGTCTTCGCCAGCACCACAATTCAAACGCGTCAATTCTTCTACGGTCAGCCTTTTTCACAGTCCAACTCTCGCATCCATACATCACAACTGGAAAGACCATAGCACGAGTTATACGGATCTTGGTTGGCAGACTAATGTCTCTGCTCTTTACTAGGCGGTCAAGGCTAACCATTGCTCTCTTTCCCAGAAGCAGGCGTCTCCTAATTTCATGGCTGCAGTCTCCTCCCGAGGTAATCTTGAAGCCCAAGAAGAGAAAATCTGGCACAGCTTCCATTTCTTGTCCATTGATGCTCCAGGACTTGATAGGGCAAGACGCCATGATCTTTGTATTTTTAATGTTCAGTTTAAGCCCAAACTTCTCACTCTCTTCTTGTACGCGCATCAGAAGTCTCGAGTTCCACTTCAATTTCTGCCATTAAAGTGGTCTCATCCGCATATCTAAGGTTGTCGATACGTTTTCCAGCAATCTTTACTCCAGCCGAAGACTCGTCCAGACCGGCCTTCCTCATGATGCACTCTGCATATAGGTTAAATAGGCAGGGCGACAGTATGCAGCCTTGCCTCACTCCTTTCTCAATCGGAAACCAATCAGTAAGACCATGCCCAGTTCTGACTATGGCTTCTTGTCCTCCATACAGGTCCTGAGGAGACAGATGAGGTGAATTGGAACTCCCATCTCTTGGAGAGCTTGCCACAATCTGCTGTGATCTACGCAGTCAAACGCTTTCGCATAATCAATAAAGCAGAAGTAGATGGGTTTCTGGAACTCTCTTGCTTTTTCCATGATCCAGCGAAGGTTGGCAATTTGGTCTCTAGTTCCTCTGCCCTTGCGAAACCCAGCTTGCACGTCCGGAAGCTCCCGATCCACATACTGCTGCAGCCTTCCTTGGAGGATTTTCAACATCACCTGGCTAGCATGCGAAATAAGCGCGATCGTGCGGTAGTTGGAACAATCTTTGGCACTGCCTTTCTTTGGAATGGGGATATAAACTGACCTCCTCCAATCCTGTGGCCACTGCAGGGTTGCCCAAATCTTCTGACATAATGTATACAGAATGTTAACAGCATCATGGTTGAGGTTTTGAAGCAACTCAGCTGGAATGCCATCAATTCCGCTAGCTTTGTTCTTAGCAAGGCTGGCTAAGGCCCATTCAACTTCACTTTTCAGGATGCTCGGCTCGAGATCAGTAATTACAACCGACTTATGTTGGGTTTGCACATTCGGGTCCTTCTTGTACACTTCTGTGTATTCCTGCCACCTCTTCTTTATCTCTGAGGCTTCAGTGAGGTCCTTGCCTCGTCTGTCCTTTATCACGCCCAGCTTAGCAAAGAAGCTTCCTTTGATATCTTTGATTGTCTTATACAGAGCTCTTGTGTTCCTTAATTGGCTGTTGTCCTTAACTGCGTGGCACTGTATGTTCAGGAAGGCATTCTTATCTCTCCTTGCTATTTTCTGAAAATCCGCATTGAGAACCTTGTATCTTTCTCTTTCCCCAATAACTTTTGCCATCCTCCTTTCCTCAACTATTTGCAAAGCCTCTTCAGATAACCAGTTTGCTTTCTTGCATTTCTTTTGCTTTGGAACTACCTTAGTGGTAACTTCTTGTACTTCTTGTATTATATCACGAACATCAGTCCACATCTCTTCGGGCTCTCTGTCTTCTAGATCTAATTCTTGAAATCGATTCCTCACTTCCACAGCATATTCTAATGGAATTTGATTCAGATCATACCTGAGAGGCCTTCTAGTTTTCTGCGTTTTCCTCAATCGAAGCTTAATTTTGGCAACAAGAAGCTGATGATCGGTGCCACAGTCGGCCCCAGGCCTTGTTTTTACTGCTTGTATAGCGCTTCTCCATCTCTGCCGGCAAAGCATATAATCGATCTGATTCCTGTACAGACCGTCCGGTGAAGTCCATGTGTACAGGCGCCTCTTGTGCTGTTGAAAATGAGTATTCGCTATGGTCAGGTTGGTTTCTTGACAAAACTCTACTAGCCTCTGCCCAGCTTCATTTGGCTCGCCAAGACCGAACTTGCCTATAATTCCGGATATTTCTTCACTCCCGACCTTAGCATTCCAGTCTCCTATGAGAAAAACGACGTCTGATGATGGGGTGCGGTCTAAAAGGCATTGTAGGTCCGCATAAAATCTCTCAACGTCAGCTTCTTCAGCAGTAGTGGCCGGTACATAGACTTGGATAACTTTTATGTTGAAAGGGGGACCTTGGATCCGAAGTGAAATCATTCGGTCGTTTTTGGGGTTGTACCCTAGCACTGCTTTGCCCATTCTTCTGTTTACTATGAGAGCAACCCAATTCCTTCTCCTGGATTCGTGCCCACAATAATAGACATAATGTTCGCCAGAGTTAAATTCTCCCATTCCGGTCCACTTGAGCTCGCTGATACCCAAGATATCAATGTTCAATCTGTCCATTTCTCGCTTGGCGACATCTAGTTTACCTTGCGTCATAGATCTTACATTCATAAGGAACATATCATAAGGAACCCGCAATTGACCTATCTTGCACAATGAACTATACATAGAAGTTATCTAAGCACAAACGGTTAGTACATCTTCATGATGATTGAAATGATAATTTTTTGCTAAGCTCACACACTTCATTACTTATTATGATCGCTGCCACTTTTTTCTATTCATGCTAAGGTGATAATACTTAGAATATATTTTAATAAGAAGATTATAAGCCATCCCTGAAAATTTGAGAGAAATTGATGCCACAGTTCAAAAGTTAAGCCCTGCACTTTCCCTTAAAAATCTGGCGGCCTGATAATACAAAGAAACGATTTTGCTTAAACTGAGAACAAGCACTTTGAGGTATTCAGAATTAGTTTGGTTTGGTTTGCAGAGTTTGACGTCTCATGGTGCCTCGGGCTATGCGAGACGCCGTAGTTGAGCGCTCCGAGGGTAATTTCGATCACCTGGGGTTCATTGAAGTGCACTGACATCGCACAGCACACGGGCGCCCTGCTTTTCGTCTACATTGAAAAGCGGCCACCAAGACCACGATTTGATCCAGCTTCCTTGGGTTCAGAATTCACTAAGGTTATTGCTACATACACAAATGGGAAGAACTTATCAAATCATCAAATTATACCGACCATTATCGCTTGCTTGTACAGCCTACAAAATCTTTCAGCATTAAATGCTGAAACACACTGTATAATTTGGAAAGAAAACTTAACAGTGGCTAACCAGCATAGTGGCTAATCAGCATTGCCCCGACGCGGTGGCGCAGTGGTTAAGATGGTCGACTATATACTGTGCCAGATTTCCCGGGTTCGATCCTGACCGCCGGCGGCTGCGTTTCGATGGAGGCGAAACGAAGAGATGTCCGTGTGCTGTGCGATGTCAACGCACGTTAAAGATCCCCAGGTGGTCGAAATTACTCCGTAGCCCTCCACTTCGGCTTCTCTTTCCACTTTCACTCCCTCCTTCCTCCCTTCCCGTACTTAAGGTGTCTTCAGTACAAGTGTGACAGATATTGCGCCTTTTCTTTCCTGTGAACCAATTATTAACCAGCATTGATTTAGAAATCGTTTGTCTACGACCATTCACCTGGTAAAGAGAGAGAGAGGGCAAAAATTGCTAGTGAGATGGTATATGGTCGAGAGTTTCTCAGCCGCTCCAGGTGGCCGGCAGTTGAAGTCTGTCGGCGACCTCTTGCGCTCTTGCCTTGGCCCGGGACTGGACGGCCAGTCCGCGCAGTGCCCGATTATGCAAGATAAGGTGGCAGGCTCGCTCTATCCTCCATATAATAACAACACAATCCGCGACAAAGCGCAGTGGAGAATGTGGCAAGCCGATATGATATTCCTGGACCTGTCCAAGACGTTCGACCTTGTTTCTGATCTCATATATTCCGAAAACTTGTCCATTGTTACAAAAACGTGAAGAACTGGGGAGAGGGGAGTTCAGGATTCCTCACGCTTCTCTTATTTTTTGCCTGGCTACGGTGATATTTGGTAACTGCCTGTAACAAATCTAAGAGCAGAAGCTAAAAAGCATTTCAAGCTTAAAACGCTCTATATGTAGAGTTCAGCCTAATCCTTCTGCCATGTGGCGGCTGGCTGACGGTTGACCTGCCGTTTTCTTCATTTCTAACTGTTCTGGGTTTACCAAGAACATTTTATGTGCTATTTATTGCGTCTTTCTGGGAACATTTTCTGGAAAATTCTGTCAGCCGAATACTCAGCGTACTCCGCAACCTTGTCTAGGAACAAGCATCTGAGTTTCACGGTTCCAATATACGGTGTCGTCCACACTTACGGCAAACGCGCCACCGTGAGGCCAGTCCCTTCAGAATGCCATTACGTGCAACTCGGCAGCGCATCGAAGCTATAACGGGAAGCACCAACTGCAAGTCCCTTTTCACTTGCACCTCTCTGCTCCGACTGCGGCTTGGTAGGATATGCACTGGTGCACTGAAGACGCCGGCCGCGCACTTGCGTGTTCTCTCTAAGAGTGTACGACCCTGCACTCGTAGCACCGTGGAAGGTGTGCACGGTCTGCAGGTAGGTTCCGCGTGTTTAGTCGCTTGGTTCGCTGTATTTTAAGCACGAAAGCAGTGGGAAAGGGACGTGAAAGTTAAATTTAAATGAGATGTTAATGAATGATGAACACAGGAACAAGTCGAGCAGTTACGTGGTCTCCGCATGCTCTCCAGGCGACTGAGGTGCACGGTGGTGAATTCGACGCTCAGAGCAGGATCTCTAACGATTCGGTTATCCAGCGATACGCTGCAGGAGTGCAGTAGACTATACGCCTTTGAAGAACATGTTTACTTGATTTGCATAGCAAAAAAAAAGAAGAAATAAATTAGCTGGTGGTTTAACTTTGGTTAACCCTGGAGGGAAGTGAAAGCTTCATGTACACGGCTACGCTCAATGTCAAGCTTGTATTAAACACATTGTGTGTTTTCTCCAATCGTAAAGCCCGTTCTTCATCGATCTCTTCGACATGCCGCCTTGTCAGAGTCTCAATCCAAAGTGCCTTCGCTTTCTGACTCGCTACTGTAGCAGGGTGTTCGCCTTCCTCCATCTCGCACAGTGTTGACCCCTAGGCTTGCTTGTGTGGTTGAGTAGGTAAAATAAAAACGGGGAGTGCACGGGCCTGTTGACTGCCGGCACCGACACTGCCAGCGTGTGTATAATGGAAGAAGGGAGGGGGGGAGGGGGGGGGGGGGGGGGCTCGCTGCGCCGCGCCGATATTCAGTTGTCATGCCCCCACAGCCATCTAGACCACGTTGGCCAGGCGGGTGTCTGCCAGGAAGGCATAGAAGGTGGATGGGCTTAGAGGTACTGTTCCGAGGGAAAAAGAACCTCTTCCAAGGTGGAAGAGGGGAAGCCAAGACGGCGAAAGCCGGAAGAAAGTGTGGCACGCTGCGGCGCGAATAATGAGTACACACAGATCAGATGTTGCAGAGTCTCATCTGGATGTCCGCACTGCAGGCCCGCCGGAGAGGGGAGGAGGCCGAGCCGATAAAGTCTGGAAGCCGTTCGAGCGGAGCCGACTCGCAGGTGGAAAAAGAAGGCCCGGTCGGCGAAGGAGAGCCCCCTGGTGGGAAGCGGACGCGTGGGGATACCCGTTCGCCACTCTCGAATCCGGGTGGTCCAGTAGTAGTAGGTGGCGGCAGATGACGTCCCTCCTATTTATATACGTGTCGCCTTTCCAGCGCCCTCTACTTCCACGTCACTGACGTCACATCACATGACCTTTACAGTGTTTACGGGCCACTTGGGGGCCTACGTGACTGTGCCCCAAATTCACATAGCAACCACTAGGTCTTGTGACCTTGACAGTGGTCATGGACCACTTGGTGGCCTACGTACGTGACTATGCCCCAAAGTCGCATGGCGACCATTAGGTTTAACACAATAGTTTAACTTCTAAATCGCCCTCAAGGTGAAAATCGTGCTCACTTGACCTGGACAGTGTTTCACGAGCCATTTGGTGGTCTACGGGATTATGCCCCAAATTCACATGGCGACCACTGGGCTTAACCCAGTTTGACCTCTAAATCTCCCTCAAAGTGAAAACCGTGCATATCCGACGGCTTGAACTACCTGCAATAGTGAAGCTTTCGCTTAAAAAAAAAAAAGAAAAAAACTTGACAAAAGTAACACACATGCTACTCTCCCTAATACGAAGTTCGTCTTCAGCGAAACCTTGGGGCGAATACTTCTTTTGTCCAAAAAGAGGCCATTTGAAAAGTTTCGTACGACATAATAGGGGCCATTCTTTATAAACAACAAAAAATGATCTCTCAGTGCCATTTTGTCTCAGAGTTAGACAAACCGCTGGAGCGTCTCGTTTTGCCGCGGGCACCACGTACTTTCGACGATATATACGATCATGCAAACGAGACTCGCGCGCATCTCTTTATACTATGTCTGACAAGCTGTGTGCAGCACTTCGAAAGGCAGGGGCGACCTTGGCTAACCTTGATGTCGTGCACCTTGCATGCCATCTTGACTGACCCAGCTCGACCCTGCCTTTCGCAGTGCTGTGCACAGCTCGTGAGACGGTGTACCGTCCGCCGACCCCTAATCTCCGCTATCTGTCTCTGGGGCATCATGATCTAGTAGCCGAAGCCGCATGCCTGATCGCAAGCATGACAACTGACCCCTCAAGGGAGGGCAGAAAGCAAATATTTTGAAGCAAGACGCCGTCTTAAATGTGTTTTTAAGTTGAATGCAGTGATAAGAGCACTTTCGAGACTTCGGTGCAAGTTGCTTCCTTTCACAGTATACTTTGTGCGGTATATATGTTCATGATTTTCCTTCTGTTGACCGCAATGAAGTTGACACGGCCATAGACGCACTAACGAACGAATGCATGAAAATTTAATGAAAACAAAAATGTTATTGAATTCCAAGCTCGGTGCAATGGCGCAAATGGTGTACTGGAAATGGCACAAATAATCAGGAGGACGCATAAGCTGCGCCTCAATAGATGCGATAGGGTGCGTTAGTTTGCTTCATCTACTTCTTTATCTAGAACTGATTACTACGAAATGACTGAGCACATTTAGTGCGACGGTCTCTGGCAAAATGACTATAATACCTCTCAGTTGTTTAGTTATGACGGACTATACGACACAAATCACCACTTTCGATTTTTTAGCTACGAAGGACTATGATGCAATGACGCAGTACTTTTTAGGTTTGTTATTTTAAATTGTTCTCATCGTTTTATTTGTATTTTTAATTACTTTAATTATCGACAATTAATCAAGCAGTTATTGTTTCAGTATTAACCACCTTATTCCCATCACACTTCCCATCCATTACCTCTAGCCCTTGCCGATCAATTACAGGTCTCCATTTTTCCTACCACTTTTCTAACACTTCCGACAGCGACCGAAAACACACGAGCCCAAAATGGAGTACGTACGGCGAAAGCTTTCCGGCCGAACGAGCTCTATACGCTTCGCCTAATATATATATATATATATATATATATATATATATATATATATATATATATATATATATATATATATATATATATATATATATATATATATATATATATATATATATATATATATATATATATATATATATATATATATATTCCTACTTTCTACATTCCTACTTTCTATATATATATTCCTTCTTTCTACATTCCTTTGTCAAGGAATGTAGAAAGAAGCTGTCGGTTCCCATTTCTTATATACATGCACAATCGAAGAACACGTGACCAGCCACTGTCTACAAATAAACACCAAAATATCAAAAACAAGATTTCACACGCGTGATGTAATGGCGGTGCAAGGTATATAGACCGAATGACACATGTTGCGCTTAGGTCATGCATCTTAATATGTTGCACAAAGAAAAGAAGATATATCACTAAAGAGATTGTTGTCACTGTCAGGGCACAAAACAAAATATCGCGAGGTTATAATGGGTGGAGTACATGTCACATTTAATTCTGCAATATTCAGGAGGGGGGGGGGGGATTGATCAACTGAAATATCATTCTCATTGGTAGGCGACAGTAGCAGATAACACGTCAGTAGCATTTAACAGTGAAATATAACTGTGATTTAGCGCTGTACACACACAAAAGAAAGTAAACAATCACTCAAATCGCGGCATGGTGACAAAACTCGATTTTGTGCTCAATGCTATGGGGACAAAAAGAAGCAGTTAAAGTTAATTGTTCGTAACAGTGTTGATAACAAAAGGAATCGTGGGCAAGGTTATTGGATAAGTTGTAATGGTCAGTGCATGGTACGGCGGGAAGCAATATGATCGTGAGAAACTGGCAAACATGAAAACGATCAGTGCAAGTAAAGCATGACATACTGTGAGGGGCTTTGGGCTGTGACCGTAAAAGCGCAAGCGAAGAGGCAAACAGTGCAAAATGGAGCCAATGTCGATTAAGCATAATATCTCTTAAGAAGCTGCCAATGGTGCTACCATTTAGTTAAAATGCTACGATGAGAGACAAGTTAGCTTGCCAATGTTTTTATTCAGACCACAAGAAACCGTGTTAAACTTATGTATTAAAAATGATTCGCGAACTATATATATATATATATATATATATATATATATATATATATATATATATATATATATATATATATATATATATATATATATATATATATATATATATATATATATATATATATATATATATATATATATATATATATATATATATATATTCTTTTTTTGCCCTATTCTCAGGCTTCAACACCGTTTGGGTGCCGCCACCACTGCACCAGGCCGACTATATTATCAGCACTGCACCAGTCGTTTCCACTCCATCAGCCGTGTCACCATCGCACCAGTCCGGGAAGTTGCCCCCTGCACCTGTAACCACAACTACACCCGTACTACCATGATCGGCATTGCATCAGTCGTCGCATCAGCACAAATCCGACCAGCAATCACTGCAAGCGGAGAAACGCCCGTCGGCCGCCGAAACGTGGTCGTCGCTCCATTTGGGGCCCGCACCCTGCACGGCGTCTGGTCTCACGAGGGAATTAAGTAGGACGCGTCAGTAGAGAAGTGCGGCGCGGGCTGCACTACACCTCATAATCGGCGGCAGCTTTTCGTCCTCTTTTGGTGCTTTCGAGCGCGTGTGCACGCCGTCGACGCCGCCCGAGGCGGAAGTATTCCTGGCAGAGGCGGAGGAGGCAAAGGGGACCGGTCCGGTCCGCCTTGCCTGACCCGACCGCCAGTCGTGCTGAACTTTTCACGGTGTGCGTTCACCGGCCAGGCCCGCTTGTCAGCCTCCGCACAGGTAAGTCCCCTGCCTTTCTCTCAAATATATCGATATCAGGCAGATTCATTCCCCGCAAGGAAAGTGCTCGCTTGTTGAGCTTTAATCGTAAACTTCTACAATATATATTTCAGTAACTTCCTATATACGCCTACATATCCTCTGCTCACCAACTTACCAGAGACTCTCTTCCTCTCAAATACAACGAGCTCGCAATGAATAACCTAAATGCAAATTGTTTAGATCATGGTAGTAAATTTCAATATTATTTGTTGCAGTACCTCTCTTCCTTTCAAATAAAACAATCGCCGAGAATTATTCTTATGAAGAAAACGTGTATTGAAATCGTGGTAGTAAGTTTCTATATTATATGTTGCAATATATTTTTAGGCTATATATTCTTTTGAATGTTTCGATGTATTCCTGTATATGCCGTTATACCTCTTGCCTTTCAGAAGTTGGCACTTTTGTTGAGTGACGGCGGCAAAAAATATATATTTTAAAAAAATCGATGTTCAACAAATATTTCTCGTGTCTAGAAGTATCGAATTAGCACGCAGTATTCTGCAAGAAATTGGTCCCGTCGCATTTGTAAGCACCTTGATTTGCACGGTGCCGCAAAAAAAAAAAGAAAAAAAAAAGCGAACTGTCTCCGAAACAAGCGGCATGAGCGTTAAACGGCGGCGATGGGCAGTATACCTTGGAACGCATATGTTACTATTCACATCTATCTTTAAACGAAGTTTGCGTCGATTCGTGCACGATTTCTGTGTTTCAAATGGTCGCACACCGCATAGTTAAATGTTTGATTTATGCTTTCTTGTTTTTCACCTATAAGCCGCAAAGAGCAGCTGTGCATTAGTTATAGCTCCTGCATGACTTTCAACGAGTATCAATCGTTAACAATACATAGATTCCGAACGTCTCTTGTCGCGACGTCTTTAGTGAGCATCTTTGCTTTTCCTTCTATTCTTGTAAGTCTGGAACGGCCAAGCCGGTCCTGCTAACGCGACGTTGGACGAAGTGACCTACAAATCAAGTTTATCCAGCGCGGTCAATGGCCACGCCGCCGCGTCTGTGGCTGCTCGGCCCTATAAATGAATGGTGCTTCGTTAAAGACGTGCATAGGGAGAGTCTTTTGACGTTGTAGCAATACGGTTATGTTAAACGGAAATAGCAATATATTTTGCCGCACGGGACGGTTGAAGTGCCATTACTCCGCACGTGTCTGTGCTAGAAAGAAGGATCGAAGAAGCGAAAGGCAGTAGAAAGAAGCGGGAAGTGAATTGAAAGTTCACCCCGTTGTCTGAAATGTGGGCATAGACAGAAGGACGAAGATTCAGGGAGGTTAAATATAGGCGACGCCCAGCTGGCTACCGTGCAAGTGGGAAGAATAAACAAATGGAGAGAAGGGAAATAAAGTGAGGAATATGAAATGACCTTGGCTGGAGCCCTCAGGCCATTATTCTTAGGGTGAAAAGGGCGCACACTAAAAATTGCCAGCCCTTTATAAATATATTAGGGTACCGTCACAGATTGATTTCAGGCGAAAATGTAGTCCGAGGAACGTGGAGGTTAAATATAAGCATGGAGGGGGCCGGGAATTACTAATCTTAACAATTTCCGATGTCGATCAAGATAGCCTATATAAGTAATGGTGGAGAATACTGCAGAATGGAGTGGAAATAAGCTTGAGCATCACCACTAAAGCATAGTTGCGCGGGTTTTTAAAGTCATCTATGTTGACGAAAGAGATTTTCCTGACCGTCCTCCTGATCGATATTACCTTCACGTAAGATGGTGGCGTAAAAGTCAGAATATCGAGGAAATACAGTTGACGGAAGTGATATC